>NC_090802.1:41588749-41925624 GCF_036512215.1 Solanum lycopersicum
ACATTAACGTTGATATTAACATTTATATTGATGTGGACGTTCACATTGAGGTTTACTTTGACGTTGACATTAACATTCACATTGACATTGATAATGATGTTCACATAGGGGTTGATATTGACATTTTTATTGATGTTTATGTTGACATTAAAATTTACACTGACGTTCATATTAACGTTGACAATAATGTCACGTAGTTGTTGACGTTTATGTTAATGTTGATCTTGATCTTGATGTTGATGTTGACGTTGACATTCACGTTCACATTTACATTTATGTTTATGTTCATGTTCATGTTGACTTTTATATTAACGTTCACATATATGTTGACATTTGTGTTCACGTTGACGTTTATGTTAACAATCACATTGACATTCATGTTCACGTTGACAGTCTCATAGACATTCATATTGAAATTATTGTTGACTCTTATGTTGACGTTGACATTGACGTTTAAAATAACAATTACATTTACAGTTAAGTTGACATTCATATTGACATTGACATTCACATTATCGTTATTATTCACATGGACATTCACATTTATTTTGACGTTTACATTAACATAGACCTTGACAATTATTTTGACATTTTTGATTACATTTTCATTGACGATCATGTTCACATCGATGTTGACATTAAAGTTCACATTGTTATTCATGTTGCCATTGACGTTGATGTTAGCAGTTATGTTTAAGTTCATGTTCATGTTGACGTTCACGTTCATGTTGACTTTCATATTCACGTTGTTATTTTTGTTTATGGTGGCGTGGATGTTTGTGTTCACATTGTTGTTGATGTTTATGTTGATGATGACGTTTACATTCACGTTGATGTTGACGTTCATATTAACGTTAATAGTGATGTTAAAGGTGACATTAACATTGACATTGATGTTGACATTGACGTTAAGTTGACATTGACTTTCACATTTACATTTACCTTGAAATTCATGTTCACATTGAGTTAGTTTTAACGTTCACATTAACGTTGACGTTCACATTTTCATTTACATTGACAAAAATGTTGATGTTTACGTTTATTCTTCTGTAAATATTGACATTGACGTCGATATACACATTAATGTTCACCAAGACGTTGATGTTTGCCTTGACGTTTACATTGATGTTCACATTTATATTGACTTCCACATAGACTTTGACATTGACATTGACATTGATTACACGTTCACAATAACGTTGATATTATACAAGGCGTCGGCATTGATATATATGTTTATGTTCACGTTGACATTAACATTGAGGTTCACGCTGACGTTGAGGTTCAGTAGACATTGATGTCGATGTTGACATTGACATTGCCGTTGACATTGACCTTAACATTAGTGTTCACCCTATCTTTTACGTTTACCTTGACGCAGATCTTGATGTTAACATTAACGTTCATGTTGACATTCATATTACGCTTATATTTATGTTGAAGTTTACGTTCATGTTGAATTTCAGGTTCTTGCAGACGTTTATGTTTACATTGAAGTTCACATTTAAGTTTATGTTATGTTGACGTTCATGATCATATTGACGTTTATATTCTTGCTTATTCATACATTTGCATTGACGTTGATGTTTATGTTGATGTTGGCCATTGACATTGATGTTCATATTGATGTTCATGTTGATGTTGACGTTTATTTTCACATTGATGTTAACGTTATCACTAACTTTGACGATCAAATTGAGGTTCACGTATAATTTGACGATTATCTTGACATTCACATGCACATTAATATTTACGTTGACGTTGACATACTCACTGACTCTTACGTTTTGTTTTACATTCACATTTATATTGACATTGACTTGTATGTTGACGTTGAAGTTCATGCTTAAGTTTATTTGTTGACGTTGACATTAATATTTACGTTGATGTTTACATTCACTCTGGCTTTCACGTTTAAACATTGAAGTTGCGGTTTTGTGGACTTTCACGTGAATATTAACATTGACATTCACGTTCACGATCATTTTCAAGTTGATGTTTACGTTGACGTTTACTTTGATGTTGACGTTCTCATTTATGTTGACATTTATATTTACGTTGACATTCACATTGAGATTGAGTTTTATGTTGGCATTCACATTTACATTAACGTTAACATACACACTGACATTGATGTTTATGTTGACGTATAAATTTATGCTGACGTAGATGATTAAAATCTTGTTAACATTGACATTTACATACACGTTGACATTCATATTAATACATTCATGTTGTCATTGACGTTCACATTCATATTTATATTGATGTTTATAATGACTTTGACATTTATACTTACATTAACATTGACGTTAACATTGACTATTACATTCACAGTCACGCTGAGTGCTGACATTAATATTGATGTTGACGTTGATGTTCATTTTAAAATTAACATTGAAGTTGATCGTTAAGAAAATGTTGATGTTTACGTTCATAGTGATGTTGACATTGATGTTAACATTCATGTTGACATTGATATTTTCATTGATGTTGATGTTCACGTTCATTTTCACTTTAACATTAATGTTGGCGATCACATTATCATCGTCTACCTCGACATTAACCTTGTCATTTATGTTGGCATTGATGTTAATCATGATGTGTATGTTGACGTTGACATTTATATTAATGTTCACATAGATATTGATGTTAACATTTATGATCACATTGATATTCTTATAAATGTTGACATTCATGTTCACATTGACATTCACATTAACGTTCACATTGGCACTAATACTCTCGCTGAATCTTACGTTAAGGATCAGTTCACGTTTATGTTGACTATCATATTAACGTTCATGTTGACGTTGATGGTCATGATGATGTTGACGTTGTTGTTTATGTGTATGTTAATGTTCACACAAATACATTGATGGTTTTGAGATGGTTCATATAGATTTATGTTGTTATGGATGTTTATGTTTATGTTGACCTTTACATTGACGTTGATGTTGACTTTCACATAGACGTATATGTTGACGCTAAGATTGATGTTCACATTTTTGTTCATGTTGATATTGACGATCACATTAACGTTGATGTTGATGACTTTCATATTAATTTTTATATTGACGTTGACGTTGATGTTGAGATTGACATTCACGTTCATATTCATGTTGATGTTCACATTGACGCAGATGTTTACATTTATGTTGATATTCACATTTTCGTTGATGCGGATGTTGATATTCACATTAATATTTATTTTGACCGTTCACATTGATGTTGATGTTGACATTAATGTTTACATTAACGTTGATATTGACGTTTGTTCTAACGTTCATGTTAACGTTTATGGTGGATGTTCACATTTACATTGATGTTTACAATTAGTTGACATTGACGTTAACGTTTACGTTTTTGTTGAAGTTGAGATTGATGTTCACAATCTTTTTACATTGACATAGAAGTTCAAACAAATATTGAAAATTATGTTCATGCAGATGTTGACGTTGATATTGACGTTCGCATCAAATTAAGTTAACATTGTTGATCATGTTCATGTTCTCATTCACGTTGGCATTCACATTTAAGTTCACACTGATGAATATTGATGGTGACATTGATGTTTAAAATTACGTTAATATTTACGTAGAAGTTGACATTCACGTTGACGTTAACATTGATATTAATGTGGACGTTCATATTTATGCTGACGTTGACGTTGGCATTCACATGCACGTTGACATTTACATTTATAATGACATTCATATTTACGTTAATGCTAAAGGTAAAGTTGACGGTGTCATTGATATTCATGATGATGTTTACATTAAGATTTACGTTTACATTCACATTCATGTTAACGTTTACATTCACGTTGGCACTGACGTTCACGTTGACACTAACATTCACGTTCACGTTTGTGGTGACATTGATATTAATGTTCACATTAAAATTGAATTTAATATTCACAATATCGTTTAAATTTATTTTAATGCTAATGCTAACAATTATATTGACTTTAATATTGACGTTATGTTCACGTTGATGCTGACATTTACGCTTTTGTTTATGTTGACATTCACATTAATTTTAATGTTGATTTTGATGCTTACATTGGCGTTATCATTCACATTCTTGTTGTCGTTGACATTTACTTTGACGTTTATGTTGACGTTGACATTAACATTCTTGTTGATGCCGACATGAACATTCAAGTATGTTAGCATTGACGTTGACATTAACATTCTTGGTGATTCTGACATTGACGTTTAAGTATGTTTGTGTTGACTCTACTGTTGACACTAATGTTGACGTTGATGTTCACGGTCATGTTGATGTTCACGTTGACTTTAACATTGATATTCACATTGACAGTCACGTTAATGCTGACATTCACGTTTATGTTTATTTTCATCTTGATGTTAACGTTCATGTTGTCATTCAAGATGGCATTCACATTAACATTTATTTTAAGGTGGACATTAATATTTACGTTTAAGTTCATATTCACATTCGCATAAACATTGATGTTAACGTTAATGTTAAATAGATGTTTATGTTAACATTCACATTCAGTCACGTAGACATTGAAGTTTATATTGATGTTCACGTTGATATTTGCGTTGATGTTCATATTCTCATTGACGTGTACGTTGATGTTGACGTTAACATGCACATTTGTTTTCATGTTTCCATTGATGTTGACGTTGACGTTGACATTCACATTGACTTTGACATTAACATTCTCATTGATGTTGACATACACATTGATCTTCATGTTTTCATTGATTTTGGAATTGATGTTGACATTCATGTTAAAATTAACGTTCAATTTCATGAAGATGTTAACATTGATGTTCACGTTCATGTTAATTGGAGTTCACGATTACATTAATGTTCACATTCACGTTCACGTTCATATTGAAATTCACATTGATGTTGACGTTCATATTCACGTTGATGTTCATGTTCGCATTTCTCTAACATTTAGTTTTAGGTCTATATTGACGTTCATTACATTACATGAGATTCTAAATATTACAATATATTACATTTACGTTTATATTTATGTTAACGTTGATGTTAACTTTCACGTTACATAGATGTTAACGTTTAGATTCATGTAAACATATTGTTATTGACGTTAATATTGACATTGTCAATTACGTTGACATTCACAATGGTATTTACATTGATGTTCATATTTACATTGACGTTGACGCTGACATTGACGTTCATAAAAATGTTAAAGTTTACATTAATTATGATGTTGACGTTGACGTTACCGCTGTCGTAAATGTTGATGTTGATGTTGACGTTTATGTTTATGTTTATATTCGCGTTCACATATACGTTGATGTTCACCTTGACATTTACTTTGACATTCAGCGCCACATTGACGTTGACGTTAACGCTCACATTAACATTAACATTAATGTTATCATTTATGTTGACGTTGATGTTGATGTTGATGTTCACGTTCATGTTGACAATCACATTGACTTTGACATTCTCTATAACAATAACGTTTATGTTGACATTGATAATCATGATGATTTTCATATTTACGTGACTTTGACGTTTATGATGATGTCGATGTTAATATTCATGTTGATTTATAGATTTACATTTGCGTAGACGTACAAGTTTAAGGTAATGCTAACTAACATTTACAGTAACATTTACGTTGCCATTGATGTTTATATTAACTCTGATTTTGATGTTGACATTCTTGTTCACGTTCACGTTAACGCTAACATTTACGTTTACATTGCAATCCATATTTACAATAATGTTTATATTGACTTTGAAATTGATGTTCACTTAGTTTTTTACGTTTATGTTGACGCTGAGATTGACCTTAACGTCAAGATTTATGTTAATGTTCACGTTCACGTTAATAATGACGTTTATGATGATGATCATATTAACGTTGCTGTTGATATTTACATTCACAAAGTCATTTACGTTTATAGTAATATTGATGTTAATGTTAATGTTCATATTGAGGTTCACCGTTCATGTCGACATTGATGTATGTTGATGTTCACATTTACGTTGACATTCACATTGATATTTACACTAATGTTCACGCAGTCCTTGAATTTTATGTTGATGCTGATGATGATCTTGATTTTTGATTTTGATAATACGTTGACGTTCACGATCACATTTACGTCGACATTCATATTCACGTCCACGTCAACATTCACATTGATATTTATATTCACATAAAGATTGATGTTTGTATGAATGTTGAGGTTACCGTTGATGATCACGTTTAAATACACATTCATGTTGACATTCACATTGATGTTCACATTGACATTATGACTAAATTTTTCGTTGATGTTGAATTTGATGTTTGAAATCACATTAACGTCTATGGTTAGGTTTATGTTCACGTAGACATCAACGTTAACAATGACATTTATGATCACATGGATGGTCACATTTACATTGATGTTGATGGTTATGTTTACATTAACATTGACGTTCATGTTCATATTGATGCTAATGTTTACATTTACGTTGACATTCATGTAAAGATTGATGGAGACGTTAACATTGACATTGAAGTTAACAGTTACGATGTCATTGATACTGATGTTGACATTGATGTTAGCATTAAAGTTTACTTTTATGTTCACATTCGGTGATGTTCACGTTGACATTAAAGTTCACGTTGACATTCACATTTATGGTGATGTTTATGTTGACATTCACTTTGACGTAGATGTCAATGTTCATGTTGACTCTGATGTTTACGTTGGTACTTACATTGACGTTCATTATCACATTAATGTTAATGTTAAAGTTGACGTGCATGTTCACAGTCACGTTTATGTTTACGTTTACAATAACATTAATGTTAGAGTTTACATTAAAATTGATGTCGATGATGACGTTCTCATTGACATTCAAACAAATGTTGACATTTATGATCATTCTGATGTTAATGTTGACATTAACGTTGATATGTACATTGATGTTCAACTTGACATTGATGTTCACCTTGACATTTACGTTGATGTTCACATTACATTGACTTTTACGTAGATGTTGTTTACGTTCACGTTAATATTGACTTTGAAACTCATCTTGACTCTCACGTTTACATTTACAATGACATTGAATTTTATGTCCATGGTGACATTGATGTTTACATTTATTTTTATGTTGATGTTAATGTTTTTACACAACGTTAACATTTACTTTGACATTAACCTTGACGTTTACATTGATGTTGAGGCTGACTTTTATGTTAACGTTATCATTGAAGTTAATCCTAACATTAAGGTTCACGTTGACGTTAACATTGACCTTGATATTAACATTCACGTTGGCTTTTAGGTTTACCTTGACATAGACTTTTACATTGACATTAACGTTAATCCATTCACTTTTATGTTGAAGTTCATGTTTACATTCACGTTCATGCTGACGTTTATTTTTACATTGAAGTTCACGTTTACCTTTATGCTTATGTTTATTTTCATGATCACATAAATACTACAATTCTCGCGGACCCTTATGTTTACGTTAATGTTGATTTTTATGTTGATATTGACATTGACATTCACATTAACATTAAGGTTCATATTGACATTCACATACATATTGATGTTGATATTGATGTTGATGTTTATGTTAACGTTTACAATAACATTGACGTTTACGTAGACGTTAATGTTAATGTTCACCTTGAAGTTCACATTGATGATTACATTGATTTTGACATACTCATTAACTCTTAAATTTAGTTTGACATTCAAATTTATGTTGACATTAACGTTTATGTTGATGTTGATGTTCATGCTGATGTTTATTTGTTGACGTTAAGATTTACATTTATGTTGTTGTTTACATTTACATTGACATTCACGTTCACGTTCATGTTCAATTTAACATTTACGTTGTCTTATATGCAGACATTTACATTTACATTGATGTTCACGTATACATTAACACTATATTGACATTCATATTTACGTTGATGTTAACCTACACAGTAACACTAATTTTGATATTGATTTATACATTTTTGTTGTTGTATATGATCACATTCATACTTATGTTGACGTTTACGTACATGTTATCATTCACATTAATACATTCACCTTGTCGTTGTTGTTCACGTTCACATTTATGTTGATATTTTGTTTTATGTTGACGTTCATGCTTACATTAGCGTTGACGTTTACATTAGCGTTCACGTTCACGTTCACATTGATGATTACATCGAATTCACATTGAAATTGATCTTTAAATTTATATTGACATTGATGTTGACGTTGACGTTAACCCAAAAATTGATGTTCCCGTTCATGTTGATATTGGTGTTGATGTTAACGTTCACGTTGACCCTTATATTGATGCTGACGCTGATGTTCACATTCACATTGACTTTAACATTGACGTTGGACATCACATCAACATTGTGTACCTCAACATTCACCTTCACGTTTATCTTGATATTAACGTTCACCTTGATGTGTATGTTTACATTGACATTCATATAGACCTTCACGTAGATGTTAACGTTAACGTTGATGTTCACATAGATGTTGACGTTCATGTTCACATTGACTCTAATACTCTTGGTGACTCTAACTATATGTTTGATGTTCACATTTACGTTGACTTTGATGTTCACGTTGTTGTTAATGTTGATGTTTATGTTTACGTTAATGTTAACACTTATACATTGACTTTGCCGTTGATGTTCACATGGATTTATGTTGACATTAACATTAATGTTTATGTTTACCTTTACATTATCTTTAATGTCGATGTTAGTGTTGACATTGATTTTCACGTTCATATTAATGTTCACGTTGAGGATGACATTCATGTGGACACAGATGTTTATATTTATGTTGATTTTCACATATTCATTGACGCTGACATTAACGTTTACATAAACATTGACGTTGACCTTTGTAGATTACCGAAAATTATATGCCTAGTGAAGAGCCCAATAGGTGTTTAAGAATGTGTATTGGGGATACATAGGCATCCCAATGACCAATATTGAGAAATATTGGGCATAGTATAGAAAACTCGCTAAGGGGTATTACCCAATTTCTAAATAATACCCAAATAATGAAAATATTGGGCAATATTAGAAAATATTTGCTTAAAGGGTGTTAGCCACTTTTTATAAGCATTAATGAGCTTGTTAAAGTAATGTACCTGCAATAAAGATGTCACGACCCAAAATCGGGCCACGACTGGCACCCACATTTACCCTCCTATGTGAGCGAACCAACCAATCTAAACCTTAACATTTCAATATAATATCAACAGAAAGTAATGCGGAAGACTTAAACTCATTAATAAAAACCAATTCAATAACTATTATTTCCCAAAATCTGGAAGTCATCACCACAAGAACAACTACTTTAAACTACTAATTCTAAGAGTTTCTAAGAAGCTAAAAATACATAAGAAGCTAGTCCATGCTGGAAGTTCAAGGCATCAAGACTTGAAGAAGAAGATCCAGTCCAAGCTAGAAGCATTAGCTCACCCTGAATTTCCGATGTAGTAAGACTGGCTTGAATTACTGTTGAGTTGAAGACGATGGCACGTTTGCTGCACTCCACAAATAAACAAGAAGATTACATAAAAGTTGGGGTCAGTACAAAACACGGGTACTGAGTAGATATCATCGGCCAACTCAAAATAGAAATCAATATATACCAAGTAATATCATAAAATCAACTATGATACTCAACATGTAGCAACAACAAATACTATATCATTAACAATTACCGTCAAACTCACACATGAGGACTCAAGCCTCGATACCATACTCATTTGGGAATCATGTTCATTAGATTGAGTATATTAACATCTTTCAAGATTCATTATCTTTATTTCTCTTGTGTCGGTACGTGACACTCCGCTCCCTCAATATTCATTAATCCTCTTGTGTCGGTTCGTGACACTCCGATCCCCTAAATCTATGTGTCAGTTTGTGACACCCGATCTCCTAAATCTATGTGTCGGTTCGTGACATACGATCCCCTAAATCTACGTGTCGGTTCGTGACACCCGATCCCCTAATACTACGTGTCGGTTCGTGACACCCGATCCCCTAATACTACGTGTTGGTTCGTGACACCCGATCCCCTAATACAACATGTCGGTTTTTGACACCCGATCCCTTAATTCTACATGTCGGTTCGTGACACCCGATCCTCTAATCTCCTTCCATCAATTCATCAAGCCTTCTTTCTTACCAAGGCATCATCAATCTCATTACTTTAGTTCATCAAGCCTTCTCCCTTACCAAATTTCCACCAAGGGTCTGTGACGGTCCGTCCTTCCATTTCGTTACGAAGTTCAGAGAGTCGATTTTCAGTACCCAATTTTTAGTTTTTCTAAGTGTTTTAAAAAGAGACCCTGCGACGGTCCGTCGTGCCCATGACGGTCCGTCGTTGGGTCCGTCGCCTCAGCCTGTTTTTCCAGAATAAAATATGCTGCACAAAACGACTAAACAGGTCGTTACAAAAGACCCTAAGCTAAATTAATATTTTATTCCTTAACTCACAAATTAGGTACAGGGCATCCAAAAGTGTCAAGCCTAGTCCATAGCACATAGAACATGATCATTTAAAATGATCATGTATATTAAGCAATGCCCAAGGAGATGGTGGGACAATAAGTAAATATTCTAAATGAACCATAAATATTAGTTAGTTAGGAAAGTGCAACCAACCCATGTGTAAGCATATGTTTAAGACATGTGAAGAAGTTTCCAAAGGAGGGGACCACCCAAACAAAATTCGGTTAGGATAGTTAGGGGGCAAAATGTGCACAACGGACCACTCCATGTGCGTCCTAACCTTTCTACCAATTCTAGACTCTAACCTACTGCCCTAATTAACTAAATAACCTAGGAATAACCTAATTTTACACATTAGTGCACCCGAAAACCTAGGACCAAAACCGGGATGACACTAACCTAGTACTAGTTAAAGAGAAAACCTAGTACCTATCCTAGAATGGTCCAAAAGTTTAGTTATGGTCCTAACAACTTAGGGGTTATTTTTTAATTACCCTAGGTTACCAAATTAATAAATTATTCCAATTAATTAATTAATTTAAAAGGGCTTCAATAGAAAATAAAAAGGAAATTTTCAGATTTTGGTTAAGACAAGAAAACAACAACTAAGTACCTAACCTAGGATGGTCCAAAGAGTTAGTTAAAATCCTAAAGACTTAAGGGTACCTTAATAATTAAACTAGTTTACTTAATTAATTAATTAATAAACTTAATTAATTAACATATCAAATTAATTAATTAATATTAAGGGGACAAACCGAAATAACAAGACAATTTAAAGATTTCGGATAAAACGAGAAAAAGACAACCTAGTACGTAACCTTGGATAATAACGACTTAAGGGTACTTTATTAATTACCTTAGGTCACCTAATTAAGTAAATTAGAAATTTAATTAATTAGTTTAATTGATATAAAAGAAATTTTTACACTAACCTAATACAACTCAAGAAATATCCTAGTACATAACCTAGGATGGTCAAAAATAGTTAATTTTGGTTCCAATGACTTGAGGGTATATACAACATCACCTAGGTACCTAAATTAAGTAAATTAAGGACATAATTGATTAATATAATGTCAAAATGCTGACCAAAACCATAGTCAACACCAAATTCCATATTTGACTAAGTGTTATGTTCTCCTATGTTTAGTCAACCTAGGAGGGGTATTTTGGTAATTGGTTAAATAATTTCATAAATTAACTTAATATAATTATGTTTTATAATAAAATATCTATTATTAAACCTAAAAAATACTATAGAAACGTTGAGACTAATGACACTAAGGCAGTAGGTAACAAACCGCAAGAAAAATATTGAACGTTAAAGAGATCATAGGCGAATTTAACGTTTTCTTCAAGGTTTTGTTAAAGGTGATCTTTGTATATTTAATTATACATAAGGTGTGGTGGTATTTTAGTTCGAACGATTGATAAGATCTTGAAAACAAGGGTTTTTCCCCGTCGTTCTCATCGAACTTGCTTTTCCTAGTATCCTTTTTAATTTCAATGTTGAATAGGTTAGAGATCATGTTTTTTGTAAGTGGTGCTGGCTGTTCTTAACATGGATTATTATTGAATGATGTGTATAGAATGAACTTATGAACTTGTAATTGCGTAAAGTTAATCTTATCATGCTAATTAAGGATCGATAATATGCTAAGTTAAGTCCGTGATGTGTTAAGTGATTATGTGTGTTTGGCTGAACGTTGACTTGATGTTGTTTTCATGTTATGAAGAATTTAAATCAGCTAATGTTAATATAATTCTGTCCAATATGTTCTTAAAACGTTACACTAAAATCCATAAACTAAGAATTTGTTCAAAGACATCTGTGAAGTCATATCTTGAATGAATTGTATATCTAGTTCAATAAAGTTTGTTAACTCTATTTTGTCAAAATGAATATATTCTAATTGCTTGGATCATATGTAAGTGATTAAAATATTATCTAAGGGTCATAGATATGGAAATTAAATATGAACATACGTAAAAATTTACTTATGCCAAAAAGTATGAATTTGCTACTCTAACATCCAAATTTTTTAGCCAATACTAATCATATGCTAATTCTTGTGTAGCACGAGTATAAAATATATATTAAGCACTCGTAAAGTAATATCAATGAATGCATAACCATGGGCATGACATTCATTGGAAAAACTCCCAACCTGCTCCACAAGAATGAACGATGAACACATGAAACTAATTGAATGAAGTGCTCATTGTCCATAAACGGTGATATGAAACTACTACACTAAAGTAAGTAAGTAACGTGACTTATAACCTAATTGAAGGGGTCTAAATTATGTAAGTGACAAGAATGGGATATTAAAGTCATGCTTACACCAAAACTTATTCGTTAAAAGAATTTTCCTGAATGAATGTCTTAGAATGTGTGAAACTACTCTCATTTACACCTAAGGGTGATATGTAAGAAAAATTCACATTTATCAACTTAAATTAAGGATGATATAAAAGAACAATTCACATTTCATCAATATAAAGTAAGGATGACCAATCATCAATAGAGTAAGTAGATCTCAATCTAGAAGCAAGCCTCCATAATGCTAGAGTGAACACTAAGAGATGATGAAATTAACATTCACGCGAAAAGGAATGAGTAACTAACATGTATGTAATAACATGATGAAACCCTTTAAGAGTTAAGTAAGAGTGTGAAACACACTAAAAGGCCAAGTGAATTGGCACATGATGAAATGAACATTCACGTAAAAGGGATGAGTAATTATGAAGACCAAATATGCTAATGCTAATGAATGTGGTGACAATATGATAAGAGGATAATGTGAATGATTAGAGAAATGTCAAACGAGACTAAGTATATTTTACCAAGACGTACTCACCTATGAGAGTGTAAAGCTAATGAAGAGACCTGTCTCGATATACACTCTAATTAAAGTATTGAGACTAATGTACCCACTTAATTCTAACGATGAGATTAGAAATCGTCTTTTGAGTTCAAAATTACTCATACGAGAAGACAACTTCAATGAAACATGAGTTGAATGAAATAGAACTTTATGCTAAGCACCGATAGGCTATCTATAAGCAGTGATACTTTCTTTCAGGAAGGGCAGAGGTTCACGTAACTCTCATGAGATGAGACTGTCCGGCATGAAGGGTATGGATCTCCTAATCTATCCTAGTATTTCAACCTATACTGTCAATATAAGGATCTATGAAGGTTCGACTCCCTATATACGCTAGCTTGTTCGGTACTCTTGGGCTGGGGATTCTACCTCTTTTCGGTGTGTGTGAGCCACAAGATTTCATGATGCTCAAAAAATCTATGTCGATTAAGGTTAAATTTTCCAAAGAAAGAATGAGTCCAGCCTCAATGTATGAAAGATAATGAAATGAACATACCGAAGGTGTTTGTGCAAGACAATCAAGAGGTGAAATAAGATTCAAGTTATGACATTAGGTCCTTCTTGGTGATTGCAATTCATTCCCGATGAGAGTCTGAAACTTCATCCTAGGTATTGTTGGTGTTTACATCAACCTAGGAATGAATTAAATGAATAATGTGAAGTACTATTAAAAGAATAAAGAAGACTCTATGTTTGCTAAAGAAGGCCCTAAAGTTGAGGTCCCATATCTTAGGCCCTCACTTGAGATGTCTTAATGGTACATCAACGAATCAGATGTCTCGTGTATATGAAATGTATAATATATAAAACATGAAATTAATGAAATCAATTGCATGATAAATAGATAATTTCTTATGAAAGGTAATTAATATATAATATAAAGAATGACTCACTATATGGTAGGGAAATCATTCCTTAGTCTTTGGATTACTTACATCGATTCATTTTGTGTATGAGACTACCATGAATCATTGAACTTGTAATTAAAACATACTACCAGACTAATTATTGAACTACACAACAAGAAGAAAAAAAAGACTGAAAAATAATCTAAGTGTACAAAAAGGAGCTCTCGGCCTAAAAGGATAAAAAATCTAAATTCTTTGCCCGAGTTGTTCTAAAGTTATGTTGATGATACTAATAATTTGTAATCATACAGAAATGATATATTGACGTTCACATTTACACTGACGCAAATGTTGATGTTTAACTATACATTGACGTTAACGTTGACATTCTTATTAACGTTCACGTTAGTGTTAACGGTGATATTAAAGTTGACATTGGCATTGATATTTATATTGATATTCACGTTGTTGATATTGACGTTGATATTTACATTGATGATGATATTCACAATCATTAACATTGACATTGACGTTGACGTTGATGTTATTATTAAGATTGACGTTGATGTTCACATTGACGTTGATGATTACATTAACATTGACGGTGAGGCTCACACAAATGATAATGTTTATGTTCATTTTGATGTTGACGTTGCCGTTAACATTGTTTTTGATGTTGACATTTAAGTTTACGTTGATATCGATGTCGACATACACGTTGTTCACCTTGACATTGATGTTGACATTCACCTCGATATTTACATTAGCATTTATGTTTATATTGATGTTGACATTACTGTTGACATCATATACGTTGATGTTTACATTTATATGGATGTTCCTGTTGATGTTCATGGTCACGTTGATGTTGATATATATGTTCACATTGGTGTTCACATTGATGCCAACGTTGATGATCACATTCACATACACATTGACATTTATGTTGGCGCTGACATTCTTGTTGAAATTTATATTAACGTTTACGTTGACATTCACGTTGATGTGTACTTCGACATACACACTTATGTTGACATTCATAATGACATTTACGTTGATGTTCACGTAGACGTTGATGTCATTTTCACTTGACATTCACATTCGCGCTGACTTTTACATTTAGGTTGACTATCACATTTACGTTGATGTTTATGTTGATTTTTATGTTGATGTTGATTTTCATGTAGATGTTGATATTGACGTTGACGTTTTTGTTTATGTTGAAGTTCACATTTATACGTTAACATTGTTGTTGACTTTAACATGGATGTTCACTGTAAGACCCCAAAATAAGATAGGGTGTCTCGATACTAACTTGTTTTTAAATAGGTTATAACGTCCTAAAAGGAGTTATAATATGGTTTATAGTCATTTTGTAAAGTTTGAAGCGATTCGGAAGTAAAACGTCAAAGAACAACAAAAACATTCAACGACTAGTCACTTATGTACTTCATGTGTCTATACTTGATTATAATTGAGTTCCATGAGATTTTAAAGCCTCTAAATTAGTTAAAATTACGTTTAATTATGGTATATGATGTTTCAAGATGTTTGAAGGTCAAACGCCCAAGAACGTCCAAGGCATTTGAAAGATGACCCCTCAGTCGTTCATCGTATATCATGATGGGGCTTTTACAGTTTGAACGTCTTCTAGGTATTTTGTTTTATGAAATTTATGTTCAAAGTGTATAACTTGTTAATATTTTTATTGATGTTGCAAACGTCCAGGTAAAACTGTCACGACCCGAAAGCACCCCCTAGAAGTTAGGGAGAACCCTCGTTTTGTGACCGGGCGTACATGACCCTTTCGGGTCTTTTACAAGCCCTTTACTATCGTTCATCACATAAGACATGAAAACTAGTGAGGAAATTTAAAAATTTTCCTGAATAATTAATAAAGGAAAATCTTTCATAAATCAACTTAAAGACATGACATAATAGACATAATATCTTAAAGACATGCCCCCCTAAAATAAAGGTTAATACATAACAAATGTTTAAATTCTAAGAAAAGGTCTATGCCCTCAAATATGTGAGAACATACTTTGCCTTGAGAGAAACGTTCCCATGCCCTTCCTTGTAGCCTCCAACCTTCAAAAGCTTCCAGCCTATACTTAAATAGTATAGAAAAGTGTTGTGTTAGTACAAAACAATGTACTATGTATGGAATATACAAAAACATGTAAAAAGGGACATTTTAGTAAAAATAGATTTTCATCAAATTTAAGAAAAATATTCATGAATACCAAGGAAAAATATCATACTAACCATCATTTACAAATTAATAAGAATTCACATAATTTTAAGCCAACAAGAACATTACAGTGAAACCGACTTGACCTTTATAGTGAACTCCTTAAGCATTTACAGTAAAAACATTTTAACATTGACAATGAATCATTTATAGAATTCACAATAATTTCAACTTGAGAAATATCAATTAACTATCCTACACTAAATGAGTGAATTTTCAAGGCAAAGCGAAAGAGAAACTGAACTCATTTTCTTTAAGTGTTTCCCCACCATCAAATTATCCTAAGACTCACTAGGGAAAGATATGGAGGAAGTATACATGTTCCTCCTCCAATACAAACGAAATCAACCCTCAAGACCACCCCTTTCGGGTTACTCGACTTTGGAGAAACAAGCTCATCAATCAATTACAAGACATTGAAAGACACCCAACAAACCACCAAAGTCTTCCCTTTCAGAATGTCTACTTAGCGCAATGAGTAGATAGCATCCTATACCACCACCTACATTAATTAGTACATTCTTTTAGAAGGTTTGTCACAAAGTACTCAACTTCGGAAGGTCCTAGGTCCTACCTAGTGCAGTGAGTAGATAGCGTCCCATACCACAACCTACCCTAAGTAGTACATTTTTTTTTGGAAAACATAGTTCAATCAATTCTTTGTGGGGGATTTTCTTAACCAACATAGACAATGAGAGCTAGATGTTGAATCTCAATAATAAACCCTATTTGATGAGGGGTCCTCACTTTTCTAGAGTAAGATCAAACTTCAAAGCTTTTACATGGCTTTCCCAATAGCTACACCTATGTGGAAACATAGTTAAGTGATAAAGAGATTGCTACTAGGTAACTCATTCTATACTAACGAGGAGTACTCATGTTAAGAGGTACATTTTAAATACAACATCTCAACTCACAAAGTGTAATCCACTCTCCTAAATATCCTCTCTGTGCTAGGAATAACTCCCCAAAAATTTCTTAACTTAGTAGTTTATCATAGAAAGCTCACTAAGAATGAAGAAGTTGCTACTAGACACTATATATAGACTCACGAGGTGTGTTCACCTAAAGATTCCCCTTTTTACTCAACTTGGTAAATACAATCTTTAATGTGTGTGTGTACAAGTTCACACCTTTGTAACACCCCTAAAAATGGATAAGATATGAAATACCTAATGTGTTAAGAATGCCTATGATTAGACTAGGGCTCACATAGAGTGATGCATGTAGAACCAGACATCTGAAACCTTTCTACATCCAAGCAAAGTAACTTGGGGAGTTAATGAATGTTGTAAAGGTTCGGTACAACAAGGTAGGGCTTTCAATACAATGATTTACTTGAAGGAGTCATTACCGTAATTAAAAAAAGAAAGTCTTAGTTATGGAGGGCTAGGGGTAAAATATTCTCTACAGGCTAAGGGTAGTATCTAATTAACATAAATATACAAATAATTATTAAATTAATAAGGTGGAGGGGTATTTTTGGAAAAAGGGTCGAAATTGGGCTCTTGAAGTGAAGTCTTGCTCCACCCATGTTCGAACTTTGCTGGAAGCAATGAATTAAAGTGATTTTTATTTAAGATATTGAATTAATGTAATTATTTAATAATTATTATTCATTATTGACTAAGTTCTAGAACTAGACTCCTTAGATTCCTACAACTCCCACTCTCTCACGTTTATTTCTCAAATGTTACACTCAATGGCTCCTATTCTTTGTCAATTTTCTCGGCCAAATAAGATATGAATAAGAAAAATAAACCAAGTTTTTCACACTTGAAGAACTCACACAAAATCATAAGTATATAAACATAAATCGCATACTAGGCTAAGGGAGGTTGTCATTCGAGTGGAGTTGATATTTAGGAGGCTTTGACGTGTAATTGGGTGAAGCTCTTGTGCAGAAAGTCAAGAGTTTAACTTCAAAAAGTATTGGGTTCTCTTATCTCTTGGTTCCTTTTCCAAGAGACCTCTTAAGGTTTAGAATAATCATTCCGAAAACTACTATTGTTCCCGTTGCATATCCCTATCCCTAGCTCAAATTGAAGCATAGGATAGTTATATTTTCTGGTATAAAACTAGGGATGAAACGTGTTTTCGTGATAATTATGTTTTTATATGTATTTTTAAAATTATGTGACTTACGTTCATGTTTATAAAAATGTAACAACATGTCTATGTGTGTGTTGTCGTGGGTATTGTTCATGGTTTAGGACTTGAAGTTGGCATGATTGTTCTTTATATTTCATGAACACATGTTGATGTAAATGTGATGTTAATTTGAGGGTAAATGTTGCTTATTTTAGGGATATATCTTTACTAAACGAATACATGAACACGCACCTAAAACATTCTAAATGCACTACGAAATTCCCCTAAGAACTAAAGTGTAACTTGATGGAAGGATTCTGAAAAATTAAAAGAAAATTTTTAGCTTCTATTGATGAATTTTGGTCACCAAAGGGGGTTCAAAATGTTGAAACATGATTAAATAAAACAACTGAGTTCACGGAGGATTGAACCCGTGACCTCACAATGATAAAAACCATGAAAATAAAGAAGTAAAAAGAAATGTGGTGAAGGGGATTCAAACCATGGTATTG
Organism: Solanum lycopersicum; assembly: GCF_036512215.1. Taxonomy (NCBI): domain Eukaryota; kingdom Viridiplantae; phylum Streptophyta; class Magnoliopsida; order Solanales; family Solanaceae; genus Solanum; species Solanum lycopersicum. Next base: position 41,607,871 of record NC_090802.1, read on the forward strand.
GCTAGAAAATGGAATTTAAAAGAAAAATTAAAAAATGAGAGGAGTGGGATTCGAATTCACCACCTCTCAATAAGATTTATGGAAGAGTAAAAGCAAAAAAAATGTGAAGCATGGGAATAGAACCCATGACCTCTAGGCAGTGAAGAAGAGTAAAGAAAATGAAAGAAAAGAACTATGAGGCGTCGTAATCGAACCCACAAATTTTAGGTACTGATGGAGAGTTAAAGGAAACGAAATAAAAGAGATGTGAGGCATGGGAATCGAACCCACGACCTCGTAGGCAGATTTAAGGAGAAAAATAAAAACAAATTAAGGTGGGGTTGTGGAGGTTTGAAACCACAACCTCTCTGACATGGAGAAAAATTTAATGGCAATGAAAATAAAAAGTAAAGGAGAGTGTTGGGGTTCTATCCCACATCCTCTTAGTTCCAATAAGAGTAAAATAAAGAGAAAAATTAAGGGAAAAATAAAATGAAATAATTGGGACTCAAACAAGGGTCCCCAAGGCGTATGGATCAAATTAAAATGAATGAAAAAATGTAAGTGTTGTTCATGGGATTTGAAAACTTGGTTCCATTGACGAAATTCTTTATCGATACATAAGTCATGCGTGAATTAAATGTTCAAGAATAATGTTGCCTACTTATATAAAAATTGAGATCTTGGCATACATAAAAAATGCATAAGTCTTGTATCACAAAAACATAGGAAGATGTGAATCATTTAAACAAGCTATGAATGAAGTCTCATAGCTTGTATGTATAGATCCAAATGTCTAATATACATTTAAAAAAATAAGTGAATCTAAGATGTCTATAAAGAAATTATGTAACCCTAGAAGGGTTATTTAATAGTTTAAAACATACTAAATACCCAAGTACACTGGAATATGATGAAATGAATATCATGTAATGAAATGATGAAACCCTTGAAGGGTTAAGTAAGAGTGTGAAACACACAAATGGGCAGGTGCATTTTCATGTGATGAATTGAACATTCACGTAAAAAGGGGTGAGTAATTATGAAGAACAAACATGCTAATGTTAATGAATGTGGTGACAACATGATATATGGCTTATTTAAAAGATGAGATCAATATCAAATGAGCCTAACTAAATGTTACAAAAACGTACTCACTTATGAAAGTATAAAGTTAATGAAGAGACCAGTATCTATGAACATTCTAATGAAATACTTAGATTAATACTAATAATGAGATGAGAAATCATCTATGGAGCTATAATGTCCTCATACTAGAAGCCAACTTCCATGACGTATGAGCTAAATGTAATGGAACTTTTATACTGAGCACCGATAGACTAGCTATGAGTTGTGATTCCTTTTTAGGGAAGGTAAGAGGTTCAGGTAACTCCCATGAGATGAGACTATCCGACATGCCGAGCATTGGTTTCCTTATATCTCTTAATCGTCAAACTATACTGCCAATATAGGCATCTGGCGGGGTTCTATTCCTATGTACAGTAGCATGTTTTGGGTTACTTTGTCCAGTTATTCCACCTCTTTTTGGTGTGGGGTGTCATGATGCTCATATTATCTATGTCGATTAAAGTTAAAGATCCCAATGAATGAATGAGGACAACCTCAAATGATGCATATAATGAAATGAAAGATACCAAAGTTGTTAGGATAGGATAATGAAGGTGTGAGTTAGACACAAGTAATTACATTAGGTCATTCTTTGTCATTGTAAAATTAACCTGATGAAAGCCTTCAACTATATCCTAGGTATAGCTTGTGTTTTCATTGGCTCATGAATGAAATGCAATGAAGTATGCATGAATGAACGATGCAGACTTTGTGTTTGCTAAAGCAGACTCACTAGTTTAGGTACCATATGTTGAGCCCTCATTTTGGAAAGTCTAAATGTCAAGTCCATGATTCCAAGGTCTAATAGCATACGAATAAATGATATGAACAACGTTATGTTTTATATGAATTATGATATGTGCAATGTGTATGTTGTTGTGTGCTGTGCGCAAAATGTTAAGTATGATGATGCATGTTATTATAATGGCATGAATTTCCTAATAAAAATTTAGAAAGCTCACTCACATTTATAATCCAAATATTGAAAGCTCATTAACATTCCTAATCTCATTTCGGTAAGTCCACTTACTTGTCTTTCCATAATGATGTTGTTAGCAATGAGCCAATCTTACTCATGCATGTCCTTGGCATTTGATTGCATATAATCATACTTAAAACAGGTGTCTACAAACCCTATACAACTTTACAGTTTGAGGTGCAGGCACATGTGGACGCTATTAATGATACGTTCAAATTGGATCTATCCGTATGTCTCTTTTTCATCCGAACTTGGTAGGCCCTCATGCTTTTGAGGATGTCTACAGTTATTATCTATATTAGATGTAGGCATTATATAGTGGAGCAGGTTTTACTAGTGTTTCTTTTCTTTTTCATTTCAGACTTTCTATTGGTTCCTTTTTGGCAAAAATACGTTTAGTGAAGTTATGAACTGCTTCATTCATTCGATTATCTCTATATTAGATTGTTGATTTGTGAATGTCTGTGATGTTTAGTTTAAAATGTTTAGCATAAAATAAGAAAGAAAAAATTTCAAATTTTCCGCTAAAATTAACCTAGATGAAGTAAGAATGACGTATGTAGGCTTGTCTGCGACCTCTGAGAGGTCAACGACGTCGGGCTCGTCTAGGGTCTAGATTCCGGTCGTGACAATCTTTAATATAAGATTCATTAAATTTTAATCAAGTTCTACACATGCTTTTTAACATTGGGTCATAATGTTACACACCCTACATGTTTCTCATAATCATATACTTCATTTAGACTTAAACTAGGTCAAGCATGCAATTCAAGCTACACCAAAATACAATACAAGACCCATTTCCAATATATATTCATTTCACATGTTAGAAATTCAAGATTAATTATTCAAACATACTAAATTAAACCAAGATCCTCAATTAGCACAACCATCCATAATATTGACCATACTACTCAATATAAATTCATAATATGAACTATAAAATGAAAGCAACTAAACATCAATTCAAAACATCATCACTCATAAGCAATTTATATATGTTTCACCATATTAAGGCCCAGCATCACTCATAAGCAATTTATAATTATTGCACCATATTAAGGCCCTTAGGGCAGTAGCTACAACAGCATGACAAATACAAGATGACCCAAGTTGAAACTCTACTCAAATCATACTCACATAACCCATTTTAAAGCAAAAAGTTGAAGTTTACATAAACAAGAGTTTCATTAGTGTTTTTAACATCAAAATAATCAATTTAACCCAAAGTAAATAAATTTTAATCATTAAAAAATAAATACAAAGAGATTCCTACAAGAAATCAAAGTTAGAAGTAATTTAAGTTTAGATACCCTTTTTGGAAGTTGGCTTCTTAAATGAAAAGATATTCAAGAATGGATATCATACCACACTTAAGGAAGAAAAATCAAAGATTTTTTGATGATGATATACATCCAACAAGCCCTCCTATCCTTCACTGACCTCTATCATTCAAAGGAGTCATGAGAGAGTTTGTCTTTAGAGAGAGAGATTGAATACATTGAAGAGATTGGTCTGTTTTAGGTCTAGGGTTTAAAACTATTTTATTATAACCTAAAAACACTAATACTATCAACAAAATATTCATAAAATACTTGGGGTATATTTACATAATAAACCCCTAATTGGAAGAAACTTCACAGATTTGCAGGCCTCACCGACGGACCTTCACCAACGGACCATCGTTGAGCCAATGGACCGTTGGTAGGGTATAGTTGGGGGATACTTATATTCAAATGGACGATGGAAAATTTGAACTCACTAGTGCAATCTACTCCTTAGGTTGACGGACCTTTAAGGGACCAACAGACATACGTTGGGGTCATCGATGGCCACTTCTTTTGGTAAATATTGCCCAAGTTTTGGGCCCTTCTTCTAGGGTCCCTTGTGGGTCCTAGGTGGGGTCGTACACAGACGTTTATCCCCTAAAATAAGTTCTCTAGGTGTAAGTAACATGTAATGATTTTTTCAAGTAAAACTAATACGAAAAACTAGTCTAAACACAACAAGACACACTAGTATATTCTAAGGCATATTTTCCGAACGTCATGGACATTATTGTTTGATTGAACTCAAAACATAACAAAACTTCACACAATCCCTAAGGACACTAAGCTAACTTAGTTTAATTTACAATCAACTTACCAAACAACCACGATGCTCTACTTCACCTTAGTTCATTTTAGGGCGTTACAACAACTTCTAAAGCGACCCACAAGAGGCCCTAAAAGAAGGACCCAAAGCTCCCTAAGACACTGCCAGGATGTGTACATTGACGGACCCAACGACAGATTGTTGGTCCCCAAACGGATAATCGAGTAGGTATCATCGAGGGATACATGCCTTCGGCTTGTCTTAAGCTAATATTTTGCTAAGTGTCAGGTGACGGAGGCTAGGCACGGAATTCATGGCCTTGATGCCCCATCGTTCCCATCATTAACAACGTTATCACCCTAATCTAGAATCCTCTCACATCCTTGAAGCCTTTCCCTCCAAAAACATTTCCGTTCAAACCTCCATTGTTTGTGAAGCTCAAGAACTTCGGGGTGGTGGTGTTTACTTCATTGTCAAATCTCTATATGTGCTGACCATGGCCGTGAAAGCGAATTGATGAAAATATGAGCATGTGCTTATGATGATAATATGTGAAGCTTATGCCTACTTGCCTATTTTAATTGTGATTTAAGTTGTATGTATATTGTGTAAGCATGTGTATATCCATGACAAGGTGAAGTATATGTGTTTCTATTGATGAGTTAAATATGGTTAATAATGCCTTACCTATGTACCCCTATGTCAATGCATGAATAGCACAAGTTAGCAGTCTTAAGTGTAATATGAAGTTTGTTTGTCTCCTATGCTATTGTGTGTTGTGTGCTCTATGCTTGAAGGTATATTATGGTCTAAGACGGTGGATGCCTCAATATGTTATTGATCGCCATTGTGTGATCATGTTGACAAATGTACACACACACTCCCTCACATGCATGTTAAAAGTAGTATTGGTCATGGTGTCTAAATGAAAGGTAGTTCTTATATTCACTATTGTCTACTACTATGTATGTTATGATGTTATGAAAGCATGTTATGTCTTTCCTTATGTAGGATTAATTGATTTGTGTGCTAGTATGGTCAAGGGTATGGGACCTTGCCTATGCATTGCACATATATATCTTGATAAAATAGATATAGTTTTTATTTTATATGTGCATGAATATGATATATGGTCATGTGTGGTTTTTAAGTGTCATGTGAAAGGTTTGTTCACATCTATGTGTAAATTCACACACACGAATAATGATCTGGTTAATAGAAGGACATTGAGAGGTGTGCTGAAGCATACTCTAAAATTGAAAGGTGATTGAGTACGCTATAAGAATATGATAATCAAATATACTAAGCCTATGTTTTATAAAAAAATATTATAAAGATTTTCAATAAGGAAACTTTGCATAGCACCGAGTAAACTTGACATTGAGAGGTGTTGACTACCCTTAAAGGAAGATTCACCATTTTTTCCTTATAGAGTTTTTACTTCCCTTAGAGGAATACTCACCTTAGGACCCACATGAGGTGTTGACTTTCCTTGGAGGAATATTAACCCATGTTTTCTCATTAGGTGAGGCCCCAATAACCAAATGGTATAAAGAGGGAATATCTATCTCTTACTTCCTTATACTATTCTTGACACATAGGGTCTAGCAAGGTGAATTCACTTAGGACATTAGGATATATGTTAATGTTCTACCTTTTCTAGGTAGGAACATATTCCATTGGTGTAAGGATCTACAACATCAAATTCCATGTTTATCACCCATGGTCTTACTATCGGTCAAGGCTATCCCCTAAAGTAAAATTCACAATAGAAGTAATTGAATAGGATCCTAACTATGAGGACATAAGGTAAGTTAATTAGGGCCCATGTTGAAGGGCTTGATAAAAGCATCTTTTAAAAAGTACTTTTGAAAGTGCTGAAACTCATTTTTAAAATAAGCAGTTATGCGTTTGGATAAAAGTGCTGAAGTTGCTATGCCAAACGTGAAAAAGGGAAAAATGGAAGAAAGAGATGTTAGGGTTATGTGGGCAATTTGGATATTTTATAAAAATATTAAGGGAAAAAATATAAAAAAGTGGTCAACATAAAAAAACTTATAAGCTTAAAAAAAAAAGCACCCCTACCTCACCTTTTAACTTTTGGCTTAAAAGAATTTTTTTTTACTTAAAATAAGATATTTTGGGTATTCGAAACATCTAAATAAGTCATAAACCATCTTTTAAGACAGTTTGACTAGCTTATAAGCTGAGCAAAACAGGCTCTTAGTATATGTGGAAGTATGAACCGACCTAGACATTGCACAAGTAGATTCTTAGGATGTCCTAGGAAGGTGACCTAATGTTTATGTTTACACTTCTGTTCATATGCATGAATTTTTTTTATTCGTCTACTTTTTAGGAAGATGTACATGATATGAGTCTCGATGCATGATGTTGATCTTGTTGACTATATGATGAAGGTCTTGACTTAACTATCTCTATGTTGTATTATACTTCTATGATGGTATGTCTTTTCTTATGTAGATGATATGTGTGATTTTCATTGTGGTCCTAAGGTGATACATTGACCAAGTATCCTTAAAGGATTACTTAAGAGACTAATGAGTTAAAGGGAAGAGCTTCACTGTAAAGAGGAATGAGCTCACTGTAAAGTAACCTCAAATTGGACTTAAATTTTATATGTACTTTTGTATGATGTTTGTCCTTTGGTTGTGTTTCATTGAAGTATTAAAATGATATAAATGATATTGTTTAGAGGTTTTATAAAGATTTATTCAAAAAGGCATGAAATATATTTTTCAAGAAAAGGTCCCTTTTAAATGCATGTTTTTGGCATGGCTACCATACTTAGTGCATGATTGTACTAATCCGTTTTTTCTATACATTTTACACAATATGTAGCTTATGGATAATTAAAGGATGTCTTAAATGATGAAGAGGTTGATATGTTATTCCCAATCTCAAAGAAAGGAATTCTTAAGTCCAATGATGTCCTAGTGTGTATTCATTGTAAAGTCTATTAAATATTTTACAGTTTTGTATTATGTCTTAAGGGTCGTGTCCCTAACATATTTCTAATGTTGTTGAGTATAAGATGGCAAAGAGACTTATAGCCTATATGTCTTATGACTTATATTTTATATGTAAATTAAGTAAATTTTTTTGCATATGAGGTGTTATGAATGTTTTAAATTTTTTCGCTAAATTTACTATTTCGATGCGATGAATGATAACTATGGTCTTGTATAAGAACTCCAAGAGGTCAAGTACGCTATTTTACTTCTAGGGGGTACTCCCTAGTCGTGACATTCACATATATGTGGATGTTGATTTTCACGTTCACAATGACATAAATGTTCACATTGACATTGACATTGATGTTGATGCAGATGTTTACATTTATATTGTTGTTGACATTCAAATTTACATTGACGTTTAAATTTAAATTGATGATCACAATGACGTTGACATTAATATTTATGTTGACATTAATGTTTACGATGATGTTGATGTCAACATTCACGTTGATGTTGACCTTGACGTTTATATTGATATTCACGTTCATGTTTACAGTGACATTGATGTTCAAGTTGACAGTGATGTTCACAATTATTAGACATTGACGTTGAATTTCACATTAATATAAACATTCACATTGACATTGACGTTATCTTCGATGTTCATAATGACGTTTATATTCACACAAATGTTACCATTTACGTTCGTGCTTATGTTGACATTGATATTACCATTTTCATTTACATTGACGTTGACATTGACATTTACATTGACGTTGACATTGAAGTCGACATTAACATACATGTTTATGTTCACCTTCACATTGATGTTAACATTAACCTTGATTTTTACGTTGATGTTCATGTTTACATTGAAGTTTACATTCACGTTTACATTTACGTAGATGTTCAAGTTCATATTTATGTTGATGTTCACGTTCAAATTACGTTGATATTGACGCTCATGTAGACGTTTAAGTTGGTGTTCATGTTAATGTTAACTTTGACGAGCACGTTCAATTTCACATTGACATAAATGTTTACGTTCACGTTGACATTCATATTGATATTGACATTCTTGCTTACTCTTACGTTTATGTTGATGTTCACGCTGACGTTAATGTTCAGATGGATGTTCACATTTATTTTTAAGTTCACATTTACATTGACGTTGACATTATCATTAACATTGATGTTCACAATCACTTTGATGCAGACATTAACATTTTCATTAACGTTTATTTTTACGTTTATACTGACTTTTACAATTACATGAACGTGGACGTTCACATTGACATTGACATTAAAATTCTAGTTGTCATTGATATTGATGTTCACGTTATAGTTCATGTTGGCATTCGTGTTAACATAGAGGTTCACCTTGACATTGACATTGACGTACACGTTCATATTCATGTTGATCTTTACATTGATGTTGACGTTCATATTGAAGTTCTCCTAGACATTGATGTTGACGTTAACATTGAAGATCACATTAACGTTCACATAGACATTGACGATCATGTTGATATTAACATTGGTGTTCATCTTTATGTTGATATTCATGATGACTTTGACTTTGACTTTCATGTTTACGTTGACATTAACGTTTACATTAACGTTTATATTGATGTTCACATTTATACATTGATGTTGCCTTTGATGTTCACTCAACTGTTTATATTTATGTTGACATTTTCATTCCCATTCACATTTAAATTGACGTTCATGTTGATGTTGATTTAATGTTCATGTTGGTGTTCACGTTGATGAACACGTTTACATTTATGTTGACATTCACATTCACGTTAATGCTGACTTTGACGTTCATAATAATATTGCTGTTAACATTGATATTTATGTTAGCTTTGACGTTCATGTTAACATTTACATTGACGTTTATGTTATCTTTCACATTTACGTTTATGGTTACATTAATGTTGACGTCGATCTTCATAATCAATTGACATTAACATTCACCTTTATATTAATATATATCTTGTTGTTGACGTTTACATTGATGTCTATCCTTATGCACATAAATGTTAATGTTTACATTAACTTTAATATTGTCGTTGACGTTAACATTATCATTGTCGTTGACGGTTACAATGACGTTCATGTTTATGTATATGTTTACATTCATATCGACCTACATGTTGACATTCACCTTGATGTTGATTTTGATGTTGAAGTTCACATTTATGTTGATGTTGACGTTCAACAAAACATTGATGTTCACATGCACGTTTACAATCACATTGACGTTAACATTCATACTTACTCTTACGTTTATGTCGACAATCACGATTAAGTTAACGTTTATGTTGACATTGATATTTACGTTGACATTGACATTCACTCTAACATTAATGCTTTCATTTACTTTGATGTTGACGTTCATGTTTACGTTTACACTGACGTGGAAGATCACATTAACATTGACATTGACATTGACATTGATATTAAAGTTCACACTTTCATTGACATTGATATTCATGTTCAAGTTCACGTTGGCAATCGCATTAACGTAGAGCTTCACCTCGACATTGACATTGACATACACATTCATGTTCACGTTTATGTATACATTGATGTTGACATTCATATTGAAGTTAACCTAAACATTGACGTTGACATTAACATTGACAATCACTTTAACGTTCACACAGACGTTGACGATCATGTTGACATTCACATTTACGTTGACGTTTATGTTGATATGAATGTTGACTTAGAAGTTGACTTTTCTGTTGATGTTTACATTGATGTTGACATTAACGTTTGCATTGGCATTTACATTGACGTTCACATTTATACATTGATATTTACATTAATGTTCACGTGGACGTTCATATTTATGTTGACATTGTCATTCACGTCTACATTAACATTGACAGTCATGTTCACGTTGATGAAAAGGTTTACATTTATGTGACCGTTCACATTTACATTGATGCTGACTTTGACATTCATATTTACATTGACATTAACATTGACGTTGATGTTAACTTTGACATGCATGTAAACATTGACGTTTATGTTCATCTTGTCATTCACATTTACATTTATAATTACGTTGATGTTGATGTCCTGTTCACAATCAATTGACAATGACCTTCATGTTCACGTTGATGTTTATGTTGCTATTGAATTTTACGTTGACGTTGACGTTCACATTGACGTTTATGGTGATGTTCATATTGACATTGACGTTGATGTTGACGTTCACACAAATTTTGACGTTTACATTTAACTTTAATATTGTCATTGACGTCGACAATGATGTTCACGTTTACATTGATGTAGACATTCATATCGACGTACATCTTAACATTCACCTTGATATTGATGTTGACGATGACGTTCACCTTCATGTTGATGTTGATGTTCAACCAGACGTTAATGTTTACATGCACGTTTACAATCACATTGATGTTAACATTTATTTTGACTCTTACGTTTATGTTGACATTCACGATTACATTGGCGTTTATGTTGACGTTGAAATTCACTCTAACATTGATGCTTTCATTTATTTTGATGTCGAGTATAACATTTATGTGCTCACAATGACGTTCACTCTCACATTTAAATTAATAATGACATTAACATTGACGTTGATGTTGAGGTCATGTTTACCTTTTCATTTACATTGACGTTCACATTTATGATGTTGTTTATGTCTACGTTGACACTAAGTTTGATGTTGATAATTACATTTACGTTCACGTTGATGCTGAAATTTATGTTGACGTTCACTTTTACATTGATGTTCACATTGATGTTGACATTAATATTAATGTATCATTTATGTTTACGCTGATGCTGATGTTGATATTTACATTGATGTTGACATCCATGCTTACGTTGACGTGGACATTCACATGGACCCTGACGTTTATATTGATGTTCACGATTATGTTGATGTTCATATTGATGTTGAAGTTAATGTTCACGCAGTTGTTGGCGTTTACTTTGACGGTAATGATTATATTAATGTTGATGTTGACATTCACATTCTCGTTCATGTTGACATTCACATTAAACTTTCATATAGACATTTTCACAGAATCTTACATTGACTGTAACACCCTGTATCCAAAATAGACCATAAAGCAGTTTTTATGAAAATATTCAAGTGCAATCGATGAACAATAGCCTGACCTAGATCCGTCCTGCTCATCCGTTATTGGAGTTAGAAACCCCCAAACATCTTAGCCCAAACAAATTTGACTAACTGTTGAACGACAGAAGGATCTATAGTGTGTAGTTTGTGTTTGTCGATCAACACTTCATTTATCCATTCTCTGCTATGAACAACTATTGAACAACATGGATCGTTGTTCGTATTGCAGTCCTTAGGTCGGACCGTAGGTTGAAATTAATAGATAGATGTGGGGGAGCAGTAAAATTGGATCAACTTCAATTGATCATAACTCTTAGCACAAAATGAGTTAAGTGTCCCATGACATACCAACATATAGCTAATTGTATTAGGTTTCCAAAGGCTTTGACCATGCCAAAATAAATAATTGAGTATAATGTTATGCCCTTTTTAGTAAAGGTATGTCGAACAAATCCAGCCTAAAGACCCAAAAAACGAATGGTCGATTCAACGAAGGACGGTCAACCTAGGTCGTCATTTGGTCAAATACCAATTTACTCAGGGGTCTTTTTGTCTTTTCCCACTTTGTTTAAACCCTATGATACATCATTTTTATCCTAAATCATCATATTTTATTAATATTAATCCTAGAAACATAACTAAAACTTACCTAAGTTAAATCATTAATCAATAAGAGAAAATTAGAAGCAAGAAAGGAGAAAAAGCTCAAGAACCCTATTTCAAGATTGCAACAAAGTTCCAACAGTTCCACCCCAACATCAAAATATTTCTCTATGAATTTCATCACCTGGTATGAGGTATTTAACTAGTGGGTTTATTTCACCCATTTGTTCCCTAATATTAAGTCAGTTTTTGATTCTCTTGTCATGGTAAAAACTAGGGTTTCTAGTTACTCGAGAGAACTTAATGAATTCATTAAATATATGTTTCACATCAGATTGTAAAGTTACAATTCAATTTATCACTTGAATTTCAAATACCTAGCTATGTATTTATTTAATTCTTGAATAACACATGATTTGTCAGATATTTCAGTTATTTAGTTATATATGCCTAGTTATTCACACATCATTATAATATTAAATGTTGCTTTCACAGTTTGCATGTTCAGTTTTGAGTTATCTAGTATTTACAGAAATTCAAACATAATTAGTTCACTATATAAATATATGGGAGTAGCATAATACTGAGTTGGACTAGGGTTTACCGTACCTAAATAGTCTCATAACTACTAGCCAAGTAGGTTTTAAGTCCCCTATGTGTGAATTATTTTAATGATTACGCCAGCATGACTTTATACCTCTTGCAGTGTATATTGGATAATCTCGATGGGGTGTATACATCAAACTTCACATTTAGGTCATGTTGTTTTACTATCTGACACATACATGCGCTACATGTTCAAGTGATTAAGTTAAGGTTCTCAGCATCCACATCATGCTCATTCATCGAGGACAATATCAATGAGTTGATTTAAGTATTTTAGTCATATAGTTTAAGTTTTTGCGAGACTTAGCTGCGACTTTTCCGAGCATTTCTAGTATGTTAGAGGCAATTTTCAGACATAGTAACTTTTATCTTAGTATTGAGTTTATATTTCCTTTGTATTGAACACATTGTTTTTCAAATATCTTAGTTATACAATATAGGTAGTCCCCATCTTTTTAGTCTATATTATTATTTAGCTTCCGCATTTATTTTATATCTTTGGTGTGCTCATGATCATACAAGAAGGGGTAGTTTGGGATCACTAGTGGTCCTAGGATCCCTGTATGCGTCTGGGGGTAGCTCAGTGCATGATAAAACGTTGTATCAAAGCACTAGGTTTACGTGTAATATCACGTATGAAGAGCCACACTAAGTAGTGTCCTTTTCATGGGTATGAGGTTCACCACATCTAATGAGAGGAAGGCTATGAAATGTTTTAAAAAAAATTCACTTTGTTCTTGCTTTTATGATGCGTAATGTATGATCATATCCGTTATAACCTGATGTTCTACATTTCAGATAATGTTCCGTCATAGAACTAACACTAGGAATTCGAATGCCAGGAATGCAAGTCACTGGGAATGATTCAGGTGAGTTGGCATCATACTAGTTGAATGATGTTGCTCATATCTCGTACACTCCGTGGAGGGAAAAAATAGGTGCAAATGCAACTGCTATCAATTCTGATTGATTCGGGGAGACTGTTCTCGAAGGTTTTTCCCAGTAGAGTTGAGAGAAGCAAAAGCTCAGGAATTCATGAACATAAGGCAGGGAAACATAACGGTCCAAGAGTATGGGATGAAGTGTAACAAACTCTCCAAGTATGCCCCTCACATGGTTTCTTACTTCAAGGCTCAGATGAATATGATTTTGTATGGAGTGTATGTCTTTGATAACTAAGTAAATAAATGCTATGTTACTAGGAGATATTAAGATGTCTAGGTCTATGACTCATGCTCAGCAGGTTGAGTGTGAGAAGTTTACGGAACATGCCAAGGAGAATAGGAAGGCTAGGAACAAAAACTATGAATATTCTCAGCAAAAATCATGTGGTGGGAATCGCGCTGAGTCATTAAGATATTTCAGCTCCAGACACTTCATCAACTAGTGTTCCATCCTCTAAGAATAGGTTATCAAGTAGGGTAGAGTACTAGGCACTATGTCTCAATGATGTTTTTCAGGAACCAATAGTTACCTCACTTTCCCTAAGTATGGTAAGAACAATCATGGCGAGTGTCTCGCAGGAAAAGAGGGATGCTTTGGGTGTGGTCAGTATGGTCAAAGGCTGAGAGATTGTCCTTCTAGATAGGGTAATGAATATGGAAATTGTAGAGCTCAATATACAACTTCATAAGAACCAACAAGTCGCCTGACTCAGCAGGGTAACTAATCTGGGACAGGTGGCGGTCAGAGTCAGAACAGGTTGTATGCTCTTCCGGCTCGCAAGGATCAGGATGGTTCTCCTAATGTAATCACCGGTACATTACAAACTTTGAGCTTGATTTTTATGCATTGTTAGATCTAGGGGATAATATATCTTTTGTAACCCCCTACATTGTAGTACAATTAAGTGTTAGTGTAGAAACTCTCAAAGAACCTTTCTCAGTCTCTAATCCTGTCGGTGACCCCACTTAAGCTAGACGGTTATACGGAAATTGCTCTTTCACAGTATCTAAGAAAGTCACCTCAGCAAATCTTGTAGAGTTATAAATGGTAGACTTTGTTATCATTCTAGGCATGGATTGGTTACATTTTTGTTATGCCTCTGTCAATTTTAGAACTAGGATTGTTCTTTTTTCAGTTTCCAGATGATCCAATGTTAGAGTGGAAGTGTAGTAGTTTAGCGCCTATGGGTCGATTCATTTCTCACCTTAAGGCTAGAAAGATGATCTCTAAGGGTTATCTCTATCATCTAGTTTGGGTTAAGGATTGTATCTCTTAAACCCCAACACTTGAGACAATTCAATTAGTTAGTATGTTTCAAGAGGTGTTTCTAGAAGATCTTCCCATAGTCCCTCTTGAAAGGGAAATTTACTTTCGAATTGATCTCCTTCCAGATACCCAGCCTATTTCTATTCCTCCCTACAGAATGGTTCAAGAAAAGCTTAAGGAATTGAAAGAACAGTTGAAAGACCTTCTAGATAAGGTATTCAGCAGACCTACTATTTTACTATGGGGTCCACTAGTGTTGTTCGTAAAGAAGAATGATGGTTCCCTCACAATGTACATTGACTATAGATAGTTGAATAAGGTCATAAGCAACAGTAAATATCCAATCCCTAGGATTGATGACTTGTTTGACCAACTTGAGGGTTCTAGTAACTTCTGAAAGACAGACCTCAGATCGGGTTATCATCTCCTTAGAGTAAGAGATAGTGACATTTCAAAAATAGCCTTCATAACTCAATATGGTCATTGTGAATTTCTACTTAAATCGTTAGGACAAACCAATGCTCATGCAACTTTCATGGATTTGATGAATAGGGTGTTCAAACATGTTGATGAATCTCTTAATAAATATCATTCTCTTCAACCGTCCTAGGCGGTGTCCTCCTCGCATTAATTTTCCTTGAAACACAAGGAAAACTATAAAAAAATACTCATAACTTTTAATCTATGGCACCAAATGGGAGTATAAAAAAAGGGTAACTCTATCGTCCTATAGCCACTTTTCCAAGGATGTGTCGAGACTCACATTGATGGTCAAGACTCTACTAGATTTTACTTGATGAGACATTTGATCCCTAATACTACCTTCAAAACCTATTCTCTGATAGCAAGCTTGTCACACCCAGAGACCACACAGTATATGATATGGCACTCTCGAAGTGCAATCGGCGTACTCAGCCTCATCGATGTCTGATACAAGCCCTTACGTATCGTTTATGGCATTTAAATAATTAAAAGTAGTGCAGAATTATTCTTGCACAGAATATTTCGTAGCCTTTAAAAAATTCTTTACATAACATCATAGAAAATACTATATCTCAATCTTATCAAACCTAGACACAAGAATACTTTTGTACACGTCCTATATAATACTAATATAGAAATACTTAGCCTATTACAACACATTGAAAATTACAGACAAAAAATGACATCCATATATGCCTTTGAGTCAATTGAGGACATACTTCAACTTCACTTGAATGATTCTATGATCCAAGTCATGTTTCCAAATTCTCCTCACTTACCAACAACTACAGAGATAGGTAAAAGCATGGAATTCGTACAACCACATGTTCTAAGTATGATAATATGTAGAAAATAATGAAAACAAAATTTATTAGAAATATGCATCTTTTGATTTAAAAATCACATCATAATCATAGAAATAACATTCATCAACTTAGAAGGACATAAGGAAACACTTTAAACAATTATTCATATTTTTGGAAGCACTTAACAATATCTTCACTTAATAGTTACAGTGAAGTTACTAACCTTCACCTAACACATCTTCTATTATGTACTTTCCTCACTACAAGCTATCCTAAGACTCTCTTAAGTAATAAAAAGAGAGACCGAAAACACACTTATCCTTAAGACTACTCACAATGAGACACATACACACTTACTAGACACCAAAACACGTAACATGCACAATATGACATTTTCCTTACCAAATCTATCAAAAGACTTACTTAAGTAAATCAAGAATATAATCAATGATTAACCTTTTTAAGACTAACTAAATAATCCTTAAGAATACCTAATGCTTAGATCATGTTCACATAATCAACATGTTCCCTAACAAGAGTCATTCATAAGACTTATATAGGTATGGTAAGAAGTGACAATTCCTATTCCCCTTCACATCTTAACTAGACAACCCTTAAATACTCTAGATAAGTAATTATGCATTTAACTTACTTTCTTTATTAATTTAAGTTACTACATTCATAAGATCATTTAAGACTCCATCATCACATAAGGACATTCAAGTAATGGTCTTGGACAAGAACTAAGGAATCTAACCAACACTTTCAAAGCCTATTGTGTAATGTCTAGATAGCATCTCATGCCACCACCTAAACCTCATAGAACTTCTCTAATGCTAGTATGTAACCCATATGATTAGAATTGTAACATTCCGAGAAATCATATGTCTAATGGAGAGACTATATACCCTTAGAATAGCCCATTATGGGTAGATAGGAACCCCAATGCCCTATATTGAAAAATATTGGGCATTGTATAGAAAACTTGCCTAAGTGATATTAGGTAATTTTCCATATACGAATAAGATATATACCTTTGGTGTGTCATACCCCAATCCATGATTGTTGTTCAATAAATGTACCTGCAATGAAGACCCTAAAATAAAATTCTTTGTCCGTTAACTCAAAAAAAGGTATAAGGCATCCAAGTGGTAAGTATAGATACCATGTCACATTATAAATTAAAATGATCATGTTGAGTAAGCAGTGCCCAAGGACATATAGAGTATCGTTGGGACAATAGGTAAATATTCCCAAAGGAACCATAAATAATAGTTAGTTAGGAAAGTACAACAAACCCATGTCCAAGAACATGCACAAGACATGTGAAGAAGCACAAAAGGAGAGGACCACTCTATCCGAATTACGGTAGGGTAGTTAAAGGGACAAAAGGTGCATAAGGGACTACGCCATGTGGGACCTAACTTCCTAACGAATTTTATATTGTAGCCTATTGCCCCAAATAAATAACTAACGTAGGACTAACTGAAATTGAACCACTAGTGCACCCGACAACCTAAGACCAAAACCGGGTTGACACTAACCTAGTACTAGTTAAAGCGACAACTTAGTACCTAACCTATGATGGTCCAAAAGGTTAACTATGGTTCTATGAACTAATGGGTACTTTAGAAATTTCCCTAGGTTACCTAATTAAATTATTTATCTAATTAATCAATTAATTTTAAAGGGCTAAAATAAAAACTACAAAGAAAATTTTTGATTTTGGTTAAGACAAGAAAGGGACAACCTACTACCTAACCTAGGATGGTCCAAAAAGTTAGTTTAGGTCATAAAAACTTAGGTATACTTTAGTAAGTACCCTAGGATACTTAATTAATTAATTTAGAAGCTTTATCAATTAATTTAAATTGTCATAATCGAAAAGAATAAAAAATTTATAAAAACTTAAGGGTAGTTTATCAATCACCCTAGATTACTTAATAAATTAAATTATACATTTAACCTAGGATTATCTTAAAGGGTTGATTATGGTTCCAATGACATAGGGGTACTTTAGTACTTACCCTAGGTCCCTAAATAAATTAAATCAAGGATTTAATTAATTCATATAAAATAAAAATTTTGACCTAAACCAAAGTAAACATAAAAAATTCAGATTTTTGGTCAAGTCAACATTCTCCTATGTTTTGTCAATTTAGGAGGGGGTTTTTAGTTATTAGTTGATTAATTTATATTATTAACTTATTAAAACCTAAGTTTATAAGTCAAGGTCATTTCCTAAACATAAAAAACATATTCAAACTCAAACAAATATAGCACTAAAACCATAAAACAAGTGTGAGAAAAATAGTGAACAAAACGCAAGAAAAATAAACAGAAAATTTGTTAGACGATTTTTCAAGCATTCTTCAAGGTTCGTTGATGGTGGTATTCTTAGATAAAGTTCTACTTATGTTATTTGTTTCTTTCCTGGACTTCTTTCTCCAAGAGAAATTTCATTCGAATGATTCAAAGATCTTTAAAACTAGGGTTGTTTCCCGTTATTCTTGTAGAACTCCTTTCCCTAGTATCCTTGATACGATTTCAATGTTGAATAGCTTAGAAATAATATTGTTGGTATGTGGTGTTGGCTGATATTAGTGTGTATTTTATTAAATAATGATTTAATGATTTTATTAATTGCACTCGTTTGATGCTAATTGTTATTATGTTAATGAAAGGAATGATACTAGGCAAAAGATATGTCCAAAAATGTTGTGTATGAAGATGTTACGGTATGTTGTGCATACTTGCCATTAATATGATGTTATAAAGATTATATACTCATCAAATACTAATATGATTCAGTCCAAGATGTTAAAAAAAACGTTATCCACAAAGTTATACTATAAGGTTAGCTAAAAAAGATCTCCGGGAAATCATAATTTGAGTGAATGTTTGACTTATGTTAATAAAATGTCTAACAAAAACATTGTTAAAATTTAAATTTGAATTGGCTATAATGTTATCTCTAAGTAAGTAAAATATTGCCAAATGTATAATGTATATAAACTTAAGCATGTTTCACATGAAAATTGGCTTATGTCAACAAATATGGTTATGAATTCTATGGCCAATTGTTTATGCCAATACAAATCGTATGCCAATAAAATCTCTAACAATACATTGTCTAAAAGTGATGTATGTAAATGGCTATAATATTATGTTAAATAATTAAAAGATTGGCTAATGGTTCATACATATTAAATTTAGATATGAACATATGTAGAATTGGGACATTCAAACAATAATGGTTGTGTAGTTTAATATTCAAAGGTTGAGGCCAATACTAATTATATGTAAATATTGTGTAGTTAGAGTATCCAATGATAATATAAGCACTTATAAACTAATTCAATGAACCAATAATCAAGGGCATGCCACTCATTGGGACAACCCTCGACATTCTTTAAAAAAATGACATATGAACTCATGAAACTCATTAAGTTCTCATCGTCCATATACGATAATATGAATTTAATACACTAAAAGAAGTAAGTAACGTGAGTTATAGCATAGTTATAGGGTTCTAAACTAATTAAGTGACAATAATAGGGTGTTAAAGGAAGTAAGACAAGTCTCACTTACACCTAACCTACTATGTTAAAAGAATACTCACGTATGAAGGTGTTAGAAATTATGAGCCAGTCTCATTAACAACAAAGGATGATATGTAAGTATAATTCACATTTCATCAGTGTAAAGTAAGGATGACAAGTCATTAATAGAGTAAGTATATCTCAACCTAGAAGCAAGCCTCCATAATGCTTGGAGTCAATACTACAAGATAAAGAAGAAATGAACATTCATGTAAAGGGGGTGAGTAATTATGAAAAGAAAATGTTCTAATGTTAATGAATGTTGTGAAAACATTATAACAGGCTAATGTGAAAGATAAGAGCAATCTCAAATGATCCTAGGTGAATGTTATCAAAACGTATTCACCTATGAGAGTATATAGATAATGACGAGACCAATCTCAATGTACACTCTAATGAATGTATTGATATTGATGAATAATTAGTACTAATGATGAGATAAGAAATCATCTATTGAGCTATGATGTGCTCATACTAGAAGCCAGCTTCTATGATGCATGAGTTGATGAAATGGAACCTTATACGGAGCACTGATGGGCTATCTATGAGAGGTGATTCCTTCTTTCGAGAAGTGTAGATGTTCAACTAACTCTCATTAGACGAGACTGTCAACCATGCCTGATATGGGTCTGCTTATATCTCCTAGTCTTCAAAACTATACTACAAATAAAGGGATTTGGCGGGGTTCAATGCACATGTACGCTAGCATATTTTGGGTTACTTTGTCCGGTGTGGGGTAGACACTTGATTTCGTGATGCTCACATGATATATGTTTGTTAAGGTTGGAGTTCCACAATTTATGAAAGATAATGAAATGAACGATACCGATGGTGTTTGTCCAAGACCATCAAGAGGTGTAATCAGATTCAACTAATGACATTAGGTCATTCTTTATCATTTCACTTCATGATCACGATGAGAGTATTGAACATCATCCTAGGTATAGTTGGTGTTTACATCAGCGTACGAATGAATGAAATGAATGATGTGAAGTACGAATGAACCAGACTCTGTGTTTGCTCGTGAAGGCCCTCTGCTTGAGGTCCCATATGTGGGGCCCTCACTTGAGATTTCTTATGCTACCTAAAAGATTCCAAAGTCTCATGTATATAAAATGTTTAATATATGAAACATGAAATTAATGAAATCAATGGCATGATCGATAGAGAATTGCTTATGAAAGGTAAGGTAGGTAAATCATTCCTTAGTCCTTAGATTACTTGCATTGATCTATTATTGGTATGGGACTACGATGAATTATTGAACTTGTAATTAAAACATATTAAAAAATGAGTTATTGAACTACACAACAAAAAGATTAAAAAGACTGCAAGATAATCTATATGTACAAAGAGGAGATTTCATCCTAATAGGATCAAAATATCAAATCTTCGCCCGAGGTGTTCTAAAATTATATGGATGATACTAATGTTTTGTAATCATATAAAAAATGAGTTGTGTGCTTTGAATGCATTAAAATACATCATATTCATACAACAATTCGCATCTAACGATTTAGCAAAAGTGTAATCACTAAGCTTTCTATAAATAGCATGTGGTTTAGGAAGAGCTTTCTTTGATCATGCATAGCTTTATGTGTACGTGTGAATACATTCATTCTTATTACAAGTGGTGTACTAACCACCTAGTATTTACTATTTTTATAGGTGCAGGTTAGAGGACAAGTTTACGACACTTGCAGTTGTTTGGACTTAAGCTATTCTCCAAACCATTTGGTAGGTCCTCATGATTTAGAGGATGCTAAAGATTTAGTCTAGCCTTAGTTTTAGACAGAGCAAATGGATGTTGTCCCTAGAGTTTCTTTCGCACATTCATTTCGAAGATTTGTAATATGGAAGTGTTTGGCAAACTATTTATGATATATTAATCTTCAGTTTCGAATTGATTCTTATGTTAGATGGTTGTGCTATTATGTTGAGCTTACTAATATGATCTATCTTGTTAATTATTATACGTAGTCTATTTATACGTCATACATATGAAATGTGTTAAATTTTCCATAAACTTTACTAGATAAATTTTATGAATGCAAGATGAGGCTTGTCTGCGTCCTCTTAGAGGTAAGCGACGTCGGTTTCCATCCGGATACCAGAATCTGAGTCGTGAGAAGAATAGAAAATAACCAACATAGACCATGATAGCAAAGCATGGAATGCAGAGTTCCATCCTATTCCGATGACGGTGTTCCACTTGCCAATGGTAGAAATCAGACACATCCCATGTAGGCACATGGTTAAGGAGTATGAAGGGTGTGCTTTGTACTCTAGTCTCATTCTCTAACTAGAACTACTTTCCCCAACATATTCACTCGATGCCAGCCTTTGTTCTCATAGAATAATTTACATTAAAGGTTCATATATAGGGGTTCCATAACAGGTTCATTGCCCAATAACATTTACCCTATAAAATCAAGATCAACTACATCTTTCTTACAATGGTGACAATAAGCTATTAATGGCTTTCCTAAGGTTTTATATGATGTCGTTCCAACTAAACAACCTTAAGTCTACTATTCCATTCATGAAGGACACCATTACGACTTTCGACTTCAACGTTCATAACCTTACCACTAGGTTCAAGGTTTCACATAAAGGACCCTCTTAACATCATATAAGGTCACATGTCATTTATACATACAATATTATGATTTTTTATCATCGTAAGTCAAGACATCATATATTTACTTTCATACATGCATCAAGTAAGAGACACAAGTCAACCAAGACAAGATACACCATATTTCACTTTTACACATATTACATGTAATTCTAGAATAACATAGAAATAACTCTAATCATCTTTAAGTAATTCTAAACTACCATATAATCATCAATATGACCATCATAGATTTCACATTGTCAAGAAGGATCAACAATGCATAAACCCTTGGACTACACATATAAGCATATAGTCATAGTCGACATGATCTCCTAACATGATCTCCTAACATACATAGAAAGAAAACATACTTTCAGATTACTTTACATATCAAAAGAAATTCTCATAGTTCACATAAATCAACCGCACAAATCATCAAAATACTTCAATTAGTGTCCACAAGGCCATGATCACCATATTATATAAGGTAACGCCAACAAGGCCACACCAATTGTAAGTAAAGTACTTAGCACCACCACCATAAGTACACCGTAACAATCACAACATAATTGATGTCTGATTAACATGTAATAAGTGTAATTAGGTCATCATACAACCCCTCCACCCTTAGACCTTCAATATAATGCTAAGTCATTAATTCAACATCATAAGGTCTTACCCATGGCCATAACCAATAATTTAATGAAATTATAATAATATTCAATGAAACTAGGTCAATTCACTACATTTTTATCAATATAAGAAAAACAAGACGTCAATTCAATACAATTAATACATCAACAATAGCTCATAGAAAACTACACTATAATTCATACGCATTAAGTACATATCATAAAACCCACGAAGTAGTCAAACACTAGGGTTCATCAATTCCATGGGTTAATAGGTTAATTGAGTACAAATAATTAAATTAATAACAATTCAATCAACATACAATGCTTTAAAACATTAGAAAACATCTTTCAAAGTTGGGATCCTTTATGAATAGAGTTTCAAGGATCAACAACCATATCTCAATGAAGCTAATTCTTCAATTTGATGAAGAATCTCCACTCAATTCTCCAATCCGATCATTTCCTTCAAAATTTAGCTCCAATAGAGTTCTAGATAATTTATAAGGGAATTTGGGTTTTTATTTTGAAGAATGAAATATTCTAAGTATTTTAGTCTTATAAACATAGTTTAAAATATCCAAAAGAACCTTTAGGAAAATCCCATTCTATTATTTGGACGGGAGTTAAATTTACAACTTCACCCCTCAATTTAACAATTACTGCACGCAGCGACAGTCCTCACAGATGGAGGGCCATCGACACCCCTCCTTTGACAAACGGACCGTCCTACTAATTTGTGGTCTAGGACTGAGGCTTGTGTTTGTTCTATCCTCCTTTGACAAATGGACACCACTAAAAGGGCGTCGACTGACCTAGAGGGCGTCAATTGCCATCTGTTTGTGGGCTGTCTTGGACACCAACTTTGGTCCTTCCTCAAGAACCTTTTCAAGGTCCTTGGCGATATTTTCTTGGATGTTTCCAACCTAAAAATTCTTCTATAAATTTTTAGGACCTCTCATATAAATTTCATCTTAAACGAACACATAAAACACAATCAAACACGCATAGACACACAAGGTCGTTTCAAGGAAAACCATTCAAACATCATGGAAGTTAGACCTCCAAACTTCACAAAACATGACATACTGCATATATACACCATGATAACTCCTTTAACGACCTTATAATCTCATGAAAAACACACAAAGAGATATGTGTAACCACATATAAGGCAGATAGGTGACTTAGTCGTCGAACATCTTAGTCGCCTCTTAATGTTTGACTTCCAATGCACCTAAACTCTTAGATACTTCCTCAATACTATATTTTAGTAAACTTTAGGAACATAGACCATCATGAAAATCATGTTAGTCTCTAGTTCACCTATGTCATTTTTGTGAACTTACAAGGTTCATGTACGTTGACATTCACATTGACGTTCACCTAGATTCTAATATTTCACCAACTTTTATGTTTAGGTTGACGTTCACGCTTAGATTGACGATTCTGTTGATGTTAAATTGACATTCATTTTGACATTTATGTTGATAATTATTTTCACTCTGATGTTAACATTAACATTGACGTTTATATTTACGTTAACTTTCACACTTATACATTGACGTTGCAATTGTTGTTTATGTAGATTTGCATTGATGTTTAGGTTTACTTTAACATTGATGTTGATGTCGATATTGAAGTTGACATTGACATTGATGTTCACGTTGAGGTTCATGTTGATGTTTAAATTGTTGTTCACGTTGATGCAGATGTTTAAATTTACGTTAACGTTAACATTGACGTTCACATTGACGTTCCTATTGATGTTGACGTTTTTATTGATGTTGACATTAAAGTTAACAATGATATTATATTAATGTTCACATTCACATTATATTGACGTTCACATTCACATTGATGTTCACGTTCACATTCACGTTGATGTTCATAATAATCTGACATTGATGTTGATGTTGACGTATACGTCGAAGTTGATGTTGATGTTCACAATCAGTTGACATTGACATTGCACTTTATGCTTACATTGATGGTCATACAAATGTTGACGTTTACGTTCATGCTGATGTTGACATTGACACTACCATTGTTATTGAAGTTGACATTGATGTATACATTAAGTTTAACATTGACATTGACGTTGATGTACACATTGATGTTCACCTTGACATTGATGTTGATGTTAACCTTCACCATTATGTTGATTTTGAAGTTCATATTTACATTGATGTTGAATTATATGTTTAGGTTAATGTAAGAGTTCATGTTCACGTTCACATTAATGTTGAAATATTCAATGAATCTTACTTTGACGTTGACATTTACGTTGAAATTGACGTTGAAATTTACGTTCACGTTAACATAGACTTTATTATTGACGTTCACATAGACGTTGACATTGTTGTAAACGTTGACGATTCCATTAATGTTCACATTGACATTGACGTGCATGTTCATGTTGACACTCACATTAATGTTCACGTTTATGTTGAATTTTATGTTAATGTTTATGTTGATGTTTACATTGACGTTTACATTTATCTTCATGTTTATGTTTATACATTCATGTTGTCGTTGATGATAACATAGATGTTCACACTTGAGTTGACATAGAAGTTGATGTCTACATTGATTTTAGCATTGACTTTCACATTGATCTTTACATTGATTGAAACGTTAACATTTACGTTGACGTTCACCTTTACATTGACACTGACGTAAATTTTAATATTTACATTGACGTTAACATTTACATTCTAATTGATGGTGACATTAATGTTGATGTTGAAGTTGACATTTACGTTAACGTTAACGTTGAGGTTTACGTGAACATTGACATTGACATTTATGTTGACGTTTACATTAGCTTTTATGTTGTTGTTGACATTCATATTAATGTTGATCTTAACGTTGACAGTGACATTGACGTTGATGTTCATGCTTATGTTAATATTTATATTTAAGTTGATGTTGATATTAACATTACCGTCGTCCTTGACGTTGACGTGCACCTTGACTTTGACGTTGAGGTTGATGTTCACCTTGTAATATAAGTTGAAGTTCATGTTCACATTGAAATTGGCATTTAGTTCACGTTGAAATTAATGTTAATGTTCACGTTGATGATCATATTGACGCTTAAATTGACTTTAACTTTAACGTTCATGTTGAAGTTCATATTAACATTACCATTGACGTTCACATAGATGTAAACATACGCGTTCACGTTGACATTAACATTGACTATCACATTGAGGGTCACGTAGACGTTAATGTTCATGTTAACAATTACATTAACGTTGACGTTGATATTCTAACTAACTCTTACATTTATGCTAACTTGACGTTGATGTTGATGTTTACATTTAAATTTTTATTCATGCTACATAGACATTGATGTTTGACGTTGATATTGATGTTCAGGTGGAAATTCACATTTATGTTGAAGATGACATTGATGTTTGTCAGGACAAGAATCTAGACACTAGATGAGATCGGAGTTGTTAACCTCTAAGAGGTCGTAGACAAGCCTACATACGTCATTCGTACTTCAACTCGGTTAATTCTAGCAGAAAATTTAAAACTTTTTGTTTCATAATATGCTTACTGAACATTCTACTGCATACATAATTGTTCACCATAAACTATCTAACATAAGATCATCAAACGGAAGAAACAGTTTATTATAAAAATGAAGATGTACTATCCACAATGGCACAAATACAATGTCTAAACTAAAAGGGGAACCAAATGCATGTGGAACATACTCCATTAGCTTAATCCTAAAACTAAGCTAGAATGTAAATGGGCAACCATCCCCGAAAGCAAGAGGGACTACGAAGTACGGCTGAATGCTCGACGTCAAGATAACTACATCGTTTATCCTATAGTTCTAGCGTCCAACTGTGCCTTCACCTAAAAGTTTATAGTTGTATAGGCTTTGTACACACTTGTACTAAGTATGGGTATATGTAAGCACACAACAAGGACATGCAGGAGTAAGATTAGCTCTTTCGTAACAACATGATTATAGAAGGTCAAGTCATTGGACTTACAAAATAGAGATTAGGAAAGTGAGTGGGATTTCCAAATATGAAATAGGAACTTTTATGAGCTTTCCAAATTTGGATTAGAAATGTTATTCCATGATAGTAACATGCATCATCATACTTAATATTTTACACACATCATACAACAATGTACACATAGAATATATAATAATTCCTATAAAACATAACATTGTTCATGTCATTCATTAGAATGCCATGAGACCTTGGAATCATGGACTTCACATTAAGACTTCAAAAAAATGAGGGATCAACACATGGGACCTAAACTAGGGAGTCTACTTTACCAAACACAGAGACTGCTTCGTTCATTCATATATAATTCATTTCATTTCATTCACGGGCCAGTGTAAACGCCTGTTATACCTAAGATGTAGTTTAAGACATTTATTCGGTTCGTTTTACAATGACAATGAATGAACTAATGGCATTAATTAAATCTAACTTACCTCTTATTATCCTATTCTAACACCTATGGTATCATTCATTTCGTTATATGCATCATTTGAGGTTGGCCTCATTCATTCATTGCGAACTTTAACTTTCACCGACATAGATAATGTGAGCATCATTAAATCCACTGTCATGAAACCCCAAACCGAAAAGAGGTGGAATTACCAGCCAAAGTTACCCAAAACATGATAATGTACATAGTATTGAATCCCATCAGATCCCTACAGTGGGCGTATAGGTTCGAAGACTAGGAGATATAAGGAGACCCATACCCGGAATGCCAGACAATCTCATCTCATAAGAGTTACGTGAACCTTCGTCCTTACTGAAAGAAGGCATCACCACTCATTCCTAGTCTATTCGTGCTCATTATAATGTTCCATTACATTCAATTCGTTTATCATGGAAGTTGACTTCTATGATGAGGACATCATAGCTCAATACATGATTTATCATCTCATCATTTGTATGAAGTTTGTTCATATCAATACTTTCATTAGCTTTAAACTCCCATAAGTGAGTACATTTTGGTAACATTTCCTTAGGGTCATTTGAGATTTCTCTCATCTTTTACATTAGCCTGATATCATTTTGTCACAACATTCATCAACATTAGCACATTTGCTCTTCATAATTACGCACCCATTTTTACGTAAATGTTCATTTCATATGCCAATGCACATGGCCATTTGTGTGTTTCACACTCTTACTTAACCCTTTTAGGGTTTCATCATTTCATTACATATTAATCATTTCATCGTATACCAATGCACTTTGCCATTAAGTGTATTTTTCACTCGTAGTTAAACCTTCAAGGGTTACATCATTCATTACATACATCTTAGATTCACTTATTTTTAAACGTATGCTAGATTTTGGGTCTATACAAACAACCATAAGGCTTCATTCATAGTTCGTTTAAGTGATTCATATCTTCGTATGATTATACAGTACAAGACTTATGCATTTCGTATGTATGCCAAGGTCTCAATTTCGATCTAAGTAGGCAACATTATTTTTGAAGATTTAATTCACGTACGACTTATGCATTTATATATAATTTGGGCAAGGGAACCAAATTTTGAACCCTTATACGAAACTAACATTTTATTTATTTATTGTATTTTTATCCACATTATTACATTTGGGACCCTAGATTGAGCCCCTATATAAATGTTTCATCTTTATTTTTCTCCTTTTAATTACCTCTTACTTTGATGAGGGGTTGTGGGATCAAACACCCACAACCCCTTTGAAATTTTTTTATCTACTTCTCTTTGTCAATGTCGAGTTTATTATGAGGTTGTGGGATCAAACAACCAAAGCCTCTCGTTATTTATCTTTTATTCTCCTCCTTAAATCTTCCTAAGAGGTCGTAGGCTCGCTTTCCACATGCCTCCCCCTTTATTTCTTTTATTCTCCTCCTTAAATCTGCCTAAGAGGTTGTGGGTTGGATTCCCACATACCTCCCCGTTTATTTTTCATTTAATCACCTCCTTAATCTACCTAAGAGGTCGTGGGTTCGATTCCCACATGCCTCTCTCTTTCGTTTTCTTTTATTGTCCGCCTTAATCGGCCTAAGAAGTCGTACGTTGGAGTCCCACAGGTCTCCCCCTTTAGTTTTCTTTTATTCTTCTCCTTAAATCTTATTGAGAACTGGTTGGTTCGAATACCACTCCGTTTATTTCTTATTTTCACGGTTTTTAACATGGTGAGGTCACGGGTTCAATCCTGCATGACCTTACTTGTTTCAAATAATTTTTTTTCTACATTTTGAAGCCTCTTTGCTGAGCAAAATTCGTCACTAGAATCTTGAAATTTCTTTTAAATTTTCACCATACTTTAATCAAGTTACACCGTAGTTCTTAGGGGAATCTCCTAGTGCATTTAGAACATTTTAGGTGTGTTTTCATGGATTCGTTTGGAAAAGACATTATCCCTCAAATAAGACACATTTCAACTAATACGAACATCACATTTACATCAACATGTGTATATGAAATATAATTTAGTATCATGCCATTTCGTGTCCTAAACCATGAACAATAGCCACGAAAACACACACAAAGAAACGTAGTTACATTTTTGGAAACAACAATATCCTTCATATAATTCCAAACATACATATAAACACATAATTATCACGATAACACGTTTCATTCCCAGTTTCTACCATCAAACATAACAAACCTATGATTCAATGGAGCTAGTGAAATAGACATGCAACAGGAAACAATCCTAGCTTTTGGAATAGATTCCTCTGCACCAAAGGGGGTCTCTTGGGAAAGGTACCAAGAGATACAAGAACACATACCTTTTTGACATTCTAACCACGACTTTCTTCCCAAATAAATCCTCCAAACACACGTCCAACACAAAAAATTCAACACCAATCGCCTACGTGATTGATTGACGTTTGTTTTTCATATATTTTCGTGTGAGTTCTTCAAGTGTGATGAAATTTGGTTTACCTACTCTTTATGGAGTTATTTTGGCAGAGAAAATGTGAATGAGAGTGATAGAGATGCGACAGAGAAAAACGAGCTTGGGAGAAAAGAGATCTCTTAGGCTTAGAAGTCTAGTTTAGGACATAGTAATTAAAGTTTTATTTAATTATTAAAAATCTGATTTCCTTTTATTTTAAATCAGATAATAACTAACAAATATAAATTAATTACACTAATTTACAAATATAAATGAAAAAACTAATTAATTGCTTTCACCTAGGTTCGAACTGGGTGGATCAAGACTTCACTTCAAAATCCTAATTTCGGCCCTAACTACCAAAAATGCCCGTCCACCTTAGTAATTATGTAGTTAATTATATATTTGGGGTAATTAAAATACTACCCTTAGACTGTAAAAAGACTATTTTACCCCTAGACCCTCCAAACCTAAGAATTACTCTTTTTAAGTCTTGTAAAGACTCCTTTAAGTAAATCTTCGTATTCGAGAGCCATACATTATTGGACCGAACCTTCCATAGCTCATGTAACTCCTCAAATTAGTTGTATGTGATGTATCATTAGTTTCGAGGTCTGGTTCTATGCGCATAAATTCGTTTGAAACCATTCTAATCATTGGCATTCTAGACACATTAAACATTACTAAGCATATCATTTACATTTATGTTGATCTTGACGTTCACATTGACGTTAATTTTAGAGTTCACATTGTCATTTGCGTAGGTGTTCACATTGACGTTGATATCAACGTCGACATAAACTTTATACATAGACATTCACCTTGATGTTGATTTCGACCTATGCATAGACGTTTACATTGACATTTATATCGATGTACATGTTGAAGTTCACCTTTATGTGTACGTTGATATTTACATTCATACATACTTACACATATACATTGATGGTGATGTTAACATTAGTGATCACATTGATGTTGACATAGACATTGACATTAATGTTGACATTGTCATTCACATAGACGTTCGCATTCTCGCTGAGTCTTACGAATATGTTGACATTAACGTTTATGTTGATGTTCACATTATAGTGATGTTCACGTTCACATTTATGTGAAGTTCACATTCACGTTGATGTTGAAAGTGAGAGTAGATGTTCATAATCAGTTGACATTGACATTCACACAAATGTTGAGGTTTATGTTCATGCTGATGTTGACATTGACACTATCATTGTTGTTCACCTTGACGTTGATATTGATATTTTACGTTCACCTTGACATTGACGTTGATATTAATATTTACGTTAATATTGACATTTATGTTGAAGTTGTCATTGTCATTCACGTTAACGTTCAAATTGACGTTTATATTGGTGTTAACATTGAAATTCACATTTAAAGTGACATTCACATTGACTTTCACATTTGTGAATACATTCTCATTGAATTTAAAGTTTATGTTTAAATTGATGTTTATGTTAACATTGACATTGACGTTGATGTTCATGTTGACGTGTATATTGATATAGAAATTTTTATTGACGTTTACGTAGACGTTGATATTGATGTTGACATTAACGTTGACGATCACGTTGATGTTATAATTAATGTTGATGTTCATGCTCACGTTCACGTTGACATTGACATTCTCACTCTTACATTTATGTTGATGCTTATATTTATGTTGTCATTAATATTGACGCTTACGTTGATGTTGACATTGATGTATACGTTTGTATTCACAATCACGATTATATGTTGGCGTTTCCACTGATGATCGCGTGGATGTTCACATTAACATTAACAATGACATTGAGGTTTACATTCACGTTGAGGTTTACTTTTATGTTTACATTCACCTTGACTTTTACATTGACGTTCACGTTGATGAATACGTTAACATTTATATTGACGTTCACGTTTATATTAACGCTGATGTTGATGTTCACATTTAAGTTAACATTAATGTTGATGTTCACATTGACATTGACGTTAATGATTAAGTTGACCTTAACGTTCACTTTGCAATTGACGTCAATGTTCACATTGACATTAACGTGAATGTTGATATTGAAGTTTATGTTGACATTCTCATTGACGTGTATGTTGACATTGACATTCACATTGACGTTGATTTTAACATTCACATTGACATTGAATGTAACGCCCCAAATTAAACTAAGGTGAAGCAGATCTTTCTGATTATTTCTTTAGCAATTTAAGATAAAATAAATTTTATTAGTGTTCTTAGGTATTGCATGAATTTTTGATGTCAAAAGTTCAAGAACGTCAATGATGCTCGAAAGATGTACCTTAGATAGCGCTTGTGTGTCTTGATGTGTTTGAGTGAGTTTTACATGTTTGTTTTGCTTGAAATTGATGCAGGATCTTCCTAAGACTTAGATGGATATGTTTAGTTTGTTAAAGTCCATATACAACCCAACCTAGGACCCAGAAGGGGCCCTACAGAAGGACAAATGAATTTGACCCAGAATTGTGAGGCACTATCCACCACGAGACCTAACAATGGCAAGTAGGTCAACCAACGGCCCATCGTGTTGGTCCGTTGATTGTACCTGGAAGGTCAATTGTCCAGGCTCCAAATGGATCCAAGTATGATACCACGAGAGCCATTAACAGACCACTGATGGACAGACGGTCCGTTGGTTAGCAACCGTCGATTGAAACCTTTAAAATAACCGCTTTTTCTTGTGAAGTCTTGTGGTATTTGATAAATTAACCCCAAGTCTTTTATGAATTTAGGATGTTTTTAGGGTTTATTAGGTATATAAAAGTGTTTCACACTCTAAGACCTAATGTTAGACTCCATTTCTCAAAATACCAAACCCCTCTACCTTAGAATTGTCTCTCGAGTCTCTTTGGAAGCTAGAAGTCAAGAAGAACTAGTAGTCGTGTTGGTGGGAGTTTCTTCATAAAAGATCATTGGGGTTTCTCTTATCTAAGGTATTCTATCTATCCTTTAATTCTCTTCCATTTAAGGAGCCCCTTTTAAAATATTTCAAAAAGAGTTTCCAACCCTAGATTCTTCAATCTTCAATTTATATATGGGTCTTGGATGAAAAGGTTTGTAATAATTCTAAAATAATGACTGTAATGTTAGTTTGTTATTTTAATTCTAAAACTTCAATGAAATCATGATAAAATGTTTCACCAAATTTTTGCTTAAGAAATGGGTTAAATGAGCATGAATTTGTAGTCTTTGTGTTTCAATTTCTTATGGTTAACATTGTTATTTAGATCCAATCCAAAGGAATTTATTATTATGATATACTGTGTAAAATGTTATAGGTGATGAAAGATTGTATTACAGGGTAAGTTGGTTATGTTTTTTAGCTTTAATTTAAAATGCTCTTTAATGGTATGGTCCACCTTCTTGGTGGAGGGTTTTACTTTAATTGTATGAATATGAAGTTACTTGTTTATTTTGAATGTGGCCATGATGTCTTGTTATGTGATGTAATATTATAATAACGTTATTCTTGTTAAATGTGCCTTATGAAACTATTATGCGAAGTAGGGTAGAGTGTATGCTTAAATGAAGTTATTCTCGTTTATTGTTTTATAAAGCTTGTTATGTTAAATGTGCCTTATGGAAATTTCATCTTTTATTATGGGAAGCATGTAAAGTCTGATGCTTTTTTTGGCTAAGAATGTATACAAGTTAAATGTAAATGAAGTGATGCTTTTTTTGAAAGGTGTGCTCACATGTACAGACACTTACACTTGAATAAATGTATGAATAAAGTCTCCTATAAGAACGTACTACTTAGGGTAGGTGTTGGTATGGGACACTATCTATCTGTAGCACTAGGTAGGACCTTCCAGAAGGAGAGTGTTGGTGCCAACTATTTTAAAAGAGTTTACTAAATATACTAAACTGAATGTGGAAGGTAATTAATAATTTAAAACTCAAAAGATGGGGAATACCCATATTCTACAACTGAGATAATTGAAAACAATAAGCTTATTACAAAGGATATATTAAATCAATACTAAGCTTAAACTAACTATGTCCTTAGATATTATGGACTCACCACTGAATCTGCCAAACTGGAAATCGAACATCGACCTAAGCGTGATCTAAATATTGAGAACCTGAAACTACATCACGTGAAGATGCAGCGCACGTATGCGTTATTACTTGAAGGTATTGAGCATGTAGGATAGAATAAAGTTTAAATAAAAGATAAATGTACAAGCACAAAAGCAAGTATAATAATCATAAAATGATATACTAAATTTCATAGTTAACTGAATGCAATGACAACTTTATAGCACGCTCAAACTTAAAAACTTAATATACTTAACAATGGTTAATTCGAGATATGACTAAGTTATGGGTGCTACTAATAACTGGTAGTAAGATAACATGAGCTGAATGCGGAGTACGATGTATACGCCTCATTGAGAGGAACCAATATACCCTGCCAGAGCTAGAAAGGCATGTTGGCATGATCACTAAATTGATGTCTAGGTAGGGGACTTACAACCTACTTGGCTAGTAGTTTCAGAACTATTTGAGTGTGCTAAACACTACTCTTACTCGGTATTATGCTACATCCATAGATTAATTTAGTTAACTTATTATGTATGAATTTATGTAAATACTGGATAACTCAAAACTAAAGATTCAAACATTGAATGAAACATTTAATCCAATAAGGAAGCATTAATAACTCAGACATGTATAATTGAATAAATGAAATATATGATGCATCATGTGTATTTCATGAACTAAAGAAATACAAAGCTAGGGTTTTGTAATTCATGCGATCAACTTAATAATAACTTGAAAATCTTATTTGGAACTTATATTTGATAAATTCATGAACTTCTATTGGGATTTTAGAAACCCTATGTTTAATCATGATACTGAAATCAACAATCTACCTGAAAAATAGGGACCCAATGGGTTAAAGGAACCAAATAGTTAAATCCCACATGTCTGGTAATGAAATCCACGGAAATATATTTAGATATCAAGGCTAGAACTACGGGAACGTTGTTGCACTCTTGAACTAGGGTTCTTGACATTTTTCTCCTTTCTTGCTTCTAATTTTCTATGTTTTTATTATAATTTGAATTAAGTAAATTTTAGTTGTGTTTTTAGGCTTAAACAGACTAAAATATGATTATTTAGGGGCGAAATGTATCATAGGATTTAAAGGAAGTGGGAAAGACCAAAACACCTTGAGTCAATTGCTGTTAGACCAAACAACAAACGCGACAAACAAGTTGTCATATAATCGACTATTCGTCACTTGGCTCAGTAGTTTAGGTCTATTTGACAGACATTTTCTAAAATGGGAATAACGTAATACTCAGAGGTTTTATTTTAGCAAGGTCAGTTGATATGGAAAGCTAATGCAATTATCTATCTGTTGGTATGTCATGGTACACCTAATTAATTTTGTGATAAGATTTATGATCAATTGATGTTGACTTAAGTGCATTTCCTCCCTAACTGTCTGCTAATTCCCTTCTAAAGTCATACCTATGACCGTAGATATGGTCAATCATCCTTCATATCTTAGAATGGGTAAATGGGGTTTTGATCGACTGACAGAGACTACGGACCGTAGTCTTACCTATAGACTGTAAGTCCATCCGTCGTTCGACAATTCATCAATTTTTTTGGGTTGAAATTTTTGAGGTTTGAAATTCAATTGATTTATGTGCAGGAAGGGCCGTGGGTCCGACTATTGTCCGTCAATGGAAACAGCCGACTATAGTTGCAGATTTTTCTGAAGAGCTATTTTTTGTAAATTTTAGATAGACTCATTACATTATCTCCCCTTTGGGAAAATTTTTCCTCGAATGAAGTCTAAACTTGCATAAATATAGGGAGAGAGATGCAAATAATTTTACTAAACACTATTAACTTACTTTCTTATTGAATTGAATTTCGAGAACATGCAAATACACTTAAAATGCAAGTACTAACTGAGGGAACATGATTCTATGACTAAATCCACGCATAAATGATGTGAAAACTTATGAGTAACTATTACCTCAGGATGATGTGGACTCAAATGGAAAGAGGTTGGGATACTTGGCTTTCATGGATGCTTGTACTTCCCAACTAGCTCCCTCTACGGACTTACTCCTCCAAAAAACCTCGACTGAAGCAACTTCATTATTTCTCGACCTTTTTGCCTGACAGTCAAGAATCTAATCTGGTACATTCTCATAAGAAAGAAAATCTTTCACTGCCACAATCTCTAATGGAACTATAGAGGCTTGATCACCCACACACTTCTTCAGGAGTGAGATGTGGAAGACCTGATGCACTGTTTCTAATTCTGCTGTCAACTCTAACTCAAATATCACCTTGCCAACCCTTTTCAAGATCATTTAAGAGGCTCATATGTAGACTGATATTCCCTTTCTTTCCAAATCTCATTACCCTTTTCATAGGTTATAGTTTTAAGAAAACCCTATCATCAATTTGTAACTCTTGTTCCTTCTTCTGACATCTGCATAAGATTTATGAAAACTTTGGGCTGTCTTAAGTCTATATATAATGAGTTGCACTTGCTCCATACAATGGATATAATATATCCTTATTAAAGTTGTTTCACCAACATCAAACAATCCAACAGGAAATTTACATCTATGCCATAAAAAATATTCATAAGGGGCCATAGGAATGCTGGAATTGTAGCTATTGTTGTAGGAAACTCAATAAGAGTAAGTTGATCATTCCAAATAACCTTGAAGTATATTACACATTATCTAAACATACACTCTAGGGTATGAATCGTACGCTTTGCTTGTCTATCCATCTATGGATAAAATGTTGTGCTAAGGTTAACTTGAGTTCCCAGACCCTATTGAAATGACTTCCAAAAATTAGAGGTAAACCGAGGATAGACAAAGGAACCCCATGCAACTTTACAAATTCTTAAATGTAATTCATGGCATAGTCTTCTGCTAAATTTGTAGCCTTGACCGGAAAAAATCGAGAAGACGTAGTCATCCTATCAACTATTACCCAAATAGAGTCATGTTGTCTGCAAGTACGAGTTAACCCTGTGATGAAATCTATATTGATAAAATCCCACTTAAAAGTAGGAATATCCATCTCTTAAGTCATACCTCCTTGATTCTGTTGTTCAACGTTGGCATGCTGGCAATTAGGGCACTTACTCACAAAGTCTTCTATATCCCTCTTCATACCAATTCCACCAATAGACTTCCCACAGATCTTGGTAAAACTTAATGGCACCTGGATGAATAGAATATCTGGAGTTATGGGCTTCTGTAAAGATATACTTTCTAAACTCACCCACATTAGGAACACACAATCTACCCTGGTAGCGAAGTACACCATCTCCCCCTTTAGAGAAAACCTCCACTCTATGATTGTGGACTACAATGTTATGTTCAAGCAAGATTAGATAACTGTTTTGATTTTTATCTACCTCTACTACCAAAGAAGATTCTGCCCCATTCTGAACTGTTACACAACTGTTTGATATGCTCATATGGCAAACTTCCTAACGAGCAAACTTGTGAACATCGTATCCTAGCTCTTTCCTTTCTTCCTCAGTATGGTTTACACTAACCATAGATAAAGAGCTAAGAGCATATGCTACTACATTTTCCTTAGCAAGATTATAATGCACACTCATATCATAATCCTTAATGAACTTAAGCCATCTCCTCTTGCGAAGATTCAACTCTTTTTGGGTTAACACGTACTGAAGGCTCTTATGATTAGTGAACACATCTACGTAAAGACCATACAAGTAGTGTTTCCAAATCTTGAATGAAAAAACCACTGCTTCAAACTCGAGGTCATGAGTTTGATAGTTCTTCTCATGAACCTTAAGTTGTTTAGAGGCATAAGATATTTATCTCATAACATCAATACACAAGGTAGGCATACTGTGGATGCATCACAATAGACCACATAACCATCTGAACTGTCTTACTTACGTCCTAGACCCTAGATGAGTCTAGCGTCTTTAACGTCTCAAAGGTCGCAAACAAGCTTCTTCTTAGCTTTCATCACAATCATACAATTAAAGAGGAAAATTTAAAACTTTTTAAATTAAGTGAAGTGTACTTAGACTTCATATAGTTATTGCATAATAGTGAGATACTAACAGTTCAAAATAAACAACCATCTATTAAAAGATTAAACAATTGAAACGAAGAATTCATAATATTGTTAATATTTTCCAAAACATCCTTAATAATAAAGCTTGAATAAATTTTTGAAAGGAAATTCTAGGAAAAACATCCATTGTCTATATATTATCTACAAAAGCTAGTGAATAAAGCGTAGGCATCCTCGAAATCAAGAGGACCTATCAAAGTATGGAGGTACTAGTCCTAACGACATCAAATGATCTTCAATATTTTTCAAGGACATGCACCTATAAAAATAATAATTGTATATAGGTTAGTACACATTATTACTAAGTATGGTTGTATGCACATAAACACATAAGTACTATGCATTATCAAAGAAAGCTCTTCGTATAACAAAATGCAATTTTATAAAAGCGAAGTGACTTCACTTTCCTAATTCGTTATTTATGAATCATGCTATGATTATGACATATTTTCATGCATTTAAATCACACAATTCATTTTCTGTATGAACATAAGACCTTCAAATCATGAACATAATTCTCAAACAACTAAAGCAAAATTTAACAGTTTTGCGCTCCTTAGGCCAAGAGCTTCCTCTCCCAAACTTTGTTTATTTTTCACTCTTTTCTTCTTTTTTATGTACTACAATGATCTCCTTTGATTCAATGATCTACTTACGAGTTCAATGATTCATTGTAGTCACATTAATTCAATGAATGTAGCAAGTAATCCAAAAGTCTAAGGAAACGATTTACTACCCTACTTACAAGTTATTCTTTCCATTTCTGTTAAATTAGGCATGAAATCTTTATAAGACAATGTTTATTGGATATTACCATTATTTGATAATTTTCATAATATAAAGATATTGGGGCGTATGTATTTATACTCCAATTGATGAGTCATTATGTTTTGCTCCCTTTATTGGCATAAGCAAATAACTTTTAAAGCTAATCAAACAATGATGATTTGATATTCATAAGCTTTTTAGACTTCCATTTTGATCTTTGTGTGAAATGACTAAGAATGACATACATTATTTCTTCGTCTAACCTCACCCTTTGGTCATCCTATACGAACACCCCTCATCTTCGTAGTTCTTTGTTTCTTTCTTTCATTGTTACTTTCTTGAGGAAATATTTAGCATTCAACTAACATAGATCATTGTAGCTAACATGAAATTCAATGTTTTACCCACAGTGAAAAGAGGTGATTCACGGGCCAATGTAAAATCGAATACTTCCTAGGTTTCATAGGTGGATCCACTAGCTGATAACCTATGCCGGCGACATAGTTCAATGACTAAGAGAATTTTGATACCCTTATCCACCTTTGTGGTAGTCTTTTCTCATGAGGATTAAAAGTGCTTGCACAAGTTCATTCCTTGTCTATCGGTTCTTAGCTTAATTTATCAGACTTGACATCTTTTATATTTGACTCATACAAAATGGAAGCTTGTTTCTAGTATGAGGTATGCTTATATCAATGGATGAGGTTTCATCCATTTATATACTTGATGAATGTGAACATAAACCTTACATTATTAATATGGTGTGAATCAGACTAGTCTCACTATTGCTAAATCCCTCCTATGTGAGTATCTTTAACGTAATTTTTTAGGTTCAAGTGAGACTTGTCTCACTTGCTTTAACACCCCATTCTAGATCAATTTCATAACTCATAAGCTTGAAGTTATTAGATTATTCACCTTATCTTTTTCAATCTTATTTGGTAGTCCTGTACCATTCTTTATGAAATTTATAATGACTTATTCAATGTGCTACTACATTCAGAAGTTCATTTAGATAGGGTATGTAGGGACTTGGCCCAATCATTGGCATACCCTAGGTTATGAGTTTATTGAGTTACATATTTTACAGTAAATCTTTAACATGTATTTGGTCATACAAGAAATATCATAATTCACATTGGTCATATAAGATTGCGATTCTATTACATATTTTTGAAATAATATTGGTGGCCAATTTATAGGCATTAACAAAACTATCACTACACACTTTTCATGATATTTTTACTTGCCAAGTCAATTAACTTCATGTATATACTATAGTAATCTCATCATTTTGGGCAAGCCAACTTTTAATATTTAATTAGCTTTAACAACATTTCAGAGCTTAGTTTATCCAAGCTATAAAGTAGATTTGGCATTGTAGATTCACTTAATTTCTTTGATTCTCATTCTTATTTATTCTTTGAAACATCGCATTCCAAATACTAACAAACATATCTACTATAAACACACATTGTAATTTAAATTGTCATTCCTTTCAAAAGTAAACTGAATTTTGATAAATGAGTTATAACAATTTCATCTTCTCGAAGACAATTATGCATTACAACAATTCTTATCTCATGCAAAGGATATTCTAATCATATGGATCAAACCTACTAGTCTCATTTGACATTATCAAACCATAGAAACATACACATAGTGATAAGTTATCCACACTTACTAACAAAACAATCGAGATTTGCATTATGCATACTACCAAAATCAGAAACAAGGAGAACTAGGGAGATGAACATTAAACAATTTCATTGGGAACAACCCTTGTTTCGGTTTTCTTGAATTTAAAACGTTTGAAACGCCTCCTAGGGAAAGCAATCAAAGTAAGAAACCCATTCCCTACTGGAGAATTGAATCTACGAAGATCACCCTATAATTTGCATGAAAATCATACAAAATTGCCTTGAAATCGCCTAAGGAAAACCGAGAGTATTTTGCTGTTTTTCTAACGTTTGTTCATTGTCTTTTAGTCATGAGTTTTTACTGGATAAAAGTGAATATAAATATAAGGAACTTAATATTCACTAATTAAACATATATTCATTAGCTTGATTAATTAAATCAATTATTTAATTACCAAAAGGTTCCTCCTAAATCGACTAAAAATAGGACAGCGTTTCACTTAGAAAAATTCTGAAAAATTTTCTAAGGGTCTCGAGTTTGACCATAAATTTAAATTAATTAATTAAGTTGCAAATATACATTGTAGTTGCACTTGGAAATTTCACTTCTTTTCCTAAGGATCCTCACAACGTCCTTGGGCAATGTTTAATCAATATGATCATTTTGTGTTATCATGTGCTATGGTACCTATGCTTGAGACTTGGATGCCTCGTACCTAATGTGTGCAAGCTATGAAAACAAAAAATTTATCTTAGGGTCTACATTGCAGGTACAATTCCTAAACAAGCTTGGATAGGATAATTTTAACATCAAAGTGTATTTTAAGTTACCTGGTAATACATAGAAATTGGCTAAACCCTTAAGCCAATATTCTTTATCATGCCCAATATCACTCAATAATGGGCACATGGATGCCTATATACCCCAATACATATTCATCAAAACCTAATAGACTCTTCAATGACAAGTTCATTTTCTAGAATTTTACATTATCCCCCCTTAGGAACATTCCTCCCCGAATGACATTACCGATCATTTCGAATCGAAGAGGGTACTTTTTAAAAACAAA
This sequence comes from Solanum lycopersicum, assembly GCF_036512215.1. Classification (NCBI taxonomy): domain Eukaryota; kingdom Viridiplantae; phylum Streptophyta; class Magnoliopsida; order Solanales; family Solanaceae; genus Solanum; species Solanum lycopersicum. The sequence continues at coordinate 41,649,253 of NC_090802.1, forward strand.
TCAACTTACTTGAAACTTTAGTCTTCGTGAATATCTAATTCACAACTTACTTTTGATGATGCCACATCACTCAAGCCTTTTTTATGGCTTCATATCTCAGATCGAGGAAATTCCTTCTCAATCTCACTTTTAGTCAACGCACATTACAACTCATGCAACACAAAAATTATGCCAACACTATACAAAAATAACAACATGAATGTAAGCATGAAATCATATCATCTCATATAGTGCAAGTGTAAAACACACATTTATGGACTAAAAACACCAAAACCGACTAATGCAATAAAATTTAGAGTTTCATAAACAAAATTAGACTTAGAAAGAGTATATGTTACCTCGAGAACTGAACAATTGAGGGTTACAGGATCTATTGTCGGCCTTGGCCTCATATGGTTGTCCCTCAACAAGGTTGTTTCTCCATAACACCTTTACTTTGGCAACCTCCTTGTTCCTCAACTGCTTCACATGTAGATCTAAAATTTCAACTGGAACCTCTTCATAAGAAAGGTTCTAATCGACTAACCCTTAAATGGAAGGATCGATGTTAGATCACCTAGACACTATTTAAGCATCAAAACATGAAACACTGGATGAGCAGAAGCAAATTCATTTGGTAACTTTTGTTCATAGGCAACATTTCTTACTCGCTCTAAGACCTCATAAGGACTTACATATCTCAGACTCAACTTCCCTCTCTTACCAAACATGATCACCCCTTTCACGGGTGATATCTTCAGGTAGACTTTATCACCTACCTCAAATTCAACAACCCTCTTCCTTTTATCTGCATAGGATTCTTGACGACTGTAAGCAGTAGCCAATCAATCCTTGATGAATTTCACCTTTTCCTTAGCCTCACTTTTTTTTCATTTTTCCTTGCAATTTATAATGCATTAAGGGGACAAAGACCAGAAACTCTTCGCTGAATGTATGATCCCAGGGCCAAGGATGGATTAATCTCCTACCTCAAACGACCAAGCTGGAGACCTACATGTCCTTCAATACAGTGCTTCAAAAGGTGCAATCCCAATGCTAGAATGGTAGCTATTATCATAAGAGAACTCAATAAGTGGCAAGTGATCATCCCAACTCCCCTAGAAGTCAATAATACATGCTCTCAGCATGTATTCAAGGATCTAAATAAGTACACACTACTTTTCCATCCATCTGAGAATGAAACGCAGTACTAAGCTTCACATGTACCCAAGATCTTTAGGAAAGATCTCCTAATGTGAGAAGTGAACTGGGATCCCCTATCCGAAATGATAGATAAAGAGATCCCATATCGCTTCACTATCTCATCAATATAATGCTTGGTATAATATTCGACCTTGTAAGTAGACTTCACAAAATTGAAGTGAGCAAACTTTGTCATCATGTCAAGAATGACCCAAATGGAATCATGAAGTTTGCATGTCAAGGGCAGACCAACCACAAAGTCCATAATAATAGTCTTCCACTTTCATATTGGTAACTCAATCAACTATGTAACACCTCAAGGCTTAAGGTGTCGGCCTTTACCAGTTGGCAAATAGGCCTTCCTCTACAAAAAAAGAAATATCTGGCTTTATACCTTCCAACCAATAGATATCCTTGAGATCATGATACATCTTGGTGGAACTTGAATGAATGGAATACTTGGAGCCATGACCCTCTGCAATAATAAGAGGGGATTAAATTATAAATATTGAGCACAAACATTCTTCCCTTGTATCTAATCACTCCATCCCCTCCTAGGGAGAGTGATTCATTTAGCTTACTGGGTGGAGATGCTGCTTAGCATTAAAATCTACAACAAATGAGGATTTAGACTGGAATGAACTGAAACATCCCAACTTGGTGTATCTAACAGCCGTACACCTAACCTAGCCAATTTATGTACCTCTTTAACCATCTCCTTCTTCTCATAATCAATAGGAGACACCTTACCCATACTCAATAAGGTCAAAGCATCGACCACTACATTGGCCTTACCTGGGTGATAGTTGACGCTCATGTTATAATCTTTTAGCATCTCTCACCATCTCTTTTAAAAATGATCCAATTCTTTCTCTCTAAATAAATACTTAAGACTTTTATGGTTGGTAAATACATCAACATGTATACCATATAAGTAATGTCTCAAAAGTTTTAACGCAAATACCACAACAACTAACTCAAGATCATGAGTAGGGTAATTCTTCTCATGGATTTCCAGATGTATTGATGCATATGCTATCACCATTACATCCTGCATAATAGCACATCAAAAATCTACTAGGGAAGCATAATAATACACTACATACCCTTCACCACTCCTCGGTAATATGAGATTTGTGGCTGAAGTGACTTTGTATTTGAGTTCTAGGAAGCTCTTTTCACATATCAAACTTCACCTTCTTCTTTGTTAAAGTTGTCAGTGGAGCTGTAATAGCGGAAAATCCTCATATAACCTGCGGTAGTAATTAGCCAAACCCAAGAAACAACGGATGTTTGTAGGAGTGAAGTGTCTTTGCCAGTTTTTTACTTACTAAATATTTTTTTATCAACATTTACACCATGGTCAGACATAATATGAGCAAGAAAGGTCACTAATCTTGGCCAAAATTCACATTTTTAAATTTTGCATACAACAGATGTTCCGTGAGTACTTGCAATGTCATTGTGAAATGTTATTCATGCTCTTATCTGGTTTCGAGTATATGAGAATGTCATCTTTCAATAATATGACAAAATAATCAAGGTATTCACGGAATACCCTCTTCATAAGGTTCGTAAACGCGACTAGTGTGTTAGTGAGAAAAATTTTATGACAAGAAACTCTTAATGACCATATCTAGTACGGATGCAGTCTTACGACTATCCTCTTTTCCTACTATAAGCGTGTAGTACCCTTAGCGGAGCTCTATTTTAAAAATAAAATTGAACCTTGAATATGATCAAATAGATCATCAATTCTTTAATAGAGTATTTGCTCTTTATATTGACTTTTTTGAGTTGCCGATAATCGATACACATTTTAAGCGTTACATCCTTTTTATTAACGAACAACATTGAAGCACCCCATGAGGATATGCACTTCTACATAAAGACCTTAACAAGTGGATCTTTTAACATTAACTTCAAATCTGTGAGTTCATTTTGAGCAATCTTATAGGGAGGAACAAAAACTGGTTTGATGATTGGATCTAAGTGAACACCGAAGTAAATTTCGCGTTCAGGATGGGTTCCTTGTAAATGCTCTGTAAAGACATCTTGAAACTTTTTCACTATGGAAACATAGTCTATTAAGGAACATTATGTTATAAGTCATTGATTCTTACTAAGTGGTATATATACCCCTTAGATCTTATTGGCTTTAAGATAGAAAACTTTTGACATGTTGGATTTGAACTACTCCCTTCCCATTCAAGCTCTAACTCATTAAGAAACAGAAACCTTACTACCCTTTTTCTATGGTCTATGGTAGCATAGCATTTATGGAGCCAATGCATACCAAAAAGAATATCAAATTCAAGCATAGTTTATTCTAATAGGTCAACATTTGAAACTCTATCAAGAAAAGTTATTAATAAATCTCTCTAAACTCTTTCTTCTCTAATGTTGTCTCCTATGGGAGTACTAGCAAGAAAAGGTTCATGAAAGATCTCTAGAAGCAAGTCAAATTTACTAGATATAAAGGAGTAACAAAAGGTAATGTGGATCGTGGATCTAACAATGCATACAATGGAAAAGAAAGGAAATTCAAGGTACCAGTGACAACATTAGATGACTTCTCCTGCTCCTCTCTACATTTCAAAGCATTAATTTTGTTCCTCTTGGGAGGCTTGGCTCTAGATGTAGGATTAGGACGAGGCAGAGTATCTACCTGGCCGAATTCTTCACATATGAGCAGTCCCTTATCATATGCCTACTCTCACCTCACCTATAGCATGAATTAGAACATACCATGCACTCTTCTCCACGAAAATGACCACACTTACAACACGACTTTCTGTCACACTGGGATTTCTATAATTGCCCTTCTGGCGGCGAGACTTGTCAAATTTGGCATTACTTTTCCTAGAATGAGTAGGATTACTTCAAAACTGGTGCCCGTTCACAAAGTTGAGCCTCTCTTGGACTCCATACGAACTCCTACCAGTGCTAGAACCATCATGATTCAAGGGCCTAGGCTTTTTGCCTTCTCATCCTCACTTCCTTCGACAATTGTCCTCCACATACAATGCATGTACCATCAACCTAGCATGGTCAATGTTATCATGAAACATGCTTGCCCCACATTCCTCCTCCAAATCCTCTGATACACTAGTCAGAAACCTTCTCTTTTAATCCCTACTACACGACACCATGAATTTCTTTTAAAGCATAACAAACTTTAAGGAGTATTCCTTTCCTTACATACCTCCGTGATATGGGTTCATGAACTCTTCAACCTTAGCCTCTGTCTTCTCTATGGAAAAAAACCTCAACAACATTGCAGTCTTGAGAATGTCCCAAGTGATGGGGATTATCGTGTTGCTTAGATCTACCAACATCTTGTCCCATACCTGGGCGACATCCTTGAGCTGGTATGCAACAAACTCAACCTTCTCCTATTCAACACCCATATCACAGAGAATCTTGTGGACATTTTCAACAAAGTCTTGGGATCCTCATTTGTTCTGTACCTTATGTAGAATTGAAGATTAATCCTGGTGAAATGTCTCTCAGTTTTCTAGCCAGGGTTCTAGCATGTGGGTTCTCCCTAAGATAACTCTAGTGTCCTTGGCTGTGATAGCATGTGCGTGAGTAGTGATGTCTTAGCCTATCAGAACCACTGCAGCTCTCACTTCTCCATCCGTCAACGCAACAAGGGTGACAAGCACTTGCACTACAACAACTGGGGCTTGAGGAGGATCTTGGTTTCCCCTAGAAGCTGCTTCTCCAACTCTCCTGTCTGCATTTCTTCTTGTGTTCATTTTTTCTACACACACCGACAATAAGGAAGTTAAATTCTTGAATGACACAAAATATCAAAACTCTACATAACACTACAAATAGTAGAAGAGAGGAAGATTCTTAACATCACTAAGTCTCTATGTCATTGTTGTGGTGCACTTCACAACCATAGTGTAGAAACTACACAACATCGTTGTTTTGATCCTTTGTTTCTAGGTAATATTAACTCATGCTCTACTACAAAATTTGGCTCACCCAGGACTTGGACACATCATAAGACAAGATGTGTTAACCTCTCAAAAGTCACAGACAAGACTCTTCTTAGCTTTCATCACAATCATACATTAAAATTTAGTGGAAGATTTAAACTTTTTAAATTTAATGATGTTTACTTAGACTTCATATAATTCTTGCATAAGAGTGTTATACTAATAGCTTAAAATAAACAACCATTTATTAACAGATTGAAAAATTGAAATGAAGAATTAATAATATGATTAATAGTTTCCAAACCGACCTTCATACGAAAGTTTGAAAAATGTTTGAAAGGAATACTAGGAACAACATACACTATGTATATCTCATCTACTAAAGATAAAAAATAAAGTGTAGGCATCAAAAAATTTAAGAAAACCTACTAAAGAATGGAGGTACTAGTCGAAATGACTTCAACTAATCTTCAATTTTGTTGAAGGACACACACCTATAAAAATAGTAATTATATACGGGTTATTTCACACTTGTACTAAGTATGGATGTATGCACATAAACACATACAGACTATAAATTCTCAAATAAAGCTCTTATATAGCAACATGACATTTTTGAACACTTAACTTTCCTAATTCCTTATTTATTAAACATGCTAAAAGTATGACATATATTAATGCATTTAAAAGTCACAACTCATTTTCTATATTAACATAAGATATTGTAATCATGAACATAATTTTAGGACAACTCAAGCAAATTTAATATTTTTGCTCCCCTTAGGCTGAGAGCTCCCTCTCCCGGACTTAGTTTATTTTTCAGTCTTTTCTTCTTTTTAATTTGAATGTCAATGATCTCTTTTGATCCAATGTTTTACTTATGAGTGGAATGATTCATTGTAGTCCCGTACTACAATTAATCAAGTAAGTAATCTAAAAGAGTAAGAAAATGATTTAACTAGCCTACTTGGAAGTTATTATTTCCATTCATATTAAATTGGTCATGATGTCTTTATAAGCCAATATTTATTTTCTATGCCCATTATTTGATAATTTGAATAATATAAAGATGCTGGGTCATTCTTATCAAACAATAATGATTTGATATACTTATGCTTTTGCTTACTTAGTTAACTTTGAACTTAAATTTCTTCTTCATTTATCTCATGTTAACTTTGGACATGCTAGGTTGAGTTAGGATATTCTTTTAAAACTTTCATTAGGATCTTTTTGTGCGATGACTAAGAATGACTTACATCATGACTTTGTCTAACCTCACCCTTCGGTCATCATATACGAACACCCCTCATCTTCCTAGTTATTTCTTTCTTTCTTTATTACTTTCTTAAAGAAATCTTTAGAATTTAACCGACATAGATCATGTGAGCTATCTTGATATCCAATGTCTTCCCCACACTGTATAGAAGTGGTTCACCGGCCAAAGTGAAACCTAATACTTCCTAGCTTTCTTAGGTGGATCCACTAGCTAGTAACTTATTCTTTCCATATTGTTCAAATACTAGGAAAATTCGAAGACCCTTATCCATCTTTGTGGTAGTCTCATGTCACGAGGATTATATGTTCTTGCACAAGCTCATTGCTGGCCAATCAGTATTTAGCTCAATTTGTCATAAATAAAATTTTTTACAGTTTACTCATACAAATTTATCATACTTTGAAACTTTTACAGTTGACTCCTACACTATGGACGATTACTTCTATTATGATGTAGAATTAGATCAAGGGATGACTTGTCATACCTCTCTATACCTCATGAATGTGAACTTAAATCTTGCATTATAATTTTTGAATGAAAAGACTTGTCTCATGATTTCTAACTCCCTCTTATGTGAGTATCTTTAACATAATTGTTTAGGTGCAAGTGAGACTTGTGTCACTACCTTTAACACCCCATTCTATATTAACATCATAACTCATAAGATTTTAGTTATTTCATTACTCACCTTATATTATTCAATGTTATTTGGTTGTATTGTACCATTATTTATGAAACTTATAAAGAGGAATTCAACGTTCTACTATGTTCAAAGTTCATTTAGATAGGGTATGTTGGGACTTGTCTTAATCATTGACATACCCTAGGTTAGGAGTTCATTGAGTTACATCTTTTCAAGACAATATATAACATGTATTTGGCCTTACAAGAAACATCATAATTTATACTGACCATATAATATTAGTATGACTTAGTCATTGGCTAATTCTGTTACATATTTTGGAAATAATATTGATTGCCTATTTATTGGAATAAACAAAACATTCACTAAACAATTTTCATGATATTATCTCTAGCAAAGATAATCAACTTCATGCATATTCTATTGCAATCTCATCATTTTAAGAGAGCTAACTTTTAACATTTAATTATCTTATAAGAACATTTCATTACTTAGTATGGCAAAACTATAATGTTTATTTGGAATTAAAGATTCATTAAGTTGATTTGATTCTCATTCTTATTTATTCTTGGAAACATTGCATTCCAAACATAAGCTTCTTTTCTTTGGGAGTAGGATAACTTTCCTAGGAGATCATAGAATGTTAGCGAAGTCAGTTAGTTCTTTCTTTCTTTATTTATACTTTTCTCTTAGATAAGAGCATTCCCTTGAACAAGGCGTAGAGAGAAATTCAAACAAGTGACACTCAACTGCGCTAACTAAGACCTCCATCATAGATGTTCAAGGAAGTGAAGCTACATAATAATGGAAAGAAATGGGTTTTCTCCTTTCTACTTCTTGCGGGCTATTGATTTCGAGTTGATACTATGCTGGCTTACTTTCACGCTTCTTTCAGTGAGATACTTAAGGTTTGAGGTAAGGGTCACTCCTAGCATAGACTACCATCTAACCTGTCTTTGCTTGTAGATAGGTGCGCTTAGTAAGTTAGCTTAATGAAAAAGGTTTCTTGAATAATTTGACTTTTCCTTGGCATCATCTTTCCTTTCATTCAATAGTTGAGTAGTTCGTCCTGTCAGATAAAAGATTTTCAAAGGGTTCTTCGCTTCCAGCACTTCTTATTCGATGCCGCATCCTGTCCTTGTAAATATTATATTTTACCGCTCTTATGGATTACTCGGTCAACTGTAGTAAAACTGGCCAATTGCTATCAACTAGTATCGCTACAACCACGAATATGTTATTTTTGTTGTTTATAGCTGGAGTTAGTTAAATAGGAATTCCTACATCTAGCTAGCTTAATCAGTGCACTGCAGTTCTGTTCTTTCAATCTCTCAGCCAGCGATAGTGAAGCGCTTTTCGGGCTGAGGTCTAATTTATATCGTAGGCTTATTGTAGTAAGGAAATACTCAATAAATAGTCATCTATATTATAATATATATATATATATACATAAGAGATGAAGTTGGAAAGGCTTCCCTCGATACCGCAATGGGCGAGCACAGACGGTGCGGTTTCCAGGCTGATTGGTTAGACGACTACTACATCACTTATTATTTAATTATTACCTACCTATCCCAGAATGGATGGAATAGAAAGAACGTGAAGCATTAGCGCTACACGTTCGACTTTTAGGGGGGGATACACTTTTGAAGAGGCAAGCTTATTCCTGGCCTTACAGGCAAGTACTAGGTATCCCCATCACTTATAAACTTTCCTCGGCCTTCGGCCCTATGTAATCTTCAGAGTCTTCCTTCCTAGAATTCTATGTCTAGTATCAAAAAAGGTATTAGCAAGGTCTTTCCAGATGGACCTTAATTAACTAGATTACCTGCTATCAAGAGTATCTTAGAAACATAAATGAGCGCAAACAGGGGTTGTTTGAAAATGAACATAAAAGCTAAGACACTACTTCTTTTATGCCTTCTATCAATTGAACTACTCAAGAGAAATAGACAATTGTTTCCTCGGGGATGACTTCTTCCTTACCTAAGCTCAAAGTTGTGAGAACTCTCAATTGAATGTGATCGACACGATAGTCCCATCCTTCTGCTTTCCTTTATATGATATGAGGTCCCCCTATTACTTTAAGGCACCCTCCTAACCTGCGGAACCTGCTTGCCCGTTGTTTAGCTTCTTATGTTCTTTTATCGTCGATGGTTGTACCAATTCTTAGTCGTACTTGTTCTCTAAAAGACTTGCCTCATAAGAGAAAAAAATGACCTTCGGGAACTAACTCTCCTGCGCTAGTTAATCACATGCCATCTGATTTACCACCAATCATGCGACCCTTATTTCTTTCTTCATATTGTAAATGGGAGAAAAATCCATTTTTTACTCCCTCTATTGATAGAAAAAGGGGCATTCTTTCCATCGTTCAACGACTCATACGGAATCCCTCAGCAGGTTCTTTTTTATTCTTGAGAATTGTTGCCACTTCTACTAGGAACGGAATGATTATCCCTGCCCGATGGGTCTACGATCACCCCTGAATGTCGTCAGGTACTGTTAACTTCCCCTCCATTCTTGTAATTGTCACGTGTAATCAGCCTAGGTGTGTCAGCAACAACCTAAGTTGACAAGAAAGAAGGATTTCTCAAAGCAACCCCCAATGTTCCAGACCCAGGAATAAACTTTCTCTTATGAGAATTTAATACATGTATCAGTCCATGGAAGAGTGGATGGGTCACCACTTTTGGAGATCCCCCACTAATCACTGATAGGTCGTCTGAGGGTTCATTGTGGTTCATTGCTATGCGTACACACAACGCTACCCTTTTCCTAAAGCTCCGAAGGACTACCTACCACTAGTCTTCGGCCCGAGGGGTTTATGGGAAATCAAAAAGATTTTCTTTTGATGCTCCTCTTTGACAACCATCACCAAGAAGCTACTTACGAGCTTGTGAGGGACAGGTTTCAGTCAATCATTCGATTCTATGCCATTGCGGTGCCACGACAACTGCTGAATGGGGCACTTTTTATCTCATCCTGGCGTGTGGAAGACTAGTGCATCCAAGCACAGAGCATCAACAAGGGTCAAAAATTGCTTCGCCGAATGGGACTTAAATAGATCTTTGCTTCTACAAGGGTTAGTCGTTGAGAAAAAAAATCTACGGTTTTTAAAGGTGATGTTTTGAAATAGAACAATTCCATAAGTTGTGTATCCTTTATTAATGAACCCTTATATACTATGTTTAAATTATTGATTCTAGTATTAAGAGAAAGGTTACACCTATATATTCTTTAAAACAGGTCAATCCTACTCCATTAGCACTAATAGGCAGCATAGGGGAAGAAGCGCTTCACCTAGGAATAACCAACACAAGTACTATGTTCTTAGTAAGCCCTTTTCTTAGCGGTCTTGGGACTAAAAGAATTGTTGGGACAACAAACATCCATCTCATTCGTTCTTTGGACACATTTATAACCATCGAAGGCTATTGAAGGAACTTTTGTCCCGCAAAAGCATTTGTAAGAAAACAATCATAAAAAGGAAAAATAGAGAAGTAAATCTAAGGTAAAAAACATTGAAAATCCTGTGTATTCGATCTAGTTATGTCACTTGCCCCCAAGGGAATTTGACGTGCTGGACACCGAGAAAGCCCTAAGATGAAAAATCTTGCTAGAAATTTCGCTACCCGTGTGTACTTCTTTAAAAACCTCAAGGGTCAAGGTAAGCGCATCAAGTGAAAATGAGCAAAGCTTATTCCCGTCGAATTGAATGGAGTTCCCGGCTTTAAAAAATCAAGATTAGGTACAAAGAAGATTTATTTAATGATCTTTTGTTATGAATGAATAGAAATGTGGGAACAACATTTATTGCATTGATTCAATTGATTTGAAGTTGTAGTTATACTAAACATATATATATACGACCTTGAAATAAATTTGAGTCGACTTTTAGACATTTATTATCTATCGCTCTCGACTGGTCCAATAGCTTTAAAGAATCTGCAGGCTCCTTCACGAAGTGATTCACGGGTGGGAATCAAGAACGGTCTTAAGCGAGTACACATATCCCTTCCTTCTTTTTCTCTTGGACATCTCACTTGTGATCATTCTTTCTTCCAATTCTCAGATCAGAGATGAATTTTAGAGTCAGCTCAAAATGGTACTAGAGGAGAGTATGTTAAGACGCGTCCAAGACAAACAATTACTTTATCCAGTTGATGGTACTATTGAAAAGAGATAGATGTAGTAGAGAGGAAAGAGGATTGACTTTATTATGAGGGAAAACCCTCTATTTATACTATCAAACTTACATATCTTGCACATATAAGTGGCCGACACTTACTTTACACATGACCTAATTATATTTGGCCGACACTAAAAACAAAATACATACTATTACTATTATACAGTAGCATTAACAGATACAAATATAGATAAATCATTAGTTCTATATTGGAAAATGTCAGGAATAGAACTAGCACCAGGTAGTAAAATCTTGGCCACCTAACCATTGAGAATTGAACATAGATTGAATTCTTCTCTATTCTCTTGCAACCCTTGCTCTTTCTTCGACTTCGTGAGCAAAGCTGCCTTATTATGCTTTGGACTTCCTCCTTCAATTAAGCACCTAACCCGTAGGACGGGGCCGACCTTCTCTTTTCTTTGTAATTGGACTTGCCCAAAATAAAGGAAGCTTGACATGATAACCATCTAGATTAGAGAAATAAGAGCATCTTGCATATGCGAAGAAAAGGCCTGCCCATCATAAAAGCAAGCCCAAGTCCATGCAAGAAGGTCCTCTAGATCTGTCAAAATTCAATGCCCGTCAAAGGCATATGAAATCATGAAAGGATTTGAGACCATACAAATGATGTTCATCGGGCTAAACCGAAGTAGATCTAGCCCATGATCCAAGAGACTTGAAACTCGTTAATCATGATATCCTTACCTTCTAACTAACCGCTTTGATTCAGCTTATCCTAACAGTGATTGCTTAGGCGTAACTGGTGAAGCTGTTTATGCAAAGGTGAACCCATCCTTTAACCATCTATCTTTAGATATAGAGGGCTTGTGAGTCACAAAGCTTGAAGCCCTAAAATAAGGTAACAAAGGTAGGGAACAATGGCCGCACACAAAAATATTTGTCTAAGCAATCCCAAAGATATTTTAAATAAGTCAATAACAAGACACACTTTGCGCGCTACTGATGTGATGATAATATAGAATCTTTTTTGCAAAGAAGAAGGGGCCTCTTCATATGGCTTCACATGCAAAGGCTCCACTAAAAAATACTCTTTTTCAAAAGAGAGGTGTAAGGCGCATTAATCACGCCTTGAAGGAGGGAAGAAGTGGTGTAGGATAGGTAAAGATGGATAAGAATAGTAAAGTAAGAGAAGGGCGACACCAGCTAGAAGAACGGACAGAACGAGATGAAATCCCCATGATGGAAAGAAGCTTGAAATAGCGAAAGATGAATGAAATAGTGAGACTAAACGTGCGAAAAGCCATGAAGACGATAAGATCCTATGACTTTATGAGAGAGGTTAGAGCCCTTGATCCTTTGAAGAATATAATTATCCTTAATATTAAGGAGCCAAATTAGAAACCTTATAGTAGATTAAAAGAAATAAAAGACTCATATGAAAGTTCCCTAGAAAAAATAGATGTTGTCGAATAAGGTGTGAAATACGCTCTTACTCATGAATCTTCTATTGTAGCTTAGACCATGGTATATACGAGAAAACATGGTTCCCGAAAAGGAGAAGACTAAGGTAGGTTGTCCTTTGACTAGTTTGTTGTTTTTTCTGGGGAATTTGCTTGTCGAGGAAATTCCACTCATAATTGGGTTCACATCGTGATCTTTGTTTTATTTCCCGCCACGGAAAAAAGCACAACACCAATAAATCTATGAGAGATTATTTTTAAAAAGGCTATATTTAGTCTCGTATCGGTTAGACAACTAATACCTATAATTATGAAACCTATATGAGAGTGTAATGACCTTTTAGTCATTTTGAGCAGTAGAGTTTATTTCTGGTAATAACTGTCTAAGTCGACGGATCCCACGACTGACCATCGAGGGGGTGTCGTTCCAAAACACTTAGATTCTGGAAATTTGGGCACTGAGAACAACTCTTTGAACTTCGCGACGACATGGAAGGACGGACCGTCGTAGGCACGACGGACCGTCACAGTGTCTTAAATAAAAATTAAGTCTCTGAACTCTGTGAAGACTTAGGAGGACGGACCGTCGAAGGCATGACAGACCATCACAGACTGCATAACCCTGACTGGGTCAGATTTCTGTTAAAAGTTTTAAGGGGCGTTTTGGACTATTCCTTCTTATAATTATAAAGTTAGTGGGTTAATGTTAATAATTCAATTACTTGAGGGTTAATGGAGATAACCTTTGAATAAGAAATGGGTTACTTTATTATCTTTTATACTTAATTATATGTTAATTAGGGTAAAAGAAAAAGAGTTTTAATAAGGAAAAATAGAAAGAGCAGTGAGAACTGGGACGAACGAACGAGAGAGAGAAGAACGAAGACGAAAGCAAAGCATTGGACATGTAGATTGCGTGATCACGATTCTTCGGTGGAGGTAGGTTATGATTTATGCTATTTCGTAGTAAAACTCTTAATAGGGAATGATATGTATTGGGTAATTTTGTAAAGTCGTCTATATGCTTAATTGTGTGCTTGCGTGATATGACTATGTAATTGTGATGAATTAGCATGATGAGGCTGTTGAATCTTAAACCTTAAAACCTCTCTATTAATGATGATGTCTTGGTATAAAAGAAGGCTTGATGAACTAAAAGAATAAGGTTAATGGATCGGGTGTCACGAACCGACACGTAGTATTAGGGGATCGGGTGTCACGAACCGACACATAGTATTAGGGGATCGGGTGTCACGAACCGACACATAGTATTAGTGGATCGGGTGTCATGAACCAACACATAGTATTAGTGGATCGGGTGTCACGAACCAACACATAGTATTAGGGGATCGGGTATCACGAACCGACACATAGTATTAGTGGATCGGGTGTCATGAACCGACACATAGTATTAGGGGATCGGGTGTCACGAATCGACACATAGTATTAGTGGATCGGGTGTCACAAACCGACACATAGTATTAGGGGATCGGGTGTCACGAACCGACACATAGTATTAGGGGATCGGGTGTCACGAACCGACAAATAGTATTAGAGGATCGGGTGTCACGAACAGACACATAGTATTAGGGGATCGGGTGTCACGAACGGACATGTAGTATTAGGGGATCTGGTTTCACGAACCGACATTTAGTATTAGGAGATCGGAGTGTCACGTTTCGACACAAGAGGAATAAAGAGAATGAATCTTGAGTTTTCTTAATATACTCAAAATTAAAGAACCTTTTCCCCAAATGAGTATGGTATGGAGGCGTGAGTCCTCATAGATGTGCTTGGGTTGTGGCGAATGGTTATGGTACTTGTGGTTGTTATCTGTTGAGTATTGTAGTTGAGTTTATGATATTATTCAATGTATATTGCTTTCTATTTTGAGTTGGACGTTGATGCTTACTCAGTAATTGTGCCTTGTACTAACCCCTACTTGTATGTTTCTTTCTTTGTTATTTGTGGAGTGCAGCAAACGTGTCATCGATTTCGACTTAACCACAACTCTAGCCAGACTTCAACATAATCATATTTCAGGGTGAGCTATTGTTCCTAGCTCGTACTGGATTCTTTTGCTTCACGTCTCGATGTCTTGAAGTTTGGACACGGACCATCTCTTTTACTTATTTGAGCTTCTTAGATACTGTTAGATTTACTAATTTGAGGATATATGTTCTTGTGATGATGACTTCCAGGTTTTTGGGATAGTAATTGATAAACTTTAGAAGCTATTTAATTGAATTTGTTAATTAGTTTTAAGTCTTCCGCATTATTTTCTGTTTATTATGGTGGAAATGTTGGGATTTAAATTGATTGGTTCGCTCACATAGTATGATAAGTGTGGGTGCCACTCGCGGCTCGGTTTGGGTCGTGACAAACTTGGTATCAGAGCATTAGGTTCATTGGTCTCATCACACAAGAACGAGTCTAGTAGAGTCTTGAGGAACGATAGTGGGACGCCTTTATTTTTCTTTGAGAGGCTATAGGACTTTAGGAAAAATTCCATTCTTTCATCCTTTCGTGCTATTACATGGATCAAATTGGTATCTAGGTGATACAAATTGGTATCTGACCATCTTCACTCTATTTTGCAGATGATTAGAACTAGAGCAAAAACTGCGCCAACACCAACAACGGCAAGACAAGATGTGTCTGAGCCAGCCACTGAGGCTGTAGCTCGAAGAGGAGTAGTGACAAGAGACCGTGGTAGAGGTCGCGGGAGGACGTCCTCTAGAGGAAGAGGACAAGCACCTGGCCCATCTGAAACTAGTGCGGTGACTCCTCCACCGACTGAAGAAGTAGTAAGAGAGGGTGAGCAAGGGGAGAATGAACAGGTGCAGAATGAGGAATTACCACCCCAACCTACCCCATAGATGATTAACCAGGTTCTTGCTTATCTTAGTGGGTTATCTGATTAGGGCCAGACACCTCCAGTGTTTTCTGCACCAGCGCCTCAGGTTCCGGGAGTACAACATGCAGCTGTTGTGGCTCCCCGCATTGATGCCTCATTGGAAAAAGGCACGTTTCCTCAGTTGACTACAGGGCCTATAATGACAAGTGATCAGCATGAACTTTTTCAGAAAGTTCTTGAAATTGAAACCTCCAGTCTTCAAGGGTGCTGAATCTCAGGATGCCTATGATTCTCTGGTTGATTGTCATGAGCTACTACACAAAATGGGCATAGTGGAACGATTTGGTATTGAGTTTGTAACCTATCAGTTTCAGGGAAATGCCAAAATGTGGTGGCGGTCGTATGTTGATTGTCAACCAGCACAAGCACCACCTATGCCTTGGGCATCATTCTCTAGCTTGTTTATGGAGAAGTATATACCCCGGACTTTGAGGGATAGGAGGAGAGATGAGTTCCTGAGCCTAGAGCAAAGCAGAATGTCGGTCATTGCTTATGAGGCTATGTTTCGTGCACTATCCAGGTATGCCACCCAGCTTTGCTTCAGTCCACAAGAGCGGATTTGCCGTTTCGTGAAGGGTTTGAGGTCGGACTTGCGGATTTCTGCCTTACAGGTAGCTGCTGCAGCAAAATCCTTTCAGGAGGTTGTAGATTTGGTGATAGAAGTGGAGGGAGTGAAGCAAGACGACTTCACCATGGCATCGACATCTATGAGGTTTCGTAAATGAGGTGAGTTTAATGGTTCTTACTCTAGAGGGCAGAGTTCAGGAGGTTATCCATCCCGCCCTATTCAGTCTTCCCTACAGACTGTAGCCGGGGGTCCACCGCAAACCGGTCAACATTTCTCTGAGTTTGGCGGTTATCCCCAGACTCAGTCGTTCTCACAAAGACCTCTGCTTGAATCTAGAGATTGTTATGGATGTGGAGAGACTGGACATATTAGGAGAAATTGTCCAAAACAGAGTTACATACCCCCAATAATCAGAGGTGGAGGTGGTCATGGAAGAGGCCGTTATTCGGGAGGACGTGGTGGCCGAGGTAATGGTGGACATCAAAATGGCCGGGGTGACGGGAAAACTGGAACAACTGCAGCGTAACTTGGTAGGGGCAACGGACAGACCGGTGATAGGGCCCATTGTTATGCTTTCCCAGGGAGATCTGAAGCAGAGACATCTGATGATATTATCACAGGTAATCTTTTGGTTTGTTATTGCATGGCTTCTGTAATATTTGATCCTGGATCCACATTTTCATATATATCTTCCTCATTTGCTACTGGTCTTAATTCACATGGTGAATTGCTTGACATGCCTATTCGTGTTTCTACTCTAGTGGGTGAGTCTGTGATAGTTGACAGGGTCTATAGGTCTTGTCTTGTGACTTTTATGGAGAGCAATACTCATGTAGACTTGGTTATCTTAGAAATGGTTGATTTCGATGTAATTCTGTGTATGACTTGGCTTTCTCCAAACTTCGCAATCTTAGATTGCAATGCCAAAACTGTGACATTGGCCAAGCCTGGGACAGATCCGTTAGTGTGGGAGGGTGACTACACTTCCACTCCATTTCGTATCATCTCCTTCCTTCGTGCTAAGAGAATGGTTAGAAAGGGTTGTTTAGCTTTCTTGGCACACCTTAGGGATGATTCTACCCAAGTACCTTCAAATGAGTCGGTTTCAATAGTCCGTGAGTTTCTGGATGTGTTTCCTGCAGACCTTCCTAGTATGCCACCGGATAGGGATATCGACTTTTGCATTGATCTGGAGCCGGGTACTCGTCCCATTTCCATACCCCCTTATAGGATGGCTCCCGCTGAGTTAAGAGAGTTAAAGGCCCAACTTCAAGAGTTGTTAAGCAAAGTCTTTATTAGACCAAGTGCATCTCCTTGGGGTGCTCCCGTCCTGTTTGTTAAGAAGAAGGATGGAAGTTTTCGGATGTGCATTGACTATAGACAACTAAATAAGGTAACTGTTAAGAACAAGTATCCTCTTCCTCGCATCGTTGATTTGTGTGATCAGTTACAAGGTGCTTGTACCTTCTCAAAATATGATTTGAGATCTGGTTATCATCAATAAAAAATATGGTTAACGGATGTGCCCAAGACTGCTTTTCAGACCAGGTATGGGCATTATGAGTTCCTGGTAATGTCATTTCCGCTTACGAATGCCCCTTCTGATTTCATGAGCTTGATGAACGGGATTTTAAAGCCATATCTGGATCTCTTCGTCATTGTATTCATTGACGACATACTGGTATACTCGAAGAGCAAGAAAGAACATGAGGAGCACATGAGAATGGTATTGGAAATGTTGAGGGAGAAAGAGCTTTATGCAAAATTCTCTAAGTGTGAATTTTGGCTAGATTCAGTGTCCTTCTTGTGGCACATAGTTTCTAAGGACGGAGTGATGGTGGATCTTTCCAAGATTGAAGCAATGAAGAATTGGGTAAGACCTACTAATGTTACAGAGGTAAGGAGCTCCGTTGGTTTAGCTAGCTACTACCGTCGATTTGTCAAAGGATTTTCTTCCATTGCTTCCTAATTGACAAACTTGAGTAAGTAGAGTGTTCCATTTGTATAATCGGACGAGTGTGAAGAAAGCTTTCAGAAGCTCAATACTTTGTTGACTACTGCACCAATTCTTACCTGCCAGTGGAAGGTAAGAATTTCATTGTTTATTTTGATGCTTCTTATTCGGGTTTGGGTGCAGTGCTAATGCAAGAGAAGAATGTAATTGCTTATGCTTCGAGGCAATTAAAGGTGCATGAACGTAATTATCTGACCTATGATTTGGAGTTGGCTGCGGTAGTGTTTGCATTAAAGCAATGGAGACATTATCTATATGGGGTTAAATGTGAAATCTATACGGATTATCGTAGTTTACAGTATGTCTTTACTCAGAAAGATTTGAACTTGAGAAAGAGGAGATGGATGGAACTACTGAAGGACTATGATATCACTACCTTGTATCATCCGGGAAAAGCTAATGTTGTGGCAGATGCTTTAAGTAGAAAGGCAGGGAGCATGGGGAGTCTAGCCCACTTGCAGGTTTCTAGAGGCCCATTGGCTAGAGAGGTTCAGACTCTGGCAAATGACTTTATGAGGCTAGAAGTAAATGAGAAGGGAGGATTTTTGGCCTGTGTGGAGGCAACATCTTCCTTTCTTGATAAGATTAAAGGAAAGCAATTTACCGATGAGAAACTGATCCGGATCCTAGATAAGGTGTTTCAAGGAGAGGCTAAAGAAGAAAATATCGATGAGGAAGGTGTTTTGAAAATTAAGGGAAGGGTATGTGTACCCCGCGTCAATGATTTGATTCACACTATTCTTACGGAGGCTCAAAGTTCAAGGTATTCCATATATCCTGGTGCAACCAAGATGTACCGTGACCTAAACAAACATTTTTGGTGGAGTAGGATGAAGCGTGTGTTTATTTTGTTGCTCAATGCCCGAATTATCAGCAAGTAAAGAATGAACACTAGAGGCATGGAGGGACACTTCAGAGAATGCCCATTCCTGAATGGAAGTGGGAGAGAATTTCAATGGACTTCATGGTTGGTCTTCCAAAGACAATGGGTAAGTATGACTCCATATGAGTAATTGTTGACAGATTACTAAGTCTTTTTATTTCATTCCGGTCAAGGTGACTTATAATGCAGAGAAGTTAGACAAACTTTACATCTAAGAAATGGTTCGATTGCATGGAGTTCCACTTTCCATTATATCAGATAGAGGTACGCAGTTTACTTCTATATTTTGGAAAACATTGCATGCCGAGTTAGGTACTAGGTTGGATCTTAGTATTACATTTCACCCTCAGACCGATGGTCAGTCTGAGTGAACAATTCAGATCTTGGAGGATATGCCTCCTGCATGTGTGATAGAATTTTGTGGTCATTGGGATAACTTCTTACCCTTAGCAGAATTCTTATACAACAATAGCTATCACTCAAGTATTGATATGGCCCCATTTGAGGCACTGTATGGGAGAAGATGTAGGTCTCCCATTGGGTGGTTTGATGCATTTGAGGTTAGACATAGGGGTACTGACCTATGAGGGAATCGTTAGATAAAGTGAAATGCATTCAGGAAAAGCTTTAAGCGTGTCAAAGTAGGCAAAAAGAATATGCAGATCGGAAGGTTAGAGACTTGGAGTTTATGGAGGGTGAACAAGTCTTACTGAAGGTTTCACCCATGAAAGGGGTGATGCGGTTTGGTAAGTGAGGTAAGCTTAGTCCGGGGTATATTGGTCCATTTAAAGTTCTGAAGCCCGTGGGGGAGGTAGCGTATGAATTAGCCTTGCCCCCAGGACTGTCAGGAGTGCACCGGGTATTTCATGTGTCTATGTTGAAAAGATACCATGGGGATGGAAACTACATCATTCGTTGGGATTCAGTTCTTCTTGATGAGAATTTGTCTTATCACGAGGAGCCTGTTGCTATTTTAGATAGAGAAGTCCGCAAGTTGAGGTCAAGGAAGATTGCATCCGTCAAGGTTCAATTGAAGAATCAACCAATCGAAGATTCCACTTGGGAGAAGGAGGCTGATATGCAAGAAAAATGCCCATACCTGTTTACAGATTCAGGTACTCCTTTTCGCCCTTGCTTTTCTTCTTGTGATCGTTCGAGGACGAACGATGGGTAAAAGGGTATCTATTTTAACGATCTCTTAGTCGTTTCAAGCAGTAGAGTTTACTTCTGCTAATAACCGTCTGGGTCGACGGATCCCACGACGGACCGTCGACGGGGTGTAGTTCCAAAACACTTAGATTATGGAAATTTGGGCAATGAGAAGAACTCTCTGAACTTCGCGACGACATGGCAGGACGGTCCGTCGAAGGCACGACTCAGCAGGACGGACCGTCGCAGGCACGACGGACCATCACAGACTGTGTAACCCTGACTGGGTCGGATTTCTGTTAAAAGTTTTAAGGGGTGTTTTGGACTATTCAAACTTATAATTATAAAGTTAGTGGGTTAATGTTAATAATTTAATTACTTGGGGGTTAAAGGAGATAACCTTGGTATAAGTAATGGGTTACTTTAGCATCTTTTATACTTAATTATATGGTAATTAGGGTGACAGAAAAAGAGTTTGAATAAGGAAAAATAGAAACAACAGAGAGAAGAGGGATGAACGAACGAGAGAGAGAATAACGAAGAGGAAAGCAAAGCATTGGAGAAGTAGATTGCGTGGTCATCATTCTTCGGTGGATCGGGTGTCACGAACCGACATATAGTATTAGGGGATCGGGTGTCACGAACTAACACGTAGTATTAGGCGATCGGGTGTCACGAACCGACACATAGTATTAGGGGAACGACACATAGTATTAGTGGATCGGGTGTCATGAACCGACACGTAGTATTAGGGGATCTGGTGTCACGAACCCACACATAGTATTAGGGGTTTGGAGTGTCACGTTTCGACACAAGAGGAATAAAGAGAATTAATCTTGAATTATCTTAATATACTCAAACTTAAAGAACCTTTTCCCCAAATGAGTATGGTATGGAGGCGTGAGTCCTCATAGATGTGCTTGGGTTACGGCCAATGGTTATGGTACTTGTGGTTGTTATCTGTTGAGTATTGTAGTTGAGTTTATGATATTATTCAATGTATATTGCTTTCTATTTTGAGTTGGCCGATGATGCTTACTCATTACTTGTGCCTTGTATTGACCCTTTTTTGTATGTTTTTTTCTTTGTTATTTGTTGAGTGCAGCAAACGTGTCATCGATTTCGACTCAACCGCAACTCTAGCCAGACTTCAGCATAATCAGATTTCAGGGTGAGCTATTGTTCCTAGCTCGGACTGGATTCTTTCCATCACGTCTTGATGTCTTGAAGTTCGGACACGGACCATCTCTTTAACTTATTTTAGCTTCTTAGATACTCTTAGATTTAGTAATTTGAGGATAGATGTTCTTGTCATGATGACTTCAAGGTTTTGGGGATAGTAATTGATAAACTTTATAAGCTATTTAATTGATTTCGTTAATGAGTTTTAAGTCTTCCGCATTATTTTCTGTTTATTATGGTTGAAATGTTGGGGTTTAGATTGTTTGGTTCGCTCACATAGTAGGATAAGTGTGGGTGCCACTCGCGGCTCGTTTTGGGTCGTGATAGAGAGACAGAAGAATAGGCTATTCTTTTTATTAAATTATGTTGGCCAAGAGATGTTGAATCTTCAAAAATTATTTGTATTGTACCTATTTTCATCAACCAAGGAGAAAATATAGAATGGGTATGTGGTAATAATTATATTTGATTCGAATTAATTCATACGCTCCCATTTTTAATAAGATTCCGTCCAGAAGCATACAAGTATTGTATTAAGTATCGGACCATCCATAGCAGTAATATCTATCTTTCTAAGTTATTCAGTAATTCCTTTTGGTGATCACCCACTTCTAGCCGATCTTAGTATTGGTGTTTTTGTTATTTCCATTTCAAGTATTACTGTCGTTGGACTTCTTATGTTGGGGGTATGGATCAAATAATAAATATTCCTTTATTAGGTGGTCTACGGACTTCAGCGTTGCTTTTTTTTAGCATTTGAGTTGATGAACTAAATCAGATAGTTATATGAGTGAAATAAAACGGCTTCTAAATTTGTAGTAAAAAACATAAGTCTTATTTCCTATGTACAAGAATCAAATAGTGCAAAAGGTAAAGATAAGTAACAGAGATTGTTTACCCCAAGATTCTTTAATTGTCATGATAGCTTGAAGCGGGTTCAAAGACAAACTCTATGGAGTGTTTAATGTCTAACGTTTAGAAGATCTATGTCCTATCCATTAGACAATGGACGCTTTTCATTCTGAGTTTTTTTTGAATTTTCACTTTTTATTTGAAATAAAAAAAGAATCAGATGTGAAAGAATTTTTGGAATTTTATAATAATTGATGTACTAATCCTAATTACCTAATTTTTATTTAATGAATTTAATGAACATATTCAAATATATAGAACAAATAGATATAGAGCAGGTAGCGGGAATCGAACCCGCATCATTAGCTTGCAAGGCTATGGGTTATACTCGACATCAATTCATCATTTGTGCCCACTCTACCTTTATTTCTTTAAAGAAGAAAACCAAAAGAGAAGGGAAGGGGCCTATGGATTTGCATGACCCCTGCATATTTCACCAAGAGACCTTTTCGTAGGCGTTTCCCCCCCAATTTAATCGGGGGATCGAATTGATTTTAGAAACATGATCTGAATTAGTCGATTTATTAGTGAACAAGGAAAAATAATATCGACACGTGTGAATATATTGACCTTGAAACAACAACGATTAATTACTCTTGCTATAAAACAAGCTCCTATTATATATTTGTTACCATTTCTCAATAATGAGAAACAATTTGAATGAATCGTTTTGACCGCTAGAACTACTAGTTTTAAATCCCTAAATAAGTAGGCTTACTTTTTCTTCACTTGAATCATAATTACAAGAATCTAGATTTGAGTATCGTGTGCTAAGAAAAAAAGGTATCAGAAAAAAAATTAATTTGTTTTTATTGAATTAAACGTGTTCATATATTTTGACTGCTTTAGTATATTTTCTCATACTAATTTCTACTTTACCTTTCCGGAGTTCCATCTCTGGGTAACTCCATTTAAATTATTTTGTGTATTATTTCAAATATACTTCCTTTATGATTTCGTTGGATATCATATAAAGACAATTCCTATTTTATATAGTTATTTGCGAAAGTATATTATGGTTATGAAGCAACTGTCTCTTGTACAGATCGTGATGAGCCAAAACTAAAGCTCTTGTTTTCTATTGAGTAATAGTTTTAGTAACCCTTGAAGGAGCCCCTAGAAAGCTTGATGCAAATAAATGAATTTTTTTACATCTCTAAGCTATATATCCCCGTTTATTTCTAGTCATTGATTAAATGAAACTTTAACAAATAACCAATTTATTACCTTTTTTCAGTTATTTTTCCCCCTTCCTAGCCTGTTAATAATAAAATGGATTTTTCCAATGTAAAAAATGAAAATTCCAATTGTTTTGGCTACTCTTACCTTCCGAACCATGATTTTTTAGGTATTTCACTGCGAAATAAGGCAAAACTAAGAAATTGTATTTTCCTAGGTATCAAATATAGTAAATAAAAGAAATAGTAATTTCCTACGTTTCTATTGTTACTTCTTAAACGATGAGGTTTTCTCTATACACCAGAGCCTTCACTTTATACTTTTATTTAATCTTTAACCAACTAGTTGATGTTATTGGGAACTTTTATAGTTCACACACTTTGGCTCTACCAATAAATTATAAAGTAATAGGTCTTTCACAATCTGATCTACCAATACAGTAACGGTATTTCATTATGAAAGTTTTCTAGGTAGTTGACCCTCTTTGTCCGTTCTTGCCTGATAGGGAGTGTACCTAATTTTATGTTTTATGATTTTTTAAGTAAGATTTCCTCCACTTAATGGATAACAATTTGTTTCCAATGGAGAATTTCTTATCATCTTAAATTCAGGTGATTGGATTTACACGAACGGAAACCAAAAACATCATACACAATAGAGGGATATGGTAGATTTATTTTTATAATGGATGGAGTTCCTTTTTCTACACTATCCCATTCACCGGTATTGATCATTGATACAGTAAAAGTAATTTTCTTTCTTGTTGTGCCAGTTCATGATCTAAATGAGTCGTACATACACCCCATTACATGTTCCTCAACACTTAGGGAACCCCCGAAGAGGGGGGGATTTCGTGACATTTCTGATTGGCTGTCTTCTATTTCTAAAAAGTTAATAGTTTGCATGTTCAATTGTAGGGGTGGGAATAAGAATTTATATAAGTGATGACTCCATCATAAAAAAGAGAACATTAATCTGGGAGCTGTAAATGATTGAGACCGCTAGCTCTAAGATCTTTTTCGTAGTTTCCATTTTACAAGTTGTACTCATTAGTTTTGATGAGGAATGATCGGGAGAAGGATAGTGCACCATCCATAAATCCAATCATATTATATATGTATACCCCATCCTGCAAAGTAAGAATGTAGCCTTCATTAAATAAAATACCATCTTAAAAGAGAATCAGTACTCGGGAATATAATGACTCTATTATGCCAAAAAAGTCCTAATCTTCTTTGAGGCCAAGGCCATCCGGAAGAATCCATCTATCCCTAGAAGATGTTATCCATTTATTCCGACTCTTTCAATCATAGGTCTATCCTTAATGAAAGTCAAAACAATAAGGTATGCTTTTCTTAAATCCTATGGTAGCGTTTCCTTCAAGCAAGAAAAAAGTACTCTTTCCCACGTTTGGTGACTTCCCTTCTACGTAGACTGCCTAGTAGGCTTTAACTCTTAGTACTATAGTCGCCGACCAGAATAAAATCCATATTCATGGTTAAGCTATAGAACAATCTACTTATCGTCCCTCTGACGATTATCCTAGTACAAGTCCCTCTACCTCTATCTCCGCTTATAGTTTCCAATCTCGTAGTGGAGCCAAGCCATCTAATTTTTAAGACCTGTTCCCAAGGATCCAGATAAATATTCCTCGGAGTGGGAAGGAAATTACCCGGGCCATAAACATAATTCTTTTCTATCTATCTCGTCTGAACCGAGACCATCAAAAGTGGCATAAAAGCCACCTGGATTCCACTGCTTTGATCTATCTACTTCGTCCAAACCAAGTAGGTAGGATCCCTCTTATTCTATTTTTCCACTGTCCAGGGTCGTAGCGTGCAGAACAAGGCCTTCTTTTTTGGTTGTAGGCTAGGTTTGGAACCCTACCATCTATTGTATATGCATCTCAATTGTTTCTTACCTCTCTTTTGAAACCTCCATACAACACCCCTTGATTTGTTGTAGTCGCAAATTATATAACAAACTTCTTCCATATAATATAATAAGATAGATGCCTTCATCCCACCCTCAACATAAGGGGTTTAGAAAGACCATATGCGCTTGTCAATGACAAGAAATAAAGCGCTCTACTCAAAGAAAGGCTTGCAAAACGGATAACAGAACTTTATTCAGCATTTGCACCTCTCTCATATAGTATAACATTCTTCTTATGGTCAGGAGTAGCGATACCTGAAAGAAGTGTTAATGAATTAAAGGGAAAAAAGAACAAGAAGTTCAGCTATCTCTGCCTCACAAAATCAGTTTACTGCACCATATTTTAGATTCACTTTCTCACACTCTTGATTAACAGATGGGGGATATGGTTTAACCCGGTCAACAGACTCTCGATCTTTACCTACATGGTGCTTTTCACTCTCCCTTTTCCCCCCTTTATTTTAAAGGCTAGGAATGGAAAAGCAAAGATCACTTCTTGATGTGTATACCGTACTTCTATCCAGACGAAGATTAATTATCCACCGACCATGTTTGTTCTCTGTGTTGGGCGTCTTTACTCTATCGATAGAGGAAGTTTATATGCGAGATGGACAAAGTTGGCTTCATCTAATGCTTGCTCTCATCTTATGAAGAATGTTTTTGTCCTTTTCCCTCTCTGTCTACTTAAAATGGCTTAGGAATAGGTCCCTGCCCAGTGGTTTTATAATAGATCAATTCCTTCTTTGGCTGTCTTCTTCAATTCTTATCTTACATGTTCACTTCTAATTTAATTGCATAATCCCTAGTGTGGACTGATGCAGCAGTCCTTCCCTCACATTTGATTCACTTGCCCTACCCTAACTTCTTCCTTGAAAGCATAAGGAAGAGCCTATTCATGTACAGTTGATTTTTGAAAAGTAAGATCTAATATTGATTCCCCTATTCACTCCATGTCCTTTTCGCATCCTCATCGTAGCGGATTTGAGCAAGCTGGCTAAGCCGCATCTTCTACTTTCTTTGCATTTGGCATTTGTCCTTAAAAAATCCCTTATTGCAAAGAGCTAGATTATTAGTTCTAAACTTTTGATGCATGTCCGATAATGCTACATATAATATCTTATTCTTCATGCAAAATACATGCGTCATCTTGCTGCAAATTCGTGAAAAGGGCTAAGATCCGCTGCTATTTTTAAATTTCGTGCCACGGTATAGGATATTTGCCGATGCATGGACTTGTAGTTTAATTTTCTGTTTTTCCTCGTACGGTAAGTAACTACAACAAGATAATCCACTAGGTTAATTAGTTAGTTATAGTATTCACTAATCAGTGAAATGCTAACAAAGTTGTCCGGGAAAGCATCTAGCAAAGCAAGAAGTCCTTGAACTCTCCTTTGTCCTATTGATCGGCTTGAAGTTCCATATCTATGAATAGTATGTGCTAGCGCACAACGGCTTAGCATGATGTAGTCGTAGCTCTTGCTCATCAAAAATAGTAGCAAGCAAAGGAATAAGTTATTCATTTTTCAAGTAGAGCTAGGTAGGAGTAGTTCCTCAATAGAAGGTGTTTTACTTCTTAACTTCTAAGCATTGAGCTCTATTACAAAGGTAACTTTCCTTTTTTAATTAGTTTCTTGGCTTATAGGTGTGGGTAGGTGCCTTAATTTTATTTTCGATAAACACGATGTTGCAAGTATTTTTTCTTGTTGGTTTCAATAGTATAGGAAATCGGTGGTCTAGTTTCGGATGAGCAGATCTTCTTTCTTGTCGAGATAAGACGTATCTTCCTTCCTTACATGAATAAAGGTTCGGTGATTCTTTCCACTTTGAAAGTGCCTTCGATATGTTATGCTTGCCTTGATGCATATATTTCTTTTGAAGTTGGGAGGGTCTTAAGTGCTTGGTACTAGAAGAGTGGACACAAGTAAATATATTCCAAAAAGGCGCTTACAGGCTTTTAGGATTCTGCCACTTCCATTTTTCTTTTTCTTCTTCTCCCTACTATCCTCGTGAGCTTCAGCAACATCATCCAATATCGGAGACGAAACGGTGAATCCCTGATCATGAATCCTGCAATACTTCTCAGAAACTGATGAAGATCTTCCCATTGAGAAAGCTCTTTTCACTGATTCAAATGGTGATGTAGTTGTATTCTTGCTCCCTTGTCTTTCTAGTCTGAACCTGTTTGCTGAAGCTGCTGATGAAACAGAGCAAGCCCTGCTCAACTTCACAGCATTAGGATTGTTGTTGCTGCCCTTCATATTTTCTTCATTGGCAATGGCATCTTGATTCTCTTTCTCATTCTCATTCTCATCATGGGGTTCTTGTTTCTTGCTTTGTTGGCTTTTGGGCATGGATTCAAGATCTATTACATCATGAAAAACAGTGTGATTTGGGCTAAGATTCTCATTGGTTTTCTTGTGGTGGAGATCTGAGAAATTGTTGGATCTTGATTTGTTGGTTCCATTGATCTTGGTGTACCCATCCATTTTCTCTTTTGACTAGAAGCTATCCAAGAAAATGTGTGTGAAAGTGCCTTCGATGGAAGTCTTCAAACTCGCTCACATTACGATCTCTTTTCTAGAAGGAGCCATGAAAGCTTCAATCGTTTCTAACTCTACGAAAAGAGGCTAGCCCAAGGTAGATAAAACAGTTACGCTTCAACTGATACCCCCATCTAGAGAGATCTTTGGTAGACGATTCGGGGAATAACAATTATCTAACCTGGAGAGGGAAGGAAGAAACGTCTTAGCCCCAACGAACTGATTCATGTTCTTGACAGGCTTCTTCACTCCACCACTACCCACCTTGAGTTAACTATTGATCTGTCGCCCGAGCCCGTTATCCTTTCTTAGAGCAGGGCACTGTTTTAATGTTGGTAGACTCCCTAGAAGTCAATATGGAGATCTTTCGAAACTACTATTCTATTCTGCTTGTCACCCACTCTTTTGATCCTCTAGCAAGGATCTTTACTAAAGAAAGTAGGATCTCTGATTGGAGTACTGGGACCTATTGATTGTAGAGGGGGATGAACCAAGGACGATTTATCTCACGAGGTATGGTATGGATCTTTTGACTTTCTTATTATGCCCTTTGGCTCCCACAACATTTTGTTGGCTAATTAATCAGGTAGTCAGAGAATAGAAGGAGAATTTAATATTGGAAAGGGGCAGGTCTAGAGGAAGGTGTGCCTCAAGATGCAATGAATGGCTAAGGAAAGTGAAATGTTTAGGAGGAAAGCGCACTTCCCTATTGAATTGAGTTTGCACGGCTTCTTGCCTCACAATCTGTATTTTCCGTCTGAATGCTGGAACTGCCAATGGAATGGTTTTCAAACCTCTTCCTAAGGTCACATTACTATCACATCTTTAGCTTTAACTTAAATGCACGTGACTCACTCGACTTAAAGTAAGAAAACATATTAGGAGCGCTCATTCCTTGTACCCAAGAAATTGATTCATAAAGAAGGGTATCTACACCAATAAAAGAGTTTACATCCGGTTCCCATATAGACACTCTAACTCACATTGCTTTAGGAAGTACTCTTATTACTAAAGAAGAAGACTTACTCAAAGAGGGAGTAAATATTTCACATGACGAGGAAGAAAACTCAAGGAAGATCAATAAATGATACAAAGTCGATTAGAAAGTGTTAACAAGGCTATGAGACCAAGAAAAGAACTATTTGAGGAACAACTACCTACGGCTTAAAATTACATATAATAAGTGGAATCTCATGCAAACAAAACAGCGAGGGAGGTGGTTAACTTGTGCTTAGGGAATTATCTAAGATGCTTGATAAGCGATATTCCAAAGGAATAGGAGAATTGGTTACCATGTGAAGAACAGTGGTACCATACAACCTGAAATTCAAAATCCAAACAAAGAGTGTTTGAAGTTTTATTTAGGCGCCAAACACCCCTAATTAGTTCCTATACTCATTAATCTGACAAAGTGCATCAAGTTTATTGAGACTTATACTAGGGATTGTGTTTGCATCTTTGACATGAGCTCAATATCAAGAAGGACAGGCATAAGCGATTTGCGATAAGCTATAGTTCTTATAAAAACTAGAATTATACCGCTTTTAACGATGTCCCCCTCTTTGACTAGTGCTACCTCTGGTAAAAGGAATGAAGATCTTGCATATAGGCAACCGACTAACGTATACAAACTGAAAAAATAAGCAACTAAAACAGCTAGTGGGTTGACGAATCGTTGCTTTACACAAATAGCTAATATTAATTGAGTTGAATGTTAAAAAAAGTCTAACCAGCTTTTTTCTACGCAGCACAACAAAAGAATTGTAATAGGAATGAGTATTGGTTTGAAGTCGTATCTCAAGTGAAATAAATAACAATCGCATTCAGTTGTCTTCAAAACGGGGCAACAACTATTATTATGCAAACTGAGCCCGCGATATCTAATGTTTTTTTCCTGGGACCACCATATTGAAGGAAACCTCATGCATACTTTGTCACCTCTGCACTATCTCGATTAATCGCCTTTTGCGCATGCATAAATATGTCTCCTTATTTGATATGTCAATAGATGACATGAGTAGTAGCTTTCCATTTCTTTATCGTCTGTGCTTTTCTCTCATTCTTTTCCTTCTTTGAATAAAAAAGGCCAAGAAGTCAGCCAGTCTTTTCTATGAAAGGGTAAGCCAATATGGTATGCAAGATGATAATCCTTCTTTTTAAGAGTCCTCAATCCTAGGGTCCTTGAAGCCCATTAAGAAAAGGGGGAAAGGAAGATCTATCTCCTTGAAGATATGAAAAAATATAGAAATACCGCTTTACGAGATGAAAAATATTGCTAGGTGACTCTGAGAACGAATGAATATGTCAAGGGTTCCTCCTACATAAATTGGTTTGAAAGGGAAAATTACCTACTTCTGAGAAGATATGACTGATAGAGCTTAGTTTTTCTTCCTCTCCTTTTAGTACAGTGACTTTGTACCTCTCCTTGAGACCACTTTCACTAAGAACAAATTCAATGTCTTTACACAGGTGACAAGACCTATATTATTCCCTTCAATGACATTGTCTTTCAACCGTACAACACTACTACAATTCTTTTTTTGTAATCTAAATCATCGTATGTAAGACAGCGCTTAGCATTTTGCTAAGAACCAACACTCACGATCTACTAAGCTTTATATTGATTCAAAGCCAATCGTGACTAACACAAAATTTTACTACACAACGAGTAGTACACGCATGTGTTAAACATATAGATGAAGTCACTTCAAAACAAACCACCTATGAGATAAAAATTTACACTTAGATAGAAGAGTAAGTAGAAAAAAATCTTTACACGCTACTACCATCCAATGAATTAATTTTAACACAATGAACAATGAGAGTCCAGTCTAACTTACCTGCCCGACGGGTAGACCAAATGGAATAAATAAAATAAGAGGCTTGAGTTAGAGCTCTTATCTTCTCCCTTAAAAAAAGGATGTTAATTTGGCATAAGTAGCCTACTAGCCCTTACTTGATGTCTACGCTAACTGTCCTATTGCTGGTGAATTTTTTAAATAATAGGAATGGCAAAATAAATAAATACCAGCCTTGGAACTTCTCACCACACGCGTACTACAAGAAGAATTTATCCCGTTCTGTCTTCCGCACGGAAATCTGTCTGTCTTCATTCCAATCATCGTAGTTTGATCGATCAACTACGCCTATCCAATCTACCCATATCTTTCGAAGCCCTTTCTCTTCTAGTATAGTAGCCCTTCATCGTTATTGAAACATAGGTCCTCGGCATGGGGGAACAAAAAGAGAAAAAATAAGATAGAAAGGTTCAATCCATGTTGGTCTCGTCGATTGATTTTCTTTCCCTATACTATTGTCAAGACGAATATGGCCATACCCAGAGGACTATCGCATCAGCAAGAAGACTTCTAGTCAGATCCTTCCTACGCTTCGGATATGAAGAATTTGATTGTAGGAAAGATGAAAAAGGCCCCCTCTTTCTCAAGAACTTGAACTCACTACACATCCCTTGCTTGAACCTTCTAAAAAAATCTCAATTCAATAAAGTTTCCTCGTAAAAGAAGTTCTTTATATAGTAAGCAATTTACTAGTAATTGGCATTCAGTGAAGCAACTTCTTAATTGTATTCGCTAATAGTTTTGGGTATTATTAATCTAAAATAATTGATAATAAAATCACTATCGATGTCTGCTATAAACGCAGAGTAGGACATAAAAAATGAACTTTTCTTTTTGGAAACAATCAACCAAAGTCAATCCTTTAGGAAGAGGAGCATACGATATGACTTGAACCAAAACCTCACTTCATGTCTTCTGACAGTAGTTAGAACGACAATGACTCTATCTTTGACCTCTGATTCCTATTGAGTTTTCCAGTGGCTTCTCTTATGTCTGTGCTTGTTCGGGCAGGAAGCCTAGGTTTTGAACTCGTACCGCAGTCTCCCCCTTCATCTTTTTTTTTGGTTTAACAGTATTTCTTTTAATATCCGGTGATCAAGAAGAGAATGTCATAATAGAATGGGCGAGGATGAGATTATATTGTCTTCCCCTCATCCAGTTACTAATTTCTACAATACTGATGAATCAAGTTATGACGGATTCCTCAACTGATTAGTTGATTGCTTCTTTGGTTGATTGATTCTTGAAGACAAGCATAAAGACAGTGACACCAATCCATTTCTGATTTCATTCTTGATAAATTTGTTACACTTGGGCTTAAAAGCAACTTTCCAATATTAATCTTAAGGCTATTGGTATAGCTTCACCCCACATGATGAAGTCGTCAATAAAGGTGATAACAAAATGCTGACCATGACTAGAAAGGAAAGGCGGAGGTAGGAAAAATGGTTTGCTAATTGGATTTCCACGCATAGAAAGTCAGTTCGTCCTCAACTGCTAACAGTTACAAATTTCCAAACATGGAAGAAGAAGTGGTATTTGTTATTGATCCAAGGCATTGATCACATACTCCTTATCTCACCTGCTACATTTTTGATTTTGGCAAGGTTAGACTAGGTGAGTTCTTGAAGAGTATCATTCATCTGTGTGATTCTTCAATGACCTCAAAATCTATGGCTTTGGTTAGGTGCATCAAGCTACCAATGCTCTTTGTCAAGATTAATAGGGATGGTCGTTGTGGAGATGGTATTTGTGGAGGTGTTGTTGTTGTCAGAGATAGTATAGGTGCTCTTATTATGGCTTACTCCATTCCCTTGGGTGCCGGAACCAGCAACTGGGCAGAAGCAAAGGCCTTGCTTTGTGGCCTTAAATGTTGCATTGAAAAAAATTACAGGTTGGTTATATGGGAAACTCATTTCTTATAGCTGTTATGTTGCATTTCACGAATAGGCCCTATGCTGTTAAAGCCTAGATAATCCTCATCGATCCTAGGTAGAATCTCCAGCTCCGTATCAAGGTCACTATCATAAATATTGATCTCATCATGAAAAAAACGTATGATTCTTATCCATGAACTTCTTCATAAATACCGTAATGAAAGAAAGATAGTAGTTTTACTCTAGGTATTTGACCAAATAGAATCATCCAGTTCCTATGGAACCTATCATTAAAGTACCCCCCGAGGGTGGATAAGGCTAAGCAAGCGAAAAGGGTTTTCCATGAAAATGATTTTCCCCACACGAAGTAAGTTAGTAAGTGATGGTCTGATAATGAGCGAGGAATATCCATCTTTCTTCTAAACGGGATGGATTGAACTCAGAATTCATTAGATGATTTTTATGAATGTCAACTAAGTATCGTAAGTAAATTGCTCCCGGTTGTTCAATCATTTGATAATCAAAGTAATTCTTTTATAAATGATCAGTATGAGTCAGACTCAACAGAATTTGATAAAGCCTATTTTCTGTGGTTAATGTGGAGAACTAAACAAAGAATTCTCTTTCGTCATCCTCAATCGAATAATTTTTCACAACCAGTGATTCTATTTTATCATAAATCCAATCCCCGTGTTTTCTTTTTCTGAAAATTTAATAGATCTCATTACTTTTATGACTTAAATGTCTCGTATTTTCTCGAAAAAAAAATTCTATTGATGGTATTAGGTATGAGATTGATATTCCATTCTTTCTTCTTAGAACGTATTGATTTGACCCCATAAGCGGAGACAAGCATGTTTTCCCCAGAAGCAAAACGCCGTATAGAATCTCCTAATTATTCTAGATCTACTAGAAAGAGATTCTTTAACCTGAAAAAATTCGGATAAGATGCACGAAACCTATCACGAACTTTTCAACACTCAATCATAGAATATGGAATCATAAAATATTTCACCTATTCGGACTCTGTCTCTAACTCACTAGAGGCACCGGAAAGAAAGAGTAGATGTGTACGAACAAGAGTTGTTGAAACTAGCATATTGAAAGATTAATTGGCCAAAATAAGAATAAGCAGCTACGACATTCTATGTTTCTTCCTCTTAACCGAATCTGTAACCTTCATTATCAAATTCATTTTCTATGCTTTCCCTTATAAAACTAGAAGTTACCAAGGAAGCATGCATAACACTTAATAGGGAGCTGCCTTTTACACAAGCTAGGCCTATGATGTGAAATGGGTGCATAAGGATGTCGTACTCAGCCAGGAATAGAATCATGAAATTCGAAGTACCGAGCTCTACGTTTAAAATTTCAACACAATCATTCCTGATTAGCTTGTTTCTACAAATTCTATTAAGCTCATTTCATGCTTAATCACTTCACTCGCTCTCATTCAATAGCGATTATTCATTGTTTAGTTAGCTGTACAAGATCTCTAATATTCCATTCAGTTCACTTCCTTAGTTCTAGTCGAATCGCGAGCAAATCTCGACATTAGTAGCGAAGCTCTACGACAGAGCATATCAGTTATTTCCATTATAGATCCAATCACACTGTGCTCTCTCTTTCAAGATGATATGTAGAATCGTCAGAGCGCGCAAAGCAACAGAGAAAAGTGGTCCGTTTGAACTTTGATTCTTATCTTAAAGTAAGGAGCTAAAAACAAGTCCTTAGGAGGGCCCTCGTTCTCAATGCAAGCTAGCTCTTAGTTGTGTTTAGTGAGGAGGATACCTAACATATAGGTTACTACCCTGGATTTATTCCTTGGGTAGGCCTTCAGTGAGTTATAGAACACAGGGAAAGGAAGTCGTATAAGGACGAGGCGGACTCTGCCATTTCTTTCTGTTTGCTTCTAGAAGAGCTAAAGTGGTCATTATTCAGGTCAAGGAACGGGCTGGGGGAGGAAAGGGATTGTGAAACTCTTGATTTATTTACAAGGAAACCTTTCACTCGCCATTAAATGATCAAAGCTAAAAGCTTTAGGCATCTTTTCAGCATGTTCAGCTTCCAAAGTTCCTTGAGTCCTACGCTACGACATAATCACATAAAGAAAACATGGCTAGTAGATTTCTATTTCCTTATAATACAAATTGATCAGTTCTTTTGATTTAGAAAACAATTAATAGAAGAAAGTTCCCAGAATATTCAGGAAGGATGAAAGACTATATTTATGAGGACCTGTGTGTGATACAGTAATGTATGGCGCTCCCTGTAGAAAGGCTACAACAAGTCTCCTTTTATAGTTTGTATCTTGATCTTCGCTGAAAAACCTAAAAACTTTTCTTTTCACATGAAGCTTCTTTTTTCTATAATGGCGCATTCAATTGTACTTTGCTCAAGCGTAGCCGTACCTTTACTTTGTTGCTTGAAACCATACAGCATACCTCTTCGAGAAACTATAACTCTGAATGAGTTGAACTATGTTCAATGGGTTTCGTACTGATTTCTTCTAGTCTAATATTTTCTCTTTTATGAACCGCTTACTCTAATAGTATCTTTTGTGAAACGGTATGACGCGTAGTACGTACGGGCACCTAAGGTTTATTGGAATTAGATAGTCGTTCTTATCTAAGTTTAAGGGTTCGGTATTACCATGGATAGTAAGGATGTGGATCAAAGATTTCGATCTAGTCGACCTCGAACCGAGTAATGAGTTTCTTAGTGAGTGAATCTTCAATTCTAAGACCTATGTATGTTGTTTTTTATTCAACAGATCTGTTCGATTGAACGCTTTCTAGATTCACCAAAAGCTTAGGAGATTAGATACGTAGTGAAACCATCTTTCATCTTTATATCTACTTTATTGAGTGGTACGCCTTATATCCTTATATACCGCTTTTAGGCAACCTTCTGAACAACAAAAAGTCTGTTTGACAACCATGGGGACTAATAAGCCTCCCACAACCTTTAGGTTACTTGATATACTATCAAGGAAGAAGGAGAAGGTTAGGTTTGGGTCTTCGAGATCCAACTCCTGTCAGATGAGAAGCTACCCTCAAATACAGATCAAAAAGTCAAGTACTTTCTCTGAGGTGAATTAAATATCCCTGCATATATGTTCTCGAATGAGCATGCTACGTTAGACTCTATTCGTTGTGTCGAGTAGGCCAATCACGCTTATTACCTTTGCCTTGCAATCTCTAAGTAATTGTTAGATGCATCCTTCCCGAACATAGCATAAAAAGATTCAAGGCTAGAAGGAATTGCCTTAGAATAGATCAATTCGAATACCCATTTGAACCTCGGAAACTCACTATAAATCTTTTTACTCTCTGAGACCTCTGGGAAAAATTCATAGGTTTTATGCCTTTTCATGGTGCCTCAAACGCAAATCAGTCCTATTTTGAACCAAGACTTTGTGAGTAAATGAACTTGTGCAGGATAAATCTCCACAAATTACCCCTAAGGTTGCATTTCCTTGCTGTTGGTCTTTGATCCATATCTTAGGTACATTCCTGCCTTACTAGCTTACTACAAATGCTTGACAATTATGAGGGATTCATGCTACTATTATTCTATTCACATTCACTAGCGAGTATCTCTCTATCAACGTACCAAAATTTTTAATAGGCCTTAAAAAGCAATAATTTCGGCAAAGCCACAAAAGTCACTAGTGGTCTCTCCAAAAACCTAAATAGGTAGATTCGCTCTCCATTCTTTAAGTTGAGCGACTACGTACCTCTGAATGAGTGTAACAAAGTTCAACTCATTTGAAATGAATCGACGTACTTCTCCTTTAACTTCTTTTTCCCTGTAGCCATCTCTTTGAGTGCTTGGTACTGTAAATATCCCGTCTTCTAGTAATTTACAAGGAATCCACTTAATTGGAAAAACCCATTGGATTCGGGACTAACTTTCTAGGAAGATGCCCCATCAATCTCTATCTGTTCACTGTAGAATTATAACATCTTTACCGGCCACATCTGAAACAAGAGCGAATAATCTCATAAGAAAGGAAATGGGGTATTATTCTTTTTCTAGTTCCCGTACAGAACTTGATGTAAAACAAACCAAATGTCCTTCCCGCAGGGGAAATGTGGGCTTTCATAGCAACCAATTTTAGAAGCTTATTGTTGCAAAGATGAGGTTTACCTTAACAATTGGTATGCCTATATCTATCTAGATGGCAATTCTGCACTTAATACAAACCTTTCTTAAGGCAATTTAGTTGCTTTTACATGATCCCACAATGCATCATGAAACATATTTTATTAATGAAGGAGTTTTTTATGTGTCTGCGTATCGCTTTCCGTTGTTACAATAAAAGTTGTCGCTATGAAAGTGAAATGAACTAAATCAGTTGCACGTTCATATTCCTCGAGAAAGAAGCAGAAGGCAAGGATGGATAGCACCCCGATTTCCTGAATGCCATCTTCATTCAACAAATGTAAAACAACCCTCAAAATGGGGAACTTTAGAACAGGTTTTAAGGTAGTCTACCGATCTCCAGTATCCATTAACTCATCATCCTTCTATTTGCGTGAGGAACATTCTATTATAACAACCATCGTGGAAATACCTTCTTTTTATTTAGTAATGAATACCCATAAATATTCACATCTACGATCTATTTTTCCCATTTGTATTGCTTTTCCTGATTCTCCTAGTTCTAATGGAACCCCTGATGAGACAATAGAAGAAATAACTACTTCATCGAAGTAATGCCAACACTCCTCTAGGGACTTTAATCTTTCTATCCTTCTTATCTCACATCCAAAGAACAGAATACGTTGAAAAAGAATAATCCGACCCCTCTTTTGGTGGAGATTCATCCCACAGAAGTAGTTGAAAGAGAAACCTCCAATTACCAATTCTTTTAGCAGTGCTTTTTTGAAGGAAAAGGCATCTCAATTCTTACCCGGAATTTCTTACAGTTGCCCTGTCAAAGATTATGGAAGATGCTTCCTTGGTAGAGCCTGAAATTGTTTCTTCCTCGCCTTGGTGTGCCTATGTTAGCATCCACCGAAACAAATTTGGTAAACCCATTTCGTGACGCTTGTTTGAGTCCATAAAGGGACTAATTGAAGATGCAAATTGAGTTATCCCCCTGTGGAGAATATCCATGATGGAGAGACATGTATACTTTCTTTTTTGGAACATGTTAAGTCTTTACACTCTAACTCACTTTCACAACTCAAAGTGTCATCGCACCTAAGTGATCATTCTTTTTCCACTGTTTTATTGCAGTAGGGGATCACGTAGGATAATTAAGCCAGGAGAAGGACAAATACTTTGCTTAGCCAACACATCTTCACATTCACTTCCCTCAAAATATGTCTCAATTCACACATCCAATCCCATGTCATTAGCTCTCTCACTCTTTGGATAATATTGGAATGTGGATCTTGAGGCCCACCATTGTGCATCTTCCGTATAGATCCCAGGGAGTCCTTATCTTCACGAAGAGCTGATGAGCGTGGGATAAAGATTCAAAACATATATGTGTGTCGTCTTCGTGTACATCCACCTATAAGGCTGGTTGTGCCCACCATCTTTATCTTTATCTCCCTATTTTACCGGGGTTCGTCTCATATTCCACATTAATATACTAATCTAATTTTGACTAAGATTCCAATGTTTTTCAATACAACTGGATTAGCCTCTATCATACATTTCATGGCCTGATATTTATTTTTTAGAAGTCCTGCATCAAACTTTTAAAAAGTTCTTTTCAGTCTTCCAGGTCCGCTTGCCATATCAGGTGATGCGCAGAAAGCAGCTAAGATCAAGAAGAAGTTGGTTGGTATTCAACACTATGGGGGATCTTGAGATAACCATGTCGAAGAGATAAGGATAGGCTAAGTGTATCAAGTGCACTAAAAACAAAGAACGGAATAGAAAGAGCACAACTTTTCCTTCCTTGCTCCAATTGGAGATAGAACTCTTCCAACGAAATAGGTGATAAATCAGAATAAGAAGCAGACTTAGACAGTGATTTGTATCTCACACCTTCTTCCACCCACTTGCAATAGGGACTTCTCTTTTGAGTTGCTTTCCTTTGTGATGGTAGTGCTACCTACCTGCTAAGCTATCCCCTTTTATAATATACTTTATTTTTTGTCCTCCCCGTGGAGAGCCCAACTTTCAAGGGGAGTGAAGTAATTCGTCTTAGAATATCACTAGGAGACTAACCCATCTTTTCGATACAACATCTTTCTACTTCTGAATCTCGTAATAAAGGAAGAAAAGAAGTGCTTGATCCACTCAAAGAGTTTCCAACCCGAATTTTGACTTTTTTAGGATTCCCTTATCCATTCTTGAACTTTTCCGTGTAAGGATTTTATCCCAAATTGGATTCATTTTATTTTAGCCCGAGAATTCTAAATTATAGGCATAAAGAAGGTCATGAACCCACAATTTTGTCATAGCTTTGGAATTGGAATCCACATGCTAGATGTGACGCTTCTTGTCGAGGCACATCATTTATTCCACAGTTCTACCATCGCCTCATCGTGTTCCACTAGCCGCACTTGCTAATCTTTTAGTATTCCAACGCTTTCTATCTTGCATAGAATCCCTTCTTCTTCTGGAAGATGCATTTTTTTGGGCGTTGCAGGACACTTCCTTGACTAAAGAAACAAGGGCTTTAGGAGTTACACGGGTTTTCCTTCGATCTTGTTTGAATGGACTGATACCTAAGAACAACTATCATTCTACTGACTTTTAACCAAATTGCAACTTTCTAGCTCTTACTTGACTACCTCTATCGAGAAGCTCTCTCTCTCTTCAGCCAAACCAATTTACAAACAATGAAAAGAAGTCCTCCAATCCTAAGTACACTATATGTGTAAAGTCGAAGGTGTTGCTCGTTAGCTGGATCAATGCTACTTCTGGATGGAAAGGACAAGGAGCTGTCGGATTTCAATTTCTTTTCTTTTATACTGCATGTAGCTACCTTCAATTGGTACAATTATTTTTCTGCTACAACGAATAAACTAAATGTCAGACCATCGAGTGTAAGTGAATGGCTAGTAATAGCTTTTCGTTTGGTGAAAAACCTTGGTAGAAATACGGTTTATAGCTTAAATGAGATGAATGAACGAGTGAAAGAAGTTACTGATAGTAAAGCCCCATTTGTTGTGTTGGGCATTATCGAAATGATAAAATTGTTCCCCGTACGACAAACACAACTATTAACGCTCTTTCTCAATCAGGTCTGGAATGCACACTATTTTTTAACATTTCTGTATGTCTTTACTACTCAATCGGAGGGCTTATGGTCGCTAATTTCATTCTTTTTTATGTCACTAATGGTCACTAAGTCTGCTTTAGCTGAAGGTTCGTACTATTTATTTTAAAGCAATAGAGGGCGCGTTTGTTTCGTAAGGTCTCGCCCTATGCCTACTCGTATTGGGAAGTACTTTTTCGATGCAACACACATAGTTCTATTCAACTCTTCCAAATCTACGAGTGAGATTTTAACTCTCTCAAATGTATGGTGTATTTCCTACTATTGGTTCCTTTCATTAGAGACGACTAAACCCCACATGTGGTTTGTTACCCACCGGAATGGACTACGCTTGTCTTTCCCGCCTGTATTAGAGCGCTGTTTTCAACCCCATGAGGAGTCATTCGATGCAAGATGAGGAACTACCAACCAGTAACTAATTGACGTATGATTTCTGGTTAAGAGAAAACTGCCTTTACTTTTAGTTGGAATTTAATATAGGTTAGATTTCCACTTCTATAAGTGAACTCAAAACATAAATGTTATCTGTCCTACTGTTGAGTTACAGTTAAACGCCCTATTCGCTATACCATTAGTGACGCTTATCATGCTTTCAATCGGTTAAATGCATTATCCTACCCGTTGAAATTATTACTTTACGCATTTCAGTCTGAAATTCAAATTGTGAGCTACTACTCAGAGCAATCAAGCTCAGAGAGCACTACAAGGTAGTGACTTAATCGTCATCAATTATCTAACTCAAAAGAGGTGAAGTAAAGATGTTTTCTTATTATACATAATTTAGAGTCTCTTTTAACAGTACAAGGTACAAAACACCATGTCAATTTTCTTAATACCCTTTTACCTTGAACGATAGATTTGTTCGACTCCCTTCAACACTGGAAAGGAATTCGTCCCTCTATGGCACCTCCTCTTTCAACATAGAATAGCTGAAAAATCAGAATAGAAGTCATTTTTCCACCTTTCTCGAAATCATTTTCCATTGTGATTCATCATATTATAGAGTGTAAACTTTAGTGAAGGGATTTAAATAGACTTTTT
The DNA here is from genome assembly GCF_036512215.1 of Solanum lycopersicum. Lineage (NCBI taxonomy): Eukaryota > Viridiplantae > Streptophyta > Magnoliopsida > Solanales > Solanaceae > Solanum > Solanum lycopersicum. The sequence continues at coordinate 41,690,221 of NC_090802.1, forward strand.
AAAACTGTACCCCCAAAACTATGAATATAGGTCAGTGCTTTCCTTACTTTTCCCTTTCCCGTTGTCCTTATTGTATTGTCATATTTCTTGGGGGATGAAAACAATGCTTTGTTAATTCGTACATCACTAGTACCCATATCGCGTCTTATCCACTTTTCCCACGAACTATAAATATACTCTATAGCTGATGGGGAACTATACTTTTCAAAACTATAACAGTAAGGGGTGGGGAATGGAAGCACAGAAGTGAAGTAACAAAAGAGGTTTTGTAGGCTTTCGAAATGTGTTTCTTATTCCTTCTTTTTGACCTTTTTTAATGGGTAGGCGCTTGAAATACACTTTTTAGAATAATTTCGTGCTGAGCCTGGTAAAGGGGACTTCTTTTTCATTTTATAGGTTGGGTAGGAATATATCATCGAAAGAGGCAGAAGTTTCATACAAAGGTGCCTTGAAAAGGCGGGGAAAAGACATTTAATGCGGAGGGAAAACCACTTTTTACCAAATTCACCTATCTGAAGTGAAGAAGTGATCAATTTGTAAATCTTTAAATGCATAAAAATAAATTTCTGTTTTACTGCCAAACCATCTCTTTCTTTCATTCGGGTGGAATATGTGAAGAATCTATCTCTCTTAGGACCTCACCTTTATGACCTCCTAATGGAGGAAAGACAGATGTCATGGTTAGCAATTAAATCTGGAATCTCCGACAAAGCATTTGAGATCGGACAATTCTGTAGATGAGAGAGTAGGACGGACCTTGCTCTTAAGGGTTGAAAAAAGACTTTGCTGCTTTATTTCCTAGGAAAGACAAGATCTACGGTCACACTTCAATGAATGAGCCTCAATCTAGACATCGAACTCGTAGCTCTTGAGCTTTATTACTTTTGAAATGAGTACAGTTCATAGCTTTTCCTTTTTCGGTTCCCTATTTAGCGCTTTGAATTCTTCTGCTGTTCCTTCCTAGAGTTGAGGCCATAGGGCTTCCTTTTAAATAATTTTAAATTTTAATAAAGTAACGGTTCAGTAATGAAACGTCTTTCACTTTCCATAATAAAAATGAAATAGAGTTAACCTATTATTATAGTTTTAATCAATCTTGCTACCTCTTTAGTTGCTGCCCCCTACTTGCTCATCCCCAATTACTACCACAACAAAATCGCCCCTATCTCTATAGGGGCTTATGCCCTCCACGACTTTCTTATGTTATGGGGTCTCGAAGACTGAATTTAGCTTCCAACCCTCGTTAGTGAGCTTTAAAACTTTCTCCTTTATCCCATGCTTTCCGTCGGTCAACAACCAACTAAATCTATACCTCTTCACTACTCGTACAGGCTTGACAAAGTGAAGCTGTATTGAGGGAATATATTTGTGTCAATTAATCAAGAATGCCTCAACTTGATAAATTCACTTATTTCACACAAGAATGTTGTGGTTTTTCTGCTTCTCATAGCTTCTCTTTCCACACCTTCGGATATCTGGTTCCAAATTGTTGTCATTTTTCTTATTTCTTTTATAATAGAATCTCCTATCATTGAGCCATTGATTGAACAAGTTTGTGAATAGGGCTGGACGAGGGGAATTAGGGAATGCGAGTCAATCTACAAAAAGAAGAGTAGCCTCCCTAGAACATGGAAAAATCATTCCCGTAAAGGTTATAACACAAAAGAAGACCCCTTACTGCTCCGTGGTGAGCGGGATGAGTGATACATCTGGCGAGCACCGGAGTAAGGCAGGAGCTGAGGTATTTTATATATTCCATCAAGATAAATGAGGCAGACTGGTAAGAAAGCCAATGAAATAAGCAAACCAAAAAACTCCGCTTTTCGAAGCGGAGCAATTTTCCATGTCGCCCCTCGTTAGTCTCTCTCTATAAAAAAAAAGCATGCGGGAAGCGCAAAGAGCTAATCCACTAATGTCGTGGCGAAGGTTAGACCTCATAAAATTAGTGAATATAAGGTTTCATATGTGTTATATCCTTTATATCGAGCGAGAACTTTTAAGGAAGGCCTTCGTTGTTATTTGAAAAAAGTTAAAGAATAGAGTGCTAGGGATTAGAGAAAGTTGCAGTAGTGGTGAAAGAACCCCGAATCATTCTCTTGAAGCTCATACTCTTCGTCATAATTGATCCTCTTGACCCGAAATGATCTGGACAAATAGTGAAATCACAATTCATTGGGCCTTTCGATACAATTAAATAGAAAGCCCCTACACCGCCATATTCTAGGAGCCCAAACTATGTGGTTGAATAAATCCCCCTTCGGGTCAATGTCTCCTTCTCCCTCCCCTTCTTCAAACTCCGATCATAGAGAATTTCTAATCAACGATAGACCCAGATCCATTTTGCATCATATCTAAGGGATTCCTCAGTTCGGGTAGAAGAAGCAATGTAGCTCGTTCATTATCAAAGTTAATGCAACATTTTTCTTTCCGTCAAGATCCCACCAGAGCGCCGTCTACTTCTAATAGTTCGTGAACTAGATCAGAATCATTCTCAACGAGTCCATGAGAAGTGATTCCATTTTTTTATTGGGTACGGATAAAGACCAAAGATCATGAACGACCTATCCGGCAGAACAACTCAAAAGATAAAGAAGTATCGTTAATCTCTTCATGCTCGTTCTGAGCTGGAAGTACCATTTATACAATTAAGAATCCCCTTCGTTACATGATTTCTTCTTCATATATTTAGATATAGGAATACGGGGCAATTATTTAGAAGTACATTTTATGCTACAACCCTTCCAATCTGATAGAAAAGGATCCTATGATCATAAACTGATCTTACCTAGGATCACAAATCCTAAGTTTGTTTATGAAGAGCGGATCTACTTGTATTAGTGTCTAAAATTGATTTCTTCTACGTGTAGGACCTCATTGGTAAGTGCTACCAGATTTCGTGCATTGGAACCCATGGTAATGGACCCGAATCCGTTAGTATTGAACATTTTCTTTTCCAATTGAAATACCCTAGTATATGAAAGAGCAAATTTTTTAAATTGTTCTGTAATAAGAAGCCTTCGTATTTTAATGCACGTACTTAATTTATTTGTAGCTATTAGAGCGGGATTCACTTTTTGGAGAATATTAGTGGAAGCAATAAAAAAATTATTTCTAGTAGAACATCTTTCAAAATCCCTGGAGAGATTGTTCACTAATAGACTGAGGGATAACTCATTCGACTCATTCACATCGATATTATGAATGTTGTGAATCCATATTATGCAAGTAGACATTGCTTTTTCTACTTCGAATTGAAGGGTGATATAAAATAAGTACTTCCGGCATCATATCCATAGTTATCCATTCATCCTAGTAAGCAGTTCAAGTTCCGTATCAACGTAACGATCGATATCGTCACTAGCATCAAGATTGTCACTATCATCAATATCGTCACTATCATCAATATAGATCTCATAATGAATAAAATCTTTAAGTCTTGTTAACTAGGAACTTCTTCAGAAATACCGTAATTAAAGGAACAAATGAGTTTGTCGCTAGATATTTCACCAAATAGGATCATCCAGTTCCTATACAACGTATCACTAATATACCACTAGAGGGGGATAAGTCTAAGCGGAACGAAAAGGGTTTTCCATGAGATGCGAAATGAAAACTATTTTCCCTACACGAATTTTTTGAATAAGTTATTGTCTAATAATGAACAAGGAATATCCGTCTTTCTGCTAAACTTGATGGATTGAACTCATAATTCATTAGATGTTTTTTATAAAGGTCATATAAGTAACATAAGTAAATTGCTCAAAGTTGTTCAATAATTTGACAACCGGAGTCGTTGTTTGATCAATGATCACAATGAGTAAGACTCAATAAAATTTGATCAATTCTATTTTATGTCGTTAAGGTGGAGAACGCAACCAAGAATTCTCTTTCTTCATCACCAACCAAATCACTGTTTGCGACCCAGCATTCTATTTTCTCACCAATCATCCCCGTTCACATTTTGTCTTTTTCTTATAAACGAATAGATCTCTTTACTTGAATGACTTAGATGTTTCATATTTCTCTAAAAAATGATTCGATTGATGGGATTTTGTATGAGATCGATGAGATTGATATTCAAATCTTTCTTCTTAGATATTTTAGATTTGACCCCATAAGCGGGACCAAGCAGGTTGTTGCTAGAAGTTGAACCCCGTATTTCTTCTAGAGAATCTCTTAATTGTTCCAGAGCATCTAGAAAGAGATTCTTTAACAAGAAAGAATTCAGTTCTGATGGAGAATACCTATCAAGAAGTTTTCACAACTCAATGATAGATGATTGTGTCATCAATGATTTTACCCTTTCGAACATTGTCTGTAACTCACTAGAGGCCCGGGAAACAATGAGAAAAATTGTACGAACGAGATATTTAGCAACAATTAGAAGTAAAAGGAATGAATATGGGACCTCCCGAGCATTCGTTGATCTTAGATGTGTAGATATCAATGGTGACCCATTATTTCGATGAATCATTTTTTTGGATAAAAGAATATTATGTAAACACTTACTCAAGATCTCACTTATAAGATTCCATCGTGGAAGACACAATTTTTTCTGAAGAATTCACCATGATATACCTGATCCATGCATCATATTAGGAAAATGGATACAAATGTTTAACTTCTAGTTAGTATTGGCAATATGTCTTGAAAAGAATCTAAAATATCAAATTTAGATATTTGTATCCTGTCGAAGTAAGGAACCATGGAATATATGTTTGGAATAGATTCCATTTTGAGAGAGTTGAAACAGCACTATCTCGTTGAAAGGTTCTATACCTCTGCCGTTTATGGAATATCGCATCGTTACAGGCCCTTCCAAAAAATAGTTTTGTTGTTAGGAAATAAGGGAGACTGTGACTCTCCTCCTTTTATGTGTTCTATATCCCTGTCATAGAGGGTCTTGACATCTTTCTCAAGGTTTTCTTTCAACGCTTTACAATTTTTTGTCATCAAAAACCTCTGCTGTTGGATGTAGATTTGGAACTTTGAGATGAACTTCACTGCTTTTATTTTAATGTGAAAGAGGAATCCTCGGATGTCAAGTTCTTTGATGACGAACAAGAAGATTTTTCCCAATAGCGGTCCTCTTTTTGTAAAAATTATGAACCAGATATTTATTCCTCTCCTTCGAATTATACTGCACCCTTCAGTCAAGTAAACCAAGATCTTAGAGAAGGAGGGAAGGCGCCTACAACTAACATAACAGCCAGCTCAAAAACGTTAGCTAGCTAGGCTAGCGCACAATGGCTTTCTCTGATAGGGGCATTGTTCTTTATGCTCTGCCCAACCTATACAATGTATTGCTCCCTTTTATTTTAGCCACTAATGGATTATTTATTTGTCGGCATTCCTATGTGATACTCCTTGGTAACCTACTTTAGAACCCAAAGGTCACCTTTGGATGTTGTCGTGACGCTTTGGTTCCGAAGGTTACTGCGGTCTAGGTTTATGGATGGATTAAGTCAGTGAAGGTCAAGTCCCTCCAACTCAATTATTATCAACAATATGCTGTGCCCGCTTAGACATGGTTTATTTTGTCATAAAAGAAAGTTGGTATCATGGATTCATTGATTAGATCTCTAAGATTGACCAGCCAGCTGGCTTGGTTTGGCTATTCTTTTCAATTGAAAAGGAGTCAGTTGTCTGCACGAGTCACCTTCTTCTAGGCTCCGGTCGATGACAAGACATTTTCGTTCAAATATATATAGGATGTTCATACTTGGGATGGTTCCCAAGGATCCAATATGACCACTTAGATCTACGTTGCAACGATATTGTTTTATGGAAGCGGGTGGTTAAGAAGTTTGGTCATGTTTTTTTGGTGTCGTAGGGGAGGGATGGAACTTTGTAGCGTATATTCTGTCGTACCAACATGGCCCCAATGATTTATTTTCGATCGGAGCATCAAGCTGCCCAACCCGGTTATGCTCGACTAAACCAATGCTCCTCCAAATAGAGTTTGCTTTACCCAACTCCCTTTTTGGTAACAAGGCAGAAATCCCCGGCCCAACACTTATTAGTTTCAAATGAAGAATGAAAAGTGCCGTGTCTTAGAAAGAACCTACTCATATCAAAATGCGAGACTTTACCAAACAAGAAAGAAAGGGTCTTGCTATCTAATTAATAAAGCGCTAACGAGCAAGAAAGGGGATGCACTAAGAAGCAAGGGCTTTCTTGCAGCTGCAGCGCCCTTCACTCTTACCTTATCTTAATTAATATATCAACCTTTCGCGCTAGGTGCTCACCATTTCCCTTGCTTTAGTAAGAATGAGTCCCTGAGAACCCGGGACATTGGTTTCTACCAATAGTGAACTATTAAGGATCGCATCCCGGAAAAATTCTATATTATAATCTGCAACTGATTCAGCTTTCGCTTTTGGGAAATAAAGCAGAGCTCGATTAGTTTTTACTAGACGAGATATAAAGAACATAACCAATACAAGGAACAAGGGAATATTGAATCATATCTGCTTTTGTGCTGTTACAATCTCACTCGAATAATCGTAACCCACACATATTAGTATAGTATACCGGGATCCCCGACTAGAACCTCAAGTGCAAATTTCCCTGCGTGTGGCTCGCCCGTGCTTTCAGAGGCGTTGCTTGTGACTCAGTATGGGAGAACGGGGCAGAATTGCACACTTTCGTGTTAAGGACATTGTCCGAGTGAGTAGGCAGCATCTACCAAGCAAAGCTTTCTTGAAGAGACAAGCCTAGTTCCTTTTCGGCACCCTCCCTTTAATTATTTAGATGTTGAGGTAAGATAAACCCCATGATAGTCTAGGTTTGCTTCCAGCTTCATCTCGGCCGGTGATTTGGTGAGGAGGATTTTTTTTGGAAGAGAGAGTGTGGTTCAAAAATCAATCATCGGAGGCAACTAGAGTGATTTCATCAAATGATGCATGTGGGCTAAGCCATTCCCATCCTATTTGGTGCCCCAATTTGGCCTGGCCAGTCGGGAAGAGATTCACTTAGACACTGCTGCTATCCGAGAATCTTTTTATGTGTTAGGTAGCGGGGAGGGATTTTTTATGGTAGTTGCTGCGCTTCTTAACGCCGTCCCATCTCATCTTTATTTGGCTATACTTGTATGTAGACAACCATGTTAAATCCACGTGAGAGACTTTTAAATATAGGCTAAACGGGCACTCATAAGTCAGCCCAGGACAAAATTTCTAACAAAACATTCCACATCTTGCTTTCATTGTAAAAAGAATTTAGGAGATTAAATCTTGATTACATTACTGTAGGCCAAAATTGGATTTTAAAGAGCAAACAAAAGAAAAAAGGCGTTGAGATAATACCTTTAATCCTAATTTCATCTACTGAAATAGGGAGCCCCATTGATCACCTGTAGAGATTATAGGCAGAATTGTCATAATTATTACCATGAGGATTGAGTTGCAAAAAGAGATTATCCTCCTTTGGGCTGGAAGATAAGATTTATGCAGTCCATAGAAAAGAAAAAAAAGAAACAATTTTGCAGCAAAATGATCTTGGATGGGTCTTTGAATAGGGGGAGATATCCTTTTTTTCCTCCTTTAAAATTAATGTAGTCAAACATTTTGAGGTCATGAGAACAAAGAGTCATAGATATGTGACAATGTTTTCTTTCCCTATAGACTAACTGTCTAGTTAATAGTGCTATACTAGATTGGTACCCTAACTGGTACCTATACAACTACTCCTTGTCAGTTGTTATATTTTTTAACCTTGAGGCTGAGAGGTTAACTCCTTCTACTCTCAACAGTCATTGCTTATCTTATAGTGGCTATATATATTGGTACCATAAAGGGAAGTCACTCTTTACGAGCTAATTACTATATTTGAACCCTCTACCGAGAGATGCGCGAATTTCACTGGTCATTTTGTGGAATGCCCTCTAAGACAATTATTCAATGGAGGCACTAGGACGCTAGGTATTTTCTTTCTTCTGGTCGTAGGTGTTATTAATGCCATTATGCTTGGGTGCTTTAAAAATAGTATCTGGAATTCTCATTCTTAGTGAGCTTCCTTCCTTATGCTCTATCTTGACCTTCACGAACAACTTTTGTTCAACTACCAACTTTAAAGCTTGATCTCATCTCTTTTCTTTTAAATGTTTTGTACTATTATTTATTGCATGGAAGGATTTCATCTTGAATTTCCAGTATAGTGATTGGAGTTCTTCCTCACCTTTTCTAGTTACATTGGCCCACCTAGTCGAGAGAAGAGACTTTAAATTAGAAACTAGGTGAAGTACCAAGGAGAGGATCCGCTTCTTCCATTACTAATACGGAGGGACTTACATAATAAAGGAGGCTAAAAAAGCTATCAAAAGGATGTGCCCAGGCTCTGAATATCCTTCTTTCGTACCCATGAGTAGCCCTATTTCTAATAGGTGTAATTCAAGAATAAATTAGTACCACCTCGAAAAGGAAGGAGAATAAGGGAAGGTGACTACTAGCTCATTGCACATTACTAAGGCAAGGAATAAGTCATCTGAGAAAGGATGCTGAAAATAGGCTTTAATTTAATCTGGTGCAAAGTCAGTACTACTAGGGCTTAGAATTCGAAATTCTAACTATAAACAAGTGAAGCGAAGTCACCTCCATTCTCAATTTCTATTGCTACAGAGAGAGGTATCATAATAGAGTCAAATTCACAATTAGAGTCAATATGGATAAAAGTAAAAATACAATCCCCTTTTTCCAGATCTTATTTGCCTTACAGTTGGCCTAAGAGCAAGGCAGACTCAACTACCCAATCCCCTTGGGTGAGAGATGAACCTTCTATCTAATTCAATCTCATCTATTGTTTCTTTCTAATTGGCTGAAAGAGTATTTTAATATCACAAAGGAGAAGTATAGGAACGTGTGCCTAAGTCTTCTACAATAAGTAGTTTTGACTCGGTCTATCTAGGACACAGAAATCCTAAAGAGACTTTCTTATGTTATAGGTTTCCACAAACCGGTATCAGGGTATGACAACGCCTTTCTCCTATATATAATCAAGTCTTTGGTGTAGATAAATCAGTCCTCAATCCGGGCTCAATGACCGGAATGAATGTCTTTATCCTTCCTCCTCATTCATCAAACTATTATGTTCGTGGGTTTGTGGTCCGTGACTAAAGCAACAGTTTTCCATTCGCAAATGTTTAAGAAGTCATCTCCGGGTTCGTTGATATATTGAGCTTAGGCAGCTTTGAATATAGTGTTTAGACTCATACTTCATTGCCGTCCGCTTCTTTCGAAACTTAATCTTATGAAATTCTTGAATGAGAAAGCAGTATGTATGGTTGGTGTATGTTTTGAAACTACTCCAGAATGATATCATCAACTACCGACAGACATGAGTTACCACTTCGATAGCAAGACAAGAGTCCTCCTCCTCACAAGGACCGACTCATTTAGGTGCGAGGTGCGATCAACCACGAAAAGTCAATAATAAAGAATCCGCTCTCTGGTAAGCGAACGAAGAAGGTCAAAGCATGCAAAGGCGTGAAGGCAGTTTTACAAAGGCAGAAAGAGTCTCCAACCTTAACACTGAAGGAAGGCGGGTTTGTCAATTCTTGAACCGATTGATCTAAGTGAGATACAAGATTAGTATTCTAGGATTAACTTTCTTCAAAGTGCCCATTAATTATTTGTTAATTTCAGGAATGATCCTATAAGTGATTATGTACTAGTTTTATCTAATGAATTGAGTCTTCCAAGAAAGGTTTCTAATGAATCCGCTAATTAAGGTTCTAGAATCATTCAAAAGGCACAAAGAAATAGGCTAAGGGTCGTACCTTAATTATTCCTTACCATATTGATGATCCTAAGTTCTAGTCTCTCTTGTAGCCAATGATCTAAGGTAGCTAGCAGTGCAAAAATACTTAAAAGTGGTATGCGCACATAAAAAAATTGTTGGATGGTGTCTTTCTCTGTTTTGTTCCTTCTTGTGCAAGCTTGGGAGTTTCCTAATGTAATCTCCTTCGGTATGGTTTTGGTGTTTATGTAAATGCCCTATCTTCAAAGGGATCTGATGACTTAAGGTATCCTTGAATCCGCGGGTGAGCTAGAATAATGTAAAATGAAAAGGAAAGAAACAAGTCATTGTAAAGGAAGATGATATTTATCATTTCCCTTGCCTACCTAAAGGCTATTAGTAGCTCTTAGGTTCTCTGTCAGTAGAGTGATTGCCAAAACCTATGTATTTTTTCGTAGAATATTAAGAAGACACGGTTGTAGCTTTTAGAGACTATCCTCTGCAGCTGTAGCTACGTGGAACCGAGTTACTTAAACACAAGCCCCCCTACCATTCTACTATGCCTATCGTAAAGCAGGGGAATCCTCTTTGACCAACCATCCTTTTAGGAGTTGCCAGATTTGCAGTTAATGAATCCTTGTAATACAAGTTCTTTCCTCTAACGATGGCTACGAACTACGCGAATTGAACTGTCAAGGCTTTCAAATAAAAACTGAGAAAGATCAATCAATAAAGAGTATTTTAGTGGAATGGCTGAACTTACTCCCCATGTGTGACCAGAAAGCAAGCTAGCGAACCTATGGTAACCACCAAGGTAGGGTCAAAAGGGAAAAGAACAATGTTTGATGTGAACACAAGCACGCATTTTGATAAAAAAGTAAAACAGGAAGCGGCGATAGAAAACATTTCCCTCACTCATAATAATATGCTCCTAGGAGACTTGAACCATAATCAACCTATCTACCTTAAGACGTCTAACATGGTGTATTCTAGATAATGCACGGTAACCCACAACACCATACTCTACAAAACAAAGAGTGGAAAATCGCTTAATAGGGTACTATAGTTGTACATGCATAGAACCATAGGGATGGCTAGAGTTCATTAAGAACCCGAATTTATATAGGTGAAAGATCCTTAATAAAATACAAACCCTGAACCTCTTTGTGATTTCAGAGCTGAACCTTGATGGGAAATCCTATATTTCTGATAGGAAAGAAAAAGCCGAATTACAAAAAAAATTCATATAGACGAGCGTACTCGTACATGGTCCACTTGTGCAACATACTTAAGAAAGAGGTTTCGAGGATCAACCTTCTTAACTACATTCCGGACCACTGTGTGATGATACCGTGCAAACACAGGCAACGAGGATCTATAGAAGATGAAATTAGAAACATCAAATCATTTACATTACTGATTGACAGGCGTTCAAGTCTATCTTATAGTTTATGTTGATGATCTAATTGTTCGCGCGAGCGCATCCTTCATTTCCAATCTTTATTTCTATCTTCATTTTTCCATCTGGGAGACTATTCATTCTTTTTTGAGGTGTCTAAAGCCATGGAGCGATTCAGGCATCTATCTTATTGCACTGACGCAATTGGAACAACAGGATTTGTCCCTGCTGCTCAAGTGAGATCAGATTGTGCTTTACCTAGAACAATTGTAATTGAATCGGGAATGAAAGACTTCATTTAAAATCAATAAATGATGTCTACTACGTAAGTGCTTAGGCAATATATATCAAAGAAAGGAAAAGTGATAGGGGATCCTAGCCATTTCATTCTACTTGAGTAATAAAATGGAAACCCCCCTCACGATCGATTTAAATGAAATTCGCCAAGAGATACTTGTTAAAATCCAATTTGTGAAGACTAAGAAAATTCAACAAATCTAAGAAAGCAAGTCCTAGGCCTCACTATATATTAATCAAGAAGGTAAACGAGTGTAGTTTTGATTGAAAGTAGTACGTCTGCAGGGATCTGTCGTTTACGATTTGACTGGGACACAGTCGATTGAAAGTCTAATCCCAATCTCTTTGGAAGGACCTCCAAAAAAGACTGGACATTAGAGCAGGGAATCTTCCTGCAAGTGAGCACCAAGTGAAATGTATTCAAAACGGGCAATACCTCTTCCTAGAAAAATAGGACTTTAAGGAAGCCTCATAGGTGACATTGGATGTAACAATCCTTCAAAGGCAAAGGAGTCAAAACTAGTTTTCGGTTACCATTAGAGAAATCCGGAGCTTTACCCACTTCAATTCATTAAGGTATTATTTTACATAGCCTTCTAAATAGTCATAGTGGGAACTCATAAGAAAGAACTCTTAACCATCATTCGTTAACTCTGAAGGGGGTGAATGTGTAGATCAAGGAAGAAGGTTGGGATAGAGCTGGATTGATTGACGGTCTTACAACCCGTTGTGCAAGCTAGAAAACCCAGCGCAAAAGTATCCCCCGGTTCCACAAATTGTACTTCACACAAAGTTATCTTTAACCTAATTATAAACAATTCCAAATCTCAATTGGAAATCTTTATTGGAACGTGATGGCCCACAAAAACTTAACGTTGTTGAAGAATCTTCTTGGAATCACTAAGAAAGTAGGAAAGGATCCATGGTTGTTGAGGCCCTGAGAGCAAGGATGTTTTCGTTTGAAGATGAAGTAATCATGGTCATGGGACAATGTCTCGGTTGTGTTGAAGGTATGAATTAACACTTTACCATAACTGTTTGGGGGTGGGCAGGAGCTTAGTAGTTGCTTAGTCTATCAAAATTCAGACTGTCGTAAGCCCGACAATATTCTATTTCCTCTTTCACATGAGGGACTAGTTTATCGTGCTTTTGGGGCTAACTCCTCTCATCCCTTTCCTATGGTTCATGAGATGGATTGACAAGAATGATTGCAACGAGACACACCAACATCACTACTTAGAGGTGGAAAGAGGTGTGGTTGGGGTGTGAAAGAGTAATCACGCCTTGCTCCCTCCTGACATCTATTGAGAGGGAACCTCCTCTTGTAGTGTGATTCATCGTTTTAAATGTGGTTAATATATTAGGATTTTTAGGAAAGTTTGTCTCTGCCTATGCAGTTACCTCGACTCTAGGAATAGCTCTTAATGGGCATATAGCCTTAGGCAAGAACTCTTCTTTTTAACTCATTCTTTGGTAAGGCTGGTAATCCCAACAAAATAAGAAATCACAATCTCTACAATCAACCTATTTCATATTGTCTTTGTCGTACTTCCTCTTCTCCTTATGTTCTTTCTCTCCCTACTAATCTTGTTAGAGTGCCATTTCTAAGATCTACTGTAATTCCCTTTCCCTGGGAGCCAGTCCCACTAGTGCTAGTATCAATAGGAAGATCTCACTTCTGTTTACTCAAACGCCTCTTTCTTATCGAAGACTCTTATAGCTGGAACTGATCGGCAGATACTCGTACCACTGCAACCTAGGCACTCAGGCCTTGGAGCTGATCTATCAGTCTACCGTTACCACAAAACTCTTCTTTGAAGGGAAGCAACTTCTTTCATTCGCTAGTCGACATTTGCAAGAGGATTGCATCAAGTAATGTCACATCAGCTTACCAATTACTTAATAAGAATTCATTCCTGGACTATACCAATAACAATTTATCCCCTGATGGATTCATACCAAGAAAGACATCCAATCCAATGTGTCACTGGGACTAGGGTTCACATCAAAGTCAGAAAAAAAGCGTATGAGCACAAAAAAGGAAAATTCACTAGGAAAATAATCCCAAGGGAAGATTCTCGCTAGTGCTTTTCTTCACAACTGAACATTGCATTGCTATAGTAAATAAACACCCTTAAAGTGGTTCTGAATGACCTTGAGGATGCCCCGGCGCAGCACCTTTCTCGCACAAAGGATGTAAAAAAAGAACCTGCCAGTACGATTTCCTATCCCATTAATAAAGTACAAATAAATAATATATTCCAAGCCTGAATTTTGAAGCATACGCATTCAAAAATCCTTTGGCTTTGGACTTTATGCTTTGATATATCTTTCCTCTCACAATAGTTTTCACCTAATCCACTATGTCCTTTGTTTAATACACATTTTCTGGAGTGGGAATCTTGAATTGAGAACCCTTTCTTCTACCCTTGCCACTTCTTTGGCTGACCCTATCCACCTCTTTTGCGGAATGCTAGAAAAAGAGATGAATTCGCGTATCATAGGGCTAAGTCAAAGTATGCTTGAATCATCTTCATCAAATAATGAGTTGATATACAATCCCACATTGGAGACTTCCCTTTGGGATAGGTAGGATATGGTGCCACAAATTGTATTCTAATCAACATGCATTGATTCTTTGTTGGATGATCATAGATCACTTGTTTGGGACTATCGTGAAACTCCTCTCTGCCCGCATCCTTGGAATTTAGCATGCTTTCTTGCTTTAAAGACCCCCCCGTCTTCACATATCCTATGATAGGGGAAATACTTTCGCACGAGTACTAATTTTATTAGCATTAATGAGCGTCTTCTAAAACCTTGAGATTTTACATATGAGTTTCACAAGATTAAATTGGATCATTCTTAGCACACAAGAATGAGGAAGCAAAGGTAGAGTGTTTTCTGGAACTCAAACACTTGGGTTTAGCAAAAAAGACTCAATCTTTCACTCTTCAGGAGTGAGGGAAAGCAAATGCGATCTAAGCAAAATTCCCTGAAATACAATTCTGTAGGGAAGAAGACCTACTGAAAAAGTCTCCAATCAATCGTAGGCGGGTTAGAAAATGGATTTTCCTTTTTCATTAAGTTTTTATTGTCAAATCGGACGCTTAACCCCAGCCCCAAAATACGAGGGAAGTCAGACTTTAACTTCTTGCCTTGACCTACGCCTCACATCGATCATTCTGTCCACTAATGTCATCAATCAACCTTGACCTTGACTCTCACTACGTACTCCAACTCTATCTATTAATGAAGACGTTTTATCTAATGAAGAAGGAAGAACACTAGGAAAGAAATCGAACAGACAAGGCTCTGATAGAGAAGAGCTTATTGGAGTATGACTGGAACGATAAAGTAGGAGTATGCGAAGAGAGATCAGAAGGTCAGATCGGGTTGGCTGGTAAAACTTGTGTACCATGTCAATAATGTTGAAAAACTTGTACTGCTAACAAGAAGCTAACAAAGCGGGGCTTCTAAAGAAGACCTTGTTCCGGTTCCGAAGACAAGAATAAGAAGAATGGAAGTACAAGTGGACAAGAAGGAGAAGAGGCAAGTACCCTCTCACATTAGTTTCACTTGCTTGGTAACCTTTTTCCCGATCAGATATAGGAAATAATCAAAATCTAAGATATAAAACAGATGTTGGACATTTTAGAAAAATATTTCATAATCTATTTAGCAAAAAATAAGTTTTAAATCTATTGGACTTACTTAGTTAAAATAGATTGAAAAAGCAAAATTTAAAACAATTAATATATCATGTATTAGATATTAGAATGAAATAAAAAATGAGATTAAATAGATGTATCTAGGGAGAATTTACTTTGAAGAAAATATTCCCAAGATACACATGTCGTGTTAATTAATAATTGAATCAATTAAATTTTTTAAAAAGACCTTAAGTTAGGGAATTTTTAATAGGTAATGTTTCAGAAATGCCCATCCAAAAGGTGAATGCGGTACCAATAAAAAAGATAGTCGTCGCTACTGGATGGCAAAAATGGTTTTTTGAAAGCTCCAAGCAGCTACCATTGATCAACCTTACTCGGGCACATCAATCAAAGATCTTTATTACCGAATAACTTTCCTGGTGAAGGGGAGAAAATTTGACAAGCTATTAAAATCTTGTTGAAAGCAGGAACTAAGACTGTGATGACTATTTTCACTAGTTTCAAAGGCTTTATTGACCTTTGGGATTGAATTTTGTATGGGGATGCCCTCGTAAAGACTTAAAACTCATAATGCCGAAAATAGTAGAGGTGCGATAGCGCTTTGGTAGTTAGTGGAAACTTTGTTTCTGTCTGGTTAGTAGGAATATCATTTCTGGTAAGGGATTAGTCCATGTTATACCGAGATGTAAGAGTTTGTAATTTAAGTCGAGGGGGACGAATGGAGAAATTCTTTTCCCACATAGGGATAAGAAGCATATTCCGAAAGCCTATGATGAAATAGCACAAAACAAAAAGAGCTACGTGAATAATAGTTTTAGTAGTTCGTGAGTCTGAAACCGATTAATATGGAACTGCTAAAGATCGAAAAAATGCAAGGACCGAAGTTGTGGAAAAGTCCCATGACATCAAAGTTTGATTTTAAAAATAAAACATTTGAGAGCTACATAAAATGGGGCTGCAGAGGGTAGTTCCACTGAGAGAGTGAATGTTTGGTTGATAAGGGCATTTTGTGAATGGATGAATTGTCAACAATCATATCTAAAGTAATGTGTTGCTACGAATCGGCTGAAAAATTTTCAATGGTCAAGGAAACCATTTCTGCTAAAGAGTTCTCTGTTGCAACGTTTTTTGGCGGGTTGCTTTATTTTGAAAATAGTGTTTTTATGGATCTTCTCCTTCATGCTTCAGTGCCGAGTATGATTTGGTATATTTTCAAAGTTTTAATCTTGATACTCACTGCACATCCGTCTATTGCAATAGAAAATGTTATCATTTATCCATGAGATAGGGTTATCACTACTAGTCGGGGCCTGCTTCAATTATACTGTTTGAAACCTCGCCTTCCCTTTCGATGTTCGATGACGGATACAATTACTTGACTACGACCAGTATTTACCTTAAAAAGAGAGTAATCAATTTTCGGACAGCAAGACTAATGAAGATCAAATTTACTAGAGTCTAAGTCGTCTCTTGTCCTTGAGTCCTCTCTATGCCTCTCATGTCGTTTCCTTTGCTTCGCGTGCAGCCCTTATAGCAATAGAAAACGGCCTACATATATCCTATCAACAGTTCAGTCAATATCAGTAGGGGTCCTTTTTCCTAAAAAGGAGTCAGCCCAACATGGGCAAGGATAGACAGACCAAAGGTTTACGCATTCCTTGTGTGCTTTCTTTGTTCACCAGCATAGCAGAATTCGAATCTACTATCTCAGAAGAGTGGATCTTTGATTCGTAAACATATCTAAGTTCTTGCTTTTTCACTGCCAATGAGCAGGAAACTTTTAATGATTATGGAGATATGGCTTTGTTAAAGATCTGCTTAGCGTGTGCTTTCTCGGGTGCTACTTAGAATAAAGACTGTAAGACTCTAACATTAGCAGTAGTGATGTGTATTATCAACAATCGAAATCGATTTGCTTTATACAAAGAAAATATCAATGAACATCTATCAAATGGTTTCACGGGATAAATTCAATTGTCTTGATTGTGGAATATCATTGAGAAATAGGAATCTAGGTTATCAAATGATGTCCTGCGATTATTTCTAGTATGAAATGAGTCAACCATCAACTTTAGTATCTTAATAAACAAAATTAGCGAGCCCCTTTATTCTTTTTCTGAATTATGGAATTTAGAATCAATCAAATATTTTCTAGTAGGATTGGAACCTACAACCAATCGGTTAACAGCCGACCACTCTACCACTGAGCAACTGAGGAACAACAGGACATCTGATCTAAAAGAGTTCAATTCCCGTTCCCAATATGACCAATATGATCTCGAAGATTCTTTTGTAACTTCTGAAAGTTCTTCGTAGATGCTCCACTACATGCCACATTTTGAGGGAACCTCAAAGTGGCTCTATTTCATTATATTCCATCCATATCACAATTCCATTAATTTAATATCTCTTTGGTGTCATTCACATAAGAGATGCCATTTCTACTCTATCTCTTTATTTTTTTTTCAATGTATGGAAAATTCAAATATCATCATTAATTATCCAGAAATTGCAATAGAAAAGAAACGAGGGAGGTTTCTGATTGTTTTTCCATATTTTCTACTAAGTAATCTAGTATCCTTATGCATGAATATAATCAATTCGTTCATTATGGTTGGACCCTATTATGGATTTCTGACCACATTCACCATAGGGCCCTCCTATCTCTCTTCGATATCTGAGCTTTTGTTATGGAAGAAAAAACTGAGAAAACGATATCAATACTAATTGGTTTTATTACGGGATAGCTCATGATGTTCCTATTGATCTATTATGCGCCTGTGCATCAAGCATTAAGTAGACCTCATACAATAACTTTCCTGGCTCTACAATATCTTTTCTTTCATTTCTTTTGGAAAAATCACAAACACTTTTTTAAATATGGATCTACTATCAGAAATTCAATGCGTAATCTCAGCATTCAATGTGTATTCCTTAATAATCTCATCTTTCAATTATCTGATAGCCATTCACTGATTGCAGAATAGTTTGTTTTATTACCTAGTCACTTAAATACAAAGTAATCTTAGGCATAAAGGGTACTATTTGTAAAGGGTTCTCATGGGGAGGAATATGCCTCAACTATTTAACTATCTTAAACAATTATAATGGCATCCCTTCTTTTCAAAGGCAGTATAGTATCCTCACTCGAGCTCCGATAACCCGGTAAAAAAAATTCGCTCTTGGGAGGGGAACAACAGCTGGAAACGGCATCTAATACCCAAGTGTTGGAGCATCAACCGGCCAATTCAATTTTAGAAAAATGAGAAACTTATTCAACTAGATTATCCTCTTGCCTTTTTCGTTGCATGCTATAATAATGTTTTCTCAGATAGATGCTGGTGTGGCTGCTTCAGTCTTAGATACCTTTCCCATCTCCTCTCTAGCCATCTTTACATCTACAAGAATCAGGTAATCAACTCAATTCTTGCATTTATGGTGGTTGACATACTTGATTGGAATGGGAAGAACTACTCATCCAATGAGTTGTCATACCTCTTCGTAGTCCCCTAAAACCAATGGTAATGAATCTTGAGTTCTCAAATTTAAATGGGTCGGAGGGTTTTAGTTTCAAAAAAGGATGTCTTTCGGGCAGAGGGACTGATAGTGCGATAAATTGCTTCGTCCTGCTGCAATATGGATTTCCACTCCTTTGTCCGATTAGAAAAATGAGGGTTTTTTCTTCTATTCCCAAAATCCATAGGATTCTCCTTATAGGATACCTAGAAAAATGTACGTAGAACAGACTTGACTCATAAGCTATGGTATGCAGGTTGAACCATACCCAGACCCAATGACCGAGCTATTTCATAAAGAGCTATTTCTATTGAGTTACCAATCCCACCGAGATCTATTTGAGTATTCTAGACATTATCGGGGCTCACCTTCCATAGGATCTTCGGGACATGAGGCGAGCAATCACTACTCTGATCAGCCTATCCACACCTATTATGATGATATAGAACCCGAGACATTCAATGTCTGAAATCACCTCTTCGATTCCTTTCATTCGGTCATGCTCCCACCTCTAAATATCCCTACTGCTACTTTCATTAGGTCGAGGAAGCTCTTCCCTCATTTAAGTCTGTCTATTTCTTTCTTTGCTTTAGGAGCTCATAGTTCTCAAAGGTTGTTTTCCAACTCGACTAGAGCACTCTGTTGAGATGTCAACTTCTAAGGGAACGTCTTTCGGATTGTTCGAAAAGGGAGTTAAGAAGATTTGAATATATCATAGTTGAACGCAGGTTGGATAATATCCGCTTGCAATGAAGAGGTCTTTTCCACGAAGATAAACTCTCTATTGTATTCAAGATCTTCACACCGGTTAATTTTATGATTGATTAGAAAGACCAACCACAAACCTAGTGAGAAGAAAATGGTTAGACGCTAATTGAAAGAGTGATAGTTTTCTCCATGATGATTGGGTGGGATCCTTTGATCTACTTCATAAATTAAAAGCAATATAACAGTTTTGATGATGTCCCAGCTGCAAAGTCAACCTTTTCATATTGATGCCTACCCTATTGGAGAATAAAACTATATATGCATTTATGCATTTTCTTTTAATGTGACAGGTATGTGACGTTAGGAATTAGATTTGAAAGTTGTTTTAGAAATTGTTGCTAGATCCGAGTGTCAGTAATAGAAAAAGATTGAATTGGGAAAGACCATGGAGTTTGCCAGTGCTGTTGGGGAAAACTCTCATCAACAAGAAAAAAGAAAATAGTATAATATCTGACTAAACCTCTAAGTTCTTTTTATGTAAAGATCATTTTCTCAATGGGACATTTCCGCAAGTATTATATATCATAGAGGTCGGGCTTCAATTGGAGAACATTTTCCCTCACTTTCACCGATGAAACAACTCGTGTAAAGTCATTCGCTTAATCTTCCTTCTAGTCAAAAATATTATGTGAAAGCAAAGCCAAGAGGCGATTGTGGCATCCGTCTTCTCGTTCCATGAGGAAATGGTCTTCAATGTCCTATTTTTATGTCTAATTTCGGAGTTTACAGGCTCTATAGGGTCTCCATCGATAGGCTCACTAATGATACGCAAAAGAAAGGGCTTTCTTTGAATAGAAATATGCAATCTTCTCTTAGCCATCTCTATTCATGCCTTGCATCAGTCTTTAATATTTTGGTAATTTATATTTAGGCAGAAGTCCGGTTAAAGCCAAAGTCTAAGTAAAAGTAAAGGATGAACTCGAACTAATGGCCGTTCAAGTATTCTTTCTCGCAGGTACAATAGCGCACTAATATTTCCAAACCATAAGAACTGAAACTCGTCTCTTTACAGTGAAGTGGATTTTCGCTCCTCGACTTGAGCCGAGTGGGGTGGGGTTTGATCTTTTGCTTCTCCTATTGACCACAAGGGCATACAAGAGAAAGCGTTGAAGAATGATTCAATGATAGAAGATTCTTTGAAAAGAACTCGCATTCTCGCTTATGTTATTAAGACTCACTTGTCTTTTGGGGCTTGGGCGGGCCTTCTACCATATATCCCTTTAATATGGTAGACCTTGATGATCTTGGAGATTTAATCTTATGATAAAACAAAGGAAAGGGGTTGGGCCAACTTCCCAATCAATTGCTTTATATTTATGTCTCAGTCTATGGGACTATCCCTGAGGAGGGGTTTTCATTGGCTTGCATTGATTTGAAACTGGTACAATACTAAAATAGCTGGAAGAGCTTAGTTTTGACAAAAATTGCTTACATGACAGGTTTGTCTCCTGCGCGGGATAGGGACACATTCTATTCGTCCATAACAACACTTTAAAAATCTATCGAACTATTAATCTATATGATCCTTGTCACTTGTAAGCTAATACTGATAGTTGTCTTCCTATGGACCTTTGCCTTAACTCCGTTTCCACACTGAGAAGAAAAGGCAGATTTAGTCCTCAAAATAAACTACAACAAGGAAAATCAATCTTTAGAAATACAAATATTTCATTTTTTTTTTGTAACATATCCCTTTTTTTCTTTGTCTAATGACTGAGTACTCCTTTTTTGTTTTCCTTTTCAAATATGTAAGTTGTGGCGATGAAGCTTCGAAGCAGGAGTTAGCCTTCAAAGGCGGTCGAAACTTCACTCTTTTTTAGAAGAGCTACCTACGTACCTTCTCTTTTTAGCAATAAATAATCAAGTCCCACGTAGTGCACAAATTAGCAATTATATAGATCTCATTTTTAAAAACTAAATACAACTATTTAGGAAGTATGCAACCGGATTAAATCCTTAGTTAGAGAAAGGGGATAATCTAAGCCTACGTAACTCTGTAGGAACAACCTTTTTTGTCCTCTTTCAACTATTCTATATAGATGGGCTACCTTTTGAAATAAAACAAAATATGTAAGTAAGTAGCATCTATAATAGAATCCAGAGAAGCTAAGAAAAAAAGGTTGAACCCGGCTCACAAACCAAGAGTTCAAGGGGCTTTTGCCCGATCATTATCAATCCAATTATGCTACACTATTAGTAAATATTCTTGTCAGTCTATGAGGGACATCGAAGACTTGGAACTACATCGATAACATAAACATTTTCCTTCTTCACTACTATCTCGAGAGAAGCAATCGACTTGTGATAATTTCATTGGTTATTTTCTTGTCATTCACTCTCGGGAGTTTCCTTTCGGAGTCAACGTTCTTGCTTATTCATGAGAATTTCCTCCCGCCGGTGTTGTCTCCTAACTAATCACTCTTCTTGTTTTTTCAACCTTTCCTCATATCTAATTTTGCCTAAAGTCTTTCTTTAGCCTTAACAGATAATGGTGCTCTACTTTTGGACATAAGATTTGATATGACCCAATTCATCATTAACTAAAATAGAACTCATACTACGTCGGATTTGATGTTTCATAGAAGTAGGTGGTTGTTAACCACTGAAGTCTACTTGATGTTTAAAATTGTAACTTTTCCTATTCTATTTATAAAAGAGTCTTTGACTATGTCGTCATCTATCTTTTATCAGGAATAGGTCTTTTTTCCTATGGTATCACGCATCAGAAATAAGTATCGTTAATTGGAAATTTCACTCTTTTGCCATTAGCAAATCCTTTTAGAGGAGTCGCTCGATCATCCCTTGCAATGATATTGGGAAATCTTTCACGCAATAGCGCATGTTTAATTTCTTATAAGCTAAATAAGTAGATGAATCATCAGGTCTAGGAGAATAATAAGATCACAGAGCACAGCATGCCGCTAAACCATGTACGTGTGATTTTTCTCCCCGATCATGAGTTTGACTTCTGCTCTAAAGATGTCTTTTTTGCGAAAGACCGAAGAGAACCTTTATGACATTCATGTGGATAATGTAGTCGGCGAAGCCTTTTCTTATTTAGTTTAAGATACCTTATAGAGAAACTCTAGGAAGGTATTTTATTCCTTTTTCCCAGTGGGTGCAGGCTTCATCGAGAGGCTTTACGCCTCGTTGAATTATTGGGTTCCCTTGCAAACAACATTTTTCCTCTCGCCTATTCCTTTCTGTTAACTATTGATATATATCAAAAATATATATTACCCTCCTTGAAAGCATTCCTTGTTCTGACCGTAGCAACATATCTAGACTCTTTACTCGAATTGGTCCATTTTGATTTGGCCTATTCCACTTCAACTGGTCGTAAAAAGATAAGAACTAATAGACTATGATATGTACAGACTGACTTGTTTCTTGCTTTCTTTGAAGAATTTTGGAGTGAAGGTCCATGAAAGTCAATTGAGACTCTTATTCCTAAATACAAGACTTTGATCAACCATACATAATAGGAGAGAAATCGTCAGATTAAGAAAGAAGGTTTTCGCCTCTCTCTAATACAATAGAGGGATAACTTGACATAAATCAATTCCAGTCTTCTCTAGTGGCAATTCTGATCCCGAATAACTAAATAACGTAAGCAAGGATGCCCTGTAAATTCTCGTTCAGCTTTTTAACAGCATGACACATTTCCCTCTCTTCCTCTTTGTTTAAGGTAACTATCCAGTCTTTGATGTGAGGGTGTTGCAATAATTCAAATCCTTCTACTCTAGTATTAGCAATTTCTTGAAGCCATTCTACTATCATTCTAGTGCTTAGTAAAGTGACTACAACTGTTGTTAATCAATTGTTTAACTTGCAGCATGACAGTCTAACCAAGGAATGTTGTATTAGAGCTTACCTATTATCCTAGTCTTTTATTAGGATAGGACGGAAGTCGGGGTGGCTGTAGTGCTCTTTATATCTTAAGCAGTGTGCTTATTCTTTTCAGAATGGATCGGTCAAGCTCTTAGTATCTTTACCAACTCGAAAGCCAGCCAAGCCATTATTCAAAAAGTCTACGTAAAGCAAGGAGGCACGAATAAGAGAATGGAAAAGATTTGGATGAATGAATTTAAGTATCTTTGAAAGTCTATATTTCGATGGTTCTATCACTTTAGACCGATAGCCGGAACTGATGCTGGTATTCTAAAGCGAAACATAGGATTCTACATAGACTTTAACTTAACAAAAAAAGAAAGGCTTGCCTAGATCTCGTATTCCATATGCGATAGACGTTTTTTTACTGCGCAACCAAGCCATGAAGTTAGAAAATAAGAAGTGGGACAAGAATAAACCAATAGCAAGAAAAAGGGCACGAAGCATTCTGGGCATTCTTTTTTTTAATGGAATCAGTGAGTAAAGACAAGATCTGATCTATAAAGCAGAGGTCTTTTTCTTGATCAAGAGTGACTGATTTGTCTAAGAACAATAGAAGAGGGATATACTATCGAATAAGATCTTACAGCGTCCTCGGACTCCTTGACATCCCTAAGAGTAAGGAGTTTTCCATAGGATGGAAAACGAAGTGTATCGATCCTCCGCGGCCTCTTCTCTATTTAGATGATAAGGAGATCTATAGTCCAGGTGCACTTCTTCCTTCTGTCTATACATTTCAAGATAACATTGCTTCGATATGGTCCCGATCTATTTCGCTTCATTCTTCCCGAACAGGAATATGTCTTTTACAAGATTATTAAAGAAAGGCGCTTGTTTCTTCTTATGGTAAACACCTTATTGCCCCTTTAAACCTATTTCTTGATCAGAGAGATAGCTGGTCGAGTTATTCTCTAAAAAGCCAATGTGATTTCTAAGAAAATTATCCATATCCATAATAATAGTATGGAAAAAGGCAGGATAAGAGGATGTACCTTCCGTTTCGGAAAATAAGATCTAATAAGACCCCTATTTCGAAGAAGTTGTTCCAAATATTTTGACCTATGGATTCTCTCTTCCTCAAGCTACTACCAAAAAGCTTTTTCCTTACGACTTCTACGCCTTCTCTAGGCCTTTTGCCTCTAAGCAAACAGAACCACGGAATTGTCTTTGCTTTGTCTCTAGTTCAAGTTAATCAATAAGAACCATAGTGAAATGCTTCATGCATGCCAAATAAGGTAAGTGATCGATTCTCTATCCCAAAGTCTATACAGAGGAAAAGCTTCATGCCCTTCTTGAATTGGAATCATTGACTTCAGATTAAGAGGTTACCGAATAGCTTCATCTTAATGAATAGAATAATTCCCTCATAGGGTTTGTTAAGGGGAAAATTCTTTCAATTCCATGACTTGAATGACTTCAGACATTAATGAACCATCATAGAAATTTTTCACCCTAAGTAAGGTCTAACTTGCTTTTTGCTGGGATTCTCTTGTATAACCAATCAAACCAAGGGAAGCTCTAGCCCAACAATTCTATTCGCTCTATAAAGAAAGTCCTTATTAGACCAAGGATAATATAGGAAACTGAGTTTCAGTTTCAAAAGGGACAAAATATCACTAGAACAAGGTTCAATTCAAATCGGGTGGAAGAGAGAGCTTTAGTGGCTTTGGGGAGTCCATTGCATGATTGATGGTCCTAAGGACCATTTTAGCAAACCAGGAATATAGTTATCAAAGCGGTATCTAAGTTGCTCCTTTTTTAGGCTTCGCGAGGGGGATGGGCGTATGGACCACCCTGTTCGAAGTCTCCCGAATGTTGAGCAAAGAGAACCACCAGTACTAAAATCGCAATTTCAGGCCTTTAGAGCTTATGATCTGTTCGGCCTAAGATCCTCTCTCTTACTTGACGAAGCGCGCAAGTAATTTCTCCTTTCTCTTAGAGGTACGTCTTACTGAATATCCACCCTGGTTGGTATTGGTGTGTGGGAATGTGAATGGCTTTCAAAAATCCCTTTATCTCTGCGGATGACTAACAAGGCAGATCCAAGTAGTATATGTCCCAATAAAGTCATATCAAGGAAGATTCGAGGGGAGTTCAGCCACTTGACTGTAAGGAGATGGGGGCTTCCACTGCACAATAACACTAACTTGACTTTCTATTATATTAATAAAGCCCTACCGTGCTACAAAAAGCATGGAAGCCTCCGGTAAAAGCTCGTCAGCCCCTTCTCCTATATTGGAGCAGGAAGCAAGGGATTGATCACATCTTTCCCCTTTCTATTAGTATTAAGGTTGTCAAAAGGCTTTCTGATTGAAGGGGCGCTAACACGACCTTCCTTAAGCAGGATGAAAGGCTCTTCGCATTAATATTAAGAGAGATACTTTATCTTGGTGATTGGTTCATTGGCAACGACTGAAAGGGGCAATAAAAACATTGGTAAGATGAGACAATCCTCCGTCCACCGGAGGATAAGTTTGACAACGGCTCAAATTAGACTTCACTTAGTAATGAGAAACTTAGGACCTAGGTACGTAAACTTCCTAATCGAAAAGATATCTCTTCCTTTCGATATTAGTAAGGTTTCATCGTTGTTCTCTCTATCCTATCGATAGTAAGATCCAGTACCTTCATGTGTATTTACTGTTCCTCCCGGAGGAGCACCAAAGGACTTTCTTTCATCCTTGCACATCAACTTATCCTTAAATGACTCATCCATGGCTATGGAAGACGGGGCTTCTTGGCCAACTAAAAAAAACATCTTCCCTGCTCATCAACTTCACGGCACAGTTTGTTTTCTACCAAGGTTGGGGGTTTTTTGAAGACAAATCAATCATTTAAGGGCTAGAGGCCAGATCGCTCACTCAGCAGTTTATGCTTCTCCCAATGGGAGCCTTTACTAGTAAGGGCATGTGGAACCGGGTAGGCGGATGGGACTCTATTTAAAGGCTTCAGGTCGAGCACCCTCCCTTCAATAATTTCAAAGGATCACGAATGAATATAGCAAAAGAACTTGACTTAAGTAATTTCTTAAGTCAGTCTCTAAGTGTCGACCTCGTATGCTCTCAATCTTCAGTTTCCCCTTTCTTGCTTAGTAATGCGCATCCCTTTTGTTTCTCCTACAGTTAAGGACTATATCGTTCTATATAGTAAGAAAAAGCTTCTTTTTTGCACCATTACTTATATAAGGTTATGGTATATCCCTTTTCATATAGGACGAGTCGTAGTAACCTATGAGATATAACTAACAAGCCAACACAAAAAGGCAAAGAAAATTAATCGAACTATGAACGAAGAAAGGCATGAGAGAAAAGCATATTGTCTAATGATTGAAAGGACCTCATTCTTGACTAGAGGGGTCATGCGCGCCCCTGCCATTCCTTTTGCAGTTGCATCTCTGTACCTCCAGAAACCCCGTAACATCTACTTAAAGATGTCAAGGCAAAGGTAATCAGGTCTATTGGACTACTCGATACATTGTAAAGTGTCTATAGCAGCAAGCGCATTCGAGAACATCTTTGCCGGTATATTGGCTATACCTTGGAGAAAGCACTTTACTGTTTGACCTGTATCTCTAACGGCACTTCTCTTAAGACTGGACTTCGATCTCGAAGACCCGAACCTCACATGCTCGTTCTTCCTTAATAAAATAACAATTAACCTAGATTCTGTGGGAAGGAGTCCTCATGTTCCTCAAATGGATCTCTTAGTTTTTTAGAAGGTTTCCCAAAAGAGGTATATAAGGATATAAGGCGTACTAGTAAATAAAGCAGCTATAACGATAAAAGATGGCTTCACTACAAATTGAATATCCTAAGCTTTTGGTGCTCCTAGAAAGCGTTCTACCGACCAGATCTACTGAATGAACAGAAAGATACGTACGTTTGAGAAAGTAAGACTCACTTAGTGAGAAACTCATTTCTTTGTTCGATGTTGACTAGATCTAGATCTTTGATTTACATCCTTAATATCCACGGTAATACCCAAGCCTTAGACTTATATAAGAATGACTATTCAATTCCAATAAACATTCGGTGCCCGTACGTACTTCTAGTCATACCCTTCCATGATAGATACCGCTAGAGCGAGTGGTAGATTGAAGAGAAAATATTAGACAAGAAAAAATAGGTATGAAACTCATTGAAAATAGTTCAACTCATTCAGAGGGACGTAGTTTATGTAGTTGCTCAAAGAGGTGCGGTGTATGGTTGCAGGCTGCAAAGCAAAGGAATGTAGGCGCTTGCACGGACTATGGTTAAATGCGTCGTTATTGAAAAAAGACGATTCATATGAAAAGATAAGTTTTTAGGTTTTTCAACAAATTTCAATACTTTGGTGAATTCAAATCCTTAAATAGTTTCAAAAGAAATCATCAAGCCGAGGATACAAGGATTCAACGGATATGAATGAAATTAACGATAGGTCTGTTAATAGTAGTACTAAGATATATGTTGCAAATACTAATCCTTGTAGCCTATCCCATCATAAGGATAATATAGCTAGATATTTTGTGCCTCTCCTACAAGTCGAATGAGTGTGGAGCTCAAACTACTATCCGGCTCTAGCTGAATGGTTCGAAAACAGGTGCCAAATTGTCTTGATAAGGTGGGGATTATTCTGCCCCTTTCCCCAATAAATTGCTCTGATTGATTGAGATCTCTTAACTTCACTTCTGCGCTTTCGTTTCCCACCCCTTATTTTAGTTTTGAAAAGTATAGTTCCCCATCAGCTATTTGGTATATTGATAGTTCAAGGGAAAAGCGGATAAGGTGCGGTATCGGGACAAGTGATGTACGAATTACAAAAGCACTGTTTTCATCCAACTATAAATATGAAAATATAATAAGGACAAGGGGAAGGGAATATAAAGGAAAGCACCAACCTATCTTCGCATCTTCAGGGGTATAGTCCTAAAAAGACTATTTAAATCCTCTGGCTAATAGTTTCACTCTATAATCTGATGAGTCACCACTCTCCCTTTACTATGAAAGTCTCTCTCCTATTCTTAAGAAAAATAAAATTGAAAGTGAGCTTGATTTTTTAATGGAAGGGAAGGAAAAAATGGAACTTTTCATAAAGTAAAGATCGTTGGGGGTGATTTGAAATGAATTGTTTTTCAGAAATAGTAAGATTTTATTTTATTTGTCTGTCCCCCCCCCCCAAAAAAAATAAAAAAGAGACTTGTTGGAAATGTGCTTGGTTGTTAACTAAGAAAGAAAGAAATGGGAGTCTTTGGGCATTGCTTGTGCTAAGTAAAAATTGGTACAAGTGTTGTATGGATACCTAGTGATTTAAAAGTACCCTCACTGCACTCACAATAGTAAACCCCTTCTCGTTGTCCCAAAATAGAGATCTGATTTAAACGACCAGGTAAAACATATAAATTAGATCCATTAGGTTGTTTTTTTTAAAAAAAATAAATGAGGGACAAGAAATAATCTTTAATTACGATTAAAAGGAACATTCTCAAATAGACCAAGATCCAATTTCGGATCATTTATTGGTGAACATGATCTTCCATAATCTCTTCGATCCCTTCATTTATATGCAAAAAATAGAGATAGATTTTGTTGGAAAGTGGAAGAGACCTTTTTGTATATGATAATCAAACGGAGAGGGAAAGGTGCAGTAATTATTTTGAAAAGCGCGGTTCTCTTTGTCTTTGAGTTTTCATTCCTCAGGAGATACATGTAAACACAACAAAGACACTTAGCATAGGAGTAGATCTCCACTAAAAAAAGAAAAAGAAGAAACACACTACATTGAGTTTACACCCACTTATTTAAACATTATTAAACTCCAAAGTGTCTACTAACTGTTAGTTTTTTCTGACGGAGATGGGGAAGGCCAACCTAACAATAAGGTCTTCCCTGTCTCGAGAAAGGGTCTCCCCTCTTCTTCCAGGGTTTATATTTGGTTAAGGAGCTGTTGAATGCATTATTCCACCAGCTCCGGAAAAACAGCAGCACATGCTCTAAAAGGAATAAAGCGATTGCCAACGGTCGCGTCTTTCATTTTCAAAATTTATAATTCTTTGATTAATTTGAGAAAGTCTTTCAATGGTAGCTGGATCCATATCTCCCTTTGCTTTTCCAAATAGAGAAAGAAGATTCTAATTAATGGCGTTGGAGGCCCTTAACCCTTTGATATTATTAGTAACTATTCTTTTTAGCCTACTAGTCTATTCGTGGAAGTAAATTATCCAAAAAATCTCCTTACTAGACCTAACATCGTGTCATCGCTTTCACGCATAAGAAAGTTTGACTAGTTATTAGACTAACTATCTGACCTTCTCTCTCTCAAACCCAGCCAAAGGATCACATCTAGTTTGAAGACTCTCATTATTATTTAGAATGGGAAGATAATTTAAGTTTTTAAAAGCTTAAGATTAAGACCTTTATCCATAATAAATGAGAGGAGACTTTTAGAAAACCCTCTTTCCTTCCCTAGCAAACCCTCTTTCTTTGTTGTTGATTTCCTACAGATACTATGTTAATATTTATTTCATCCCTTTTATTTAGATTCATTATGTTGGTAATTTTATGGAAATTAGTTGATAAACGAAATGTTCCTTATTCACTATGATTTGTTACTTTGTTTTTCAATGAAACGAGATGAACTTTGTGAAACAAAATGTTCCTTATTCCCTAATCCCTATTTCATTCTTTTCGTTTATCATAATAACAACAAATATGTATCTCAAAAGCATCAAGTTCAGAGGCACCACTTGTAGATAATTCAAACATACCAAATGCCCCCTCGTCTGCCGCTGAAACCCCCTACTCTAATGCTTCAGGCTCCCGAGTTAAATCATCCCTGGATGAAAGAAAGGAGAAACTTATTGTTTCAAATATAAAATGATCTTAGGAATGTCCAAAGAGTTGCGGATTTCAATGTGATAACAAATTTGAGCTTATCGAGGAGATGAAAAAGAAAGTGAGAGATAAGAAAGAAGATTGCCCACCGACCAATTCTACGTTTAATGGGATTAGGGAATACCAAATTCACATCCATGATGGACGGGGCAGAGGGAAACCAAATGATTGTTCCAATCTTCAAGGGGAGGAGACAGGAGTACTCAATGGGGATAAGGGATACACCCGAGTAGAGGATGTAACAGATGTCTCTCTTTTGAGAAGTAGACTTGGGTAGCAAGCTATATGTTGTCTAGACCAGGAAAGCAAAAGTAGCTCGAGCCAAAGGAGACAGCGAGGGGTCCAATCAAAACCTTTCTTTTCTATGCTTTTTTCATTGAATAAATAGATAGTGTTGTTATAGTCGTGCTATTTTTAAAGCATTTCAAGTAGTGGCATCTCAATCATGCATAAAAGTTGTTTCCATCAGATCAGGGCTTTAGGCAATATAGCTAGTAATTAAGCACGAGACGGTAGGAGTCACTTCACATGGAAGAAGAATTCTCCTAAATTTTGCACTACGTGATCTATGTGTCAAAGGAATACTTTTCTTCTTATACTTTCCCTTGCCTTGCATCCTATGAATCAACCCCATTATACCAATGTGTACATCTATGAAATAGCTTTTACGTTCCCATCATACTCTTTACCTTTCTTCCTTTTTTTGGTATTTGCTATCTTGTGGTCCGGTCCCTTATTTTTAGGCTTACCATGTGGTTGATTCTTTTTGCGACATCTTTTGTGAGGTAGCATCCAAGGGATCTATCTAATAGGCATTTCGTAGTGGAAGCAAATGGAAAAGCAAAAGCAAAAATAGCTAGATCAACTTCGAAATAAGTTAAACTTGAAACCTTCGCTCCTGTGTCAATGGTTGGGATAGCTGGTTTACCTTCTTCTTTAGAAAATTCAAGCTTCCTGTCTAATGACTAGACAAGACCAACCCCTACTCTCTACGACCTCGTCTTTATATGAATTGTCGCAGGTGAGAGTAGATGACTTCTCGAAGATTGGGCTACTTCGATTAATCAATAGAGAAAGAAGATCCTACTTTCCTTCAAGACAAAAAGCGAAAAAGAACCTCTCATATTGGGATGAGACCCTAGAAGCTTTGGCTCTGCATACTACTATTATATCAGGGATGAAAGGTGATCATTTCTTATTCTTTGCAGCTATGGCTATTCAGTTGAGTACTCAGGTAATTAATAGTCAATGAGCGAAGGGCGCAGTTACCACAGCTATGAGTTTAAGAGGATACCCTATAGTAGCATTTCATTAAGGATCGACAAACCTAGGGTAAGGATGTGATCTGGGTAAACCCCCCTTTTTGGTGAGATAAGGCACCTCCGACTTTAATATATAGCAAAAGTGAAAGAGATTGTGTGTGTAATCCTCCCTCAAAGAGAGATCAGCTTAACAGGAATACATTCCAAAAAAGAATGAATGAAAAAGGAGTTACTACAGGGAAAGCCAAAAGAAAGGCTTTGGGACAACATATTAAAATAAACAAACAAGGAAAGCCAGAGATAGGGTGCATCGAAGACGATGACTGTCGATTTTTCACATCTTTCTTCTCTTCGTTCTCCATCTATTTTCCTTATTATTTCAACTGCATACTCCAAACACTGATCCCTCCTTGTAATACTCACCGTTTGTTACCTATTCTAGTTCTCACTCCAAGTATTGCGTTCGTTTGGACACTCCATTCTAGTTGGTTCGGTAGAGTGGTAGGAGAAATCTGTCTTTCTTTATAGAAATTGAGTAGGTAGGCAGCTAGTCACTTTTTACTCCTGCAGTGACAAAAAACTTATTTTATTCTTACATCAATCACGAGTTGAAGTTTTGCATATGCTGCCTTTCTTGGATAAATCAACTCAACTCGGCTTTTTTAGTGTTGCAGATTTTGTTAAAATAATCAGTTTATTTCTCTCTGGTTCTGGTTGGAAGTGTCATCTGCAGTGGAAATCGATATCTGTATATAAATATAAGAGATGTTTTATGCTTTGTCTTTTAAGACGGATCTAGAATGTATTCGTAAGTATCTCTCCCTTGTTTTTTTGTTTGGAGGGTTCTTGTCTATACTCTTAGTTCTGTCTTATCCAAGCAGCTGAAGAAAATCAAGAGTGAAACTACGAGCTAAAATCAGGCGTGCTCCTATTGAGAATACGAGACCACCTCCAAATTTTTTTTGGCGCGCTTGTTTTATGAGCGCTTTTAAGCCTAAGCGCCCCATAAGAAAAAAGCTAGACAAAGCAAGGTAGAAGTCTCGGCCTCATAAGTTGTTGCAGGTGCAGATGAAGAAGACTTGGATAATTTCACGTATGAGTAGCAGAATGGAAGATTGGCTTTTTAGATAAGGTTTCGAAAAGCATCTTTTCCGCTTGTGCGAATCACAGTTCTTCTACTTGTGTTAGCTTTACAGTGGGTGGAGTCCATCCAAGCCTATCCTCATATCCTATTTTTTGTCTTTAAAAGATGCTTTCGAGCCAATGTAAGATGCATTCGGTTCCTCGCCACTTCCAGTTGCAGAGCCAATTTCTAATCACTCTGAAAAAGCATGTCCTTGGTGTTGTGTTTGCAAGAATCTCTTCGAAAAAAGATGTGCTTTCTAGATCAAAGCGAATTTGACACCACTGAGTTAAATTCTAAGCTAAACCCATTCAACTTTAGTCAAAAGGTAAAATCTTCCCCTGGGTTTATAGAAAGAGATTTCTTTTCATCCAATTATTAATAACATAAGAAAGTTGTTATCTTAGGGAAGAGGTATGCCACAAGTCTACCTGAGTTCCACAACATTGATGTCATTGTTTATTTGTTTTTCGAGTGATCATTTTGGAATGATCGTCGACCAATTTCCTATACAATCGAACCAGAAAATTAGACACCTTACACCCTAAACTCTGACAATTAGAACAACTTAAGTAATCCTCAAAAAAAATATTTTTTGCTTTCTATTCTACCTATATGGTAGATTGGATTGATGGATGGTGAACATGTAAACAATTCATAGAACATGTTCATTTTCTTCTGCTTCTCTTCCTCTATTGCTCTTATATATAAAGTTCATTAGGAAAATCAAATTTGGAATAATGACCATTCATGCATTCTATGTTAATAGTGAATTGTTCCAATATCCATATTTTCTTTTTAAATAGATTTAAATAGAAAGGAGGTAAGAGAATAATTATGAATTTAGAGATAGAATCAATCGAAATTGAAACGATGAATCAAATCCAATTACAATCAAAAGGGATGAACAATTAATGAAAACAAAACTCGAGGTGCAACTACAATAAAAAGTTGTTAAGTAATTCGGAAAAGGTTTTCACCAATTTTGTATTTGTAGCATTTTGCAACATAGAAGAGTGGTAAGGTAGAGGACTGCAAATCCTTTTTTCCCCAGTTCAAATCTTGGTGTTGCCTGATAAAAAACAAGTCAAAATATATTCTTTTGATATAACCCGCTGAATGATTCCCCAGGAAAAGGTTGATACTTGTTTAATTCAAATGACTAAAACTATTACATATTTAGGCTTCATAAAGGAAATATCAAAGTCTAGAGGGTCTATCAAGACTTCGAATGCTTTCTTAAATTATAAGATATGATAGTAAAGGCATTTCATGATATTATACAAGCGAAGAAAATACCTTAGTAAGTTGGGTGCCTAGAAAGGGAAAGGGAGAGTAAGAAAGTCTTTTAGCAAAGATGAAAATCAACTATTTATCCCGTGTTCATTCGTCCAACAATTTATACGGCTTGATGAGGCGCGCTATTCATGCAGAATTAGTCTTCTCTTGTACCAGCTTTGGAAAGATTCCCTTGTTCCAGCTAGCCTTTTTGTATCACGGTTTGTCGAGGTGAAGTAGATCAATTGTAAGGGACCCCTGACAATTAGTTGTAAGGCTCGGGGTTAGAAGGATCCTTTTGCATAAGAGTATGTTGACGATCCCTCTAGAGGGTGATTTCTATAGGGGTAGGGGTTAAGAATGTCCTCTTTAATAGGTTTCCGATGAAAGGGATGAAAACACATTAGCTTTTAAACCTGAGTTACGTGTGCGTTTATGATCCGAGAACTTTCTTTCAGAGGATGATCTTTCGGCTGGGGTTAGGGACCAAATAGCTTTATCTATTTAAGGGGATTTATTTTGTTCTTGTTCCGGCGGTTGATCTTTTAGAATCTTTAGTTGTTAGTGTAAGCGCGTAAGCGAGGCCAGACAGATTGGACTTAAGCCCATCAATCGTACTTGAGTTGCCAACCCTTTTATCAATGAACTCTGAAGAACCTCAGCTTACCGTATTTTACATAGCCTCAAAAATGGAAAAAGTATGACTATTGATTATCTATAGGATATAAATATCGCTCAATATTTGATATGCGAGAAAAATCATTTCTTGTATTTTCTATTGGAGTATTTATGAAAATAATTATATAGACTATCTAGTAAAGTATAGATACACTATTGATGATCTATAGGATATAGAGCATCATAGATGTGAGGGATAGAAGTAACAACATGTATATCAAGTTACGAATTATCCCCCAAAAATCAATTGAGTTACGATATTTTATTATCCTAAACCACTCCTAAGTGGATATTTTCCTCGAGCTTATTGTCATGTAAGACAGATCTTTAATCCTTTTTATATGAGTCTCGGTGAAAATGCTTTATATAACTATTATTATAAATCTGGGAGTATATTTAAATATAAAAATGTTGTCATTGATTTGTCGGATAAGGCTAAATATGAGGCTGATACACACAACCCTAATTGTTTAATATAATTACAAAAGAAGATAGAGTCTCTTGCGTATCCTTATGATATTATGAAGAATATTTTTCAGGATGCACCGCAGCTCATGAAATATTATTTCAAGATGATGAACGCACTGCTAGAAGTTATTTGCTGGATAAGGAACACTATCTCACTTTTGAAAAGAGAATGTTTATAAAGTATTTTCATCGTTATATCCTTGAATGCATTATAGTTCATATACTGGTTTAGTCTTCAATAGGATAGAGGATTGCCCCGCCATTCAATTTTCTACCATAGTTGATCAACTAGATCGCTCTTTTAGAACTCAAGCTCTAATGATGAATGAAAGGGATAAATCTATAAAGGGTGAATTTTATCTTGATTGTAAACATAAGAATGTAGGTATCTGATTGGTAGAATTTTTAATAAAAAGAAACCTCATAACGGTTTATCTATATCAAGTCAAAAGATTGAAATTAAGGATAAGAAGGGTAGGTTTTATAAGAAACGAGCATCCTATGTTTTTTGTAATTTTGATGTAGGGATTATTCCCATCCAACTAAATCTGCCTATGGTATGTCCGCCTAAAGATTGGCATGTTGCAAAACCCGTCGATGATATGTACTAGTCTATCGGACCTTACCGAGGGTTATATACACAAACCCGTCGATGATATATATTTGAATAACGTTATATGTCGTTAGCATCTCGTGAAAAAGATAAGTTTAATATATTATTTAATGAACTCATTGCAAAAGGAATCTTTTGAGATAAATGTCGTTATGCTAGATTTTATGAACGATAATAATATATCCCTCGTTAGGGAGGGGCTTCTTATGCCTCGTATTCTAGCGTTGATTCATATACCTATTGCAATCAATAGTTTAAGGATACATTTCTTAAATATGAAAATAAGGGGTCTATCACATTCAAGAGCGTTCTAGATGTGTTCTTCGATAATGTGCAACGAGCCCGTTATGAAGATTTTATACTAGATATTGCTTCAGCTTACGTGGGGCATGAATTTTATCTGCCGGCATTCGTTGATTTCTGTGGTAAGATATACCGCTCTAGTGCATTACATTTCCATGAATGTGATATAGCGAGGTCTTTAATTGTATTCTCTAGAAGAACTGTTAAAGAGAGTCAAATGAAAGCCCCCCCCCCCTTCCAAAGGGGGATGCTGTTATAGCTCAAAATATTTACTTTGTTGCGACCGCCTTTCATTATCAAAAATACCCTTCCTATGAATAAGCCTTGCCAGCTCGTTTAGATCATGGGAGTTTAAAATTCCATGAAGATCTCATAGAGCGCGCTTCAACAACCAGGGACCCCTATCATTACATATCGATGATTGTTACTCTAGCGACGGAGTCTACTATGGTATTACCGTATCAACTTCCTATAACATAAGATGCATCTGCTAGCGCTTATAAGATAATTAGTTACTTCAAGTTAGATTTGAAACTTGCTAATTACACATATCCTTTTCCTACTAAACTTCATTAATCGGAACATCTACGTATAAATGATATTTATAATTTCTTTCTATGGGAGTTTATAGATTACTTAAAAGCCATTAAGAATAGAATTTTTAAGGATTGTTCTATTATTATCAAATATGTTGACCCCTTCTTCATAGAAATCTAGTGAAATCACTCCTAATACTCTTGGTCAATGGGAAGACTGTGTACAATTTAGCTGAAAATCTATATAATGAGTTTAATGTCCTTTTAGGTTAAAAATAATGCTTGGAACTGGCTAAACATATAGAGAATTTCTTGGAAAAGAGAATTCCTCATATTATCGACCCAACGACTTCAATACGACTTATAGGCTGCGTTGTATCTGCATGTGGGGCATATATTTACTATTCAATCCTTATGTTTACTACAGTGCAGGACTATATAAAATATGAAGTTGTTAATATATGGTTTTATGATCGTCAAAGATAGAAAAGACGCCACGTAACGCTTTGTGTTCCTACACCAGAACGCGATCGAAGAATGACTACATCAACTATTTTTATGAATTTTATTCTTAAGAGATATGCATAGAATTAAATATGATCAAAAATATGAAAAAGAGATGAATCCCTATACATACAGTTCACGATAATTTCATCACTACCATGGATTCCTCACATGCTATGGGTGAGAGGTACATATAAATCCTAGCCCACTCCCAATGGAATATATTAGCTCATTCCTTGCGATAAAACTCTTTTATGAAGCATGTACCTGCGGCGGGATGATGTGAAATATATTTAGATGGCTGCTTCACCATAAAATATTTGGACATCCGCCTTGATAATATACCCTACCCTAAAGAATACACATTGACAAAAAAAGAGGGATATATGGTATAAGGGGCTTACAAAGATCTCTCAAGCCTTCTATCATTATATTATATCGATATGATTGACGGATTCAGCCCCTATAACTAAATGTTTTAATTCATTTTTTGATTCATCTTATTTTACTAGATTAGAAAAGTACCTGGGGAAATACTTAAATGGATGGATTACCCGTATATTTGTAGTTTGCACTTTTGAATAAGACTAACACATCAATGATGAGATCTAAGATAATTAGGAAAATACCTTATAGTAAAATGATTAGTATGGACTACTTAGGGTGTCTTTTATATATCAGGATAATGTATTGTAAAGACTCCTATCCCGCCCTGTCAATAGTTTACGCTAAAATGATTGACGGTTTATTATGTTTTAAAGAGTCTGAGATTATTGTGAAGATAATTATGTACCTCCTATTCAAGTATGCATACACTAAATATTCTAAGTATGGAAAATTCACTATTCATTATATATGGAAACCACTAGCGGTATAATCATTTATGCCCTAGGAAAATCTATCACGTTTAGTGTTAGAGGGTAAAATAAGCTTGTCAGAGATATAGTTGATGAATATGTTAGGGAAAAGGCTAAGGAAGGCTTACGGCGATGTTGTTCTAACTGACATATTCATTCGAATCTATTATGATCAATACCTCTCTAGTGTAGAGATGAATATCTCTAATGATCAGATAGGTCGCCTTATCGCTGAAAGCGTGGTAAGTAATGTGGTGTATGATCGTATAGCTGTGTGAAAGATTTAAAGTCGTAAACCTACGTACCTTAGCCATATCACAAGGCTCAAACCTTATTGCAAGGAGAGAAGATCCTACATTGTTGCATAGTGAAACCATTCTGGTAGATTCCTATACTTATCAAATAGAGAAAGTGCACATGTCATATGCCATGGGCCTTGTAGTGGTGAAACCTTGCTTTGCCCCTTCTAAAGAGCAGGTTGGTAGTACTAAAACTTTTTTATGTGAAGAGTATTCGGTTTTTCTATATTATATTTTCTCTAAAACAATTTATAAGATGTTGACCGAGTTTATCTATCATTTAGCTCACGTAGTTTGCAAAGATCCTGCTATTCATAACATCTACTTCCCAACATATCTCTATTTGACCAATATCTCTTTTTAAAATTCTTTGCTAGTGGTGCTACAAAATACACTTTTAAGCCTCTTATAAAGGATCATCAGATATTTGAGCTTGTTATCTATAACGGTAAGAAATTGCTATTACGTCAAAGGAATTCCCTCAAGCTCATACCCGGCCGGCTCGATGACTTAGCTCTGAATCTCTTCCCCCAATTAGGGCGTAAAGGTTTCATACCACATAATAATGGGAATGAGTCTAATCTCTTACATTGGAGAGATTAATTGTCGGAATATATGAAATAGGATATCCTTTTATTGGGGGGTGTTATGCATAGAGCTTATGAAATATATTATGAACTCTTTCATATTAATATATTCAAAAGAAGTACCTCCTCATCTTTAGCTTTTGATATTTTTCCCACTCTCTATTACGATCCAAAAAGATGGTCTATCTATATACCCAATAGGAATGAAGATACATTCATCCGTCATGGGTACTACAGCGGCCATAGCGATACATACATACCTTACGGCAAAGAACTATATTACTATGATGTTCACTCATTATATCCATATATTATGAAAAATTTTCTAATGACGGGGGGAGAGCTTGTCTAGTTGGGTAAATGTGAAGATATGGATTTAGACATTATCTTTGGCTTTATTGAGGACTATGTTGTAGCAACCACTGGTATGAACTTTCTTGCCATATAGGATTTCTCAAAAAATCCTAATCTTCCCAACAAGTTAATTTCATGGTATGTATTATAATGAAGAATTAAAATAT
Organism: Solanum lycopersicum; assembly: GCF_036512215.1. Lineage (NCBI taxonomy): Eukaryota > Viridiplantae > Streptophyta > Magnoliopsida > Solanales > Solanaceae > Solanum > Solanum lycopersicum. Next base: position 41,729,402 of record NC_090802.1, read on the forward strand.
GCTAAAAGCATAGGATACCAGGTGACCCCTCTTTGCGGCTACATAATTTAAAAGATTACCCCTTGCAACCCCTTCGGAGATTGTGTTACCAGTGTCTCAAAAAATATGATCAAAGTAAAGAAAAGTTGAATTATTACCTAGAATTTGTCTTCAATTTTCGTATGAATTCACTCTACGACAGATTTGGTATCAACCCTGGAACCACGGTGACAGAGGTCTGCGATTATCAAGGATATACGGAGCTAATTAGAAATGCTTGTTTTATCGCTGTTGAGATGTTTACCCAACATTTCTATATACTTACTTATAAAACAAATACGGAGTTGGGTCTAGATAATGAGTTGAACCCTCCAAAGTTATCAGTTGTCTAGCTGGCCACGGCTATCACAGCATGCGCTCGTATCCATATGCACCCTTGCATATCCAGAGATGATTGTCACTATAATGATACCGACTCTGTCCTTCTTAATGGGTTACTTCCAGATTCAGACATATCATGCACAGATTTAGGAAACTTTAAACATGACTATGCATTCTATGAGGGTATCCATTTAGCAGCTAAGAGCTATACTCTTTCTAAAGAGGGCCACGGTGCAGTAATTAATGATAAGGTGGTGGCTAATTCCCTTGAAACTCCTAAGTGGTATAAAAAACAATACGAGAATCTAAATCGCACCACGGAGGCCTTTGTGAAAACCCTATTCTTTGTTAATTGGAAGAAGTTGGACGTTAGTGAAAGGTATATTAATTTCCACTTAGGAAGCCCTACAAATACCAAGAGGGAAGCGGTCGAGGATAATAATAATGCATGGGCTGATACAAAACCATTCCATGTAAAAGACTACCCAGGACACGAATTAAGAGTATTAGAATGGCAACTTCACTATCTTCAAAAAGAGTATGATCTTTTTAGAGCTACTATCAACAGATATAAGGATAGCAAGGGTCAACACTCGGATGGTAAACTCGGATAGTAAGAGTCAAAACTCTGATGACTCTAATAAATATACTATTCAAACATTTTTAGGTCCTATGAGATTGTGTATTAAAATCCTAGAGCCCATCAGTCCCCTACTCGATACATCCATACCCCGAAGAAGTCAAAGAGGAAGAAGAAGAAAATTCATGGTTAGCCTTTCAAGCAACAATTTCTTCCAAAACTGCATTCAGGTAGAGCTATAGTTCGTTTGTCATACCCCCAACCCGAGAAACATAACCACTCCTTAAAAACATCATAAACTGAAGTACACTCTGATATACGGGGGATCCAAAAATCAATAACCCTATATCTAATGTGAAATAACCGCTATAGGTAAATTGCTTAAACCATGTAAAGTATCGCTAAAAAATCCTAATTTCCAAAGGTAACTGGTAGTTCTTTCAATAGTTCTTTCATTGTAGAAAGATAAGACAGATCCCTCTGACCTACATCTGTCAACCCACCTCACCATCCTTTTTGAAGGATCAAGGTTCGGCCTCTCCTTTTACAGCTACTTAAATGCCTACAAGTCTGAATCCTAACTTAGAACTATGAATATACCCACCCCATTTCGGATGGGACAGTACCGGCCGCTAAAAGGAAAAATATCATAATGCCTAATCCTAAACCCTTAAGAAGAGGACCACTACCCGGAATAGTTCATTCCCACAAGGTCTTTTCATTACTATCTTTTCGCACAGGAAGACACACATCATCGGTTTTGACAAATTTTACAACGTTGAAACCGGGAAACCTATAGTCAGGATCAAAATAGAGCTTGTAATTTAATATAGACCCAAAAACAGATGGATCGGGCATAGAGCTATGGTCAACCTTTTACGAAACAACAAATCAAAACCCATTAATAATAAGTGTCAAGTAAGATACTAATTACCCCGACGCGCATGTTACAACATTTGTTAGAACCTTTTAAATAGCACCGTTCACTAAACCACGAAAGCCAACTCTTCAGTTGGTTGATAGTAATAAAACTTAAGGTTATATTTGAGTCTTAATGTATGATAATCCGAGTTCATTGCTGTATATAGAGAGCTTCTATAATTGATCTGTAGAATTTCCAGATTTTTTAGTACAAATTTAGATTGTCTAGTAAGAAAGCGATATCCAAATCCCATACTAGATTACCCTAAATCCTTGTAAGAGATCAATTGAACATCCTCAAAGCTCAAACCATTCTTCAAATCCTTTATTATCCCTTCCCACCAAGGATTGAATAAATGTAAAGCACCAAAGATGCAGGTCCGCACCTATATAGTGAAGGTGCGTTAAGGCGAGTTGATGAGCTAATACGACTGGCTTACTTTTAATATGTATGTTGATGTGGAGGGAACCTGGCATTAAACAATGGGGATATACACAAAGGTATATGTTAAAAATGTTGATATATACATTTTTTTAGTTGAGCTTTCCAAACCATGCTTCGCAATCAAGCTAGAAAAAGACTAATCAAGTGATGTCCTAATGGTTTGGCGGATAGTATAGTATAACATTCATTCCTGACCGTCGCTGCCTGTATAAGACTAAAAGCTAGTAGTGAGAATTCTATTCTTCCTCCCTATCTAGTAAGAGCCTCTAAAGCTATGTTTGGCGTAATCAATATAATAGTTGGGCTCAGCTTTACTGAAAAAGGAGAGGCGGAGTCTCAACTACCAAACCTCGACTATACCAAACGCACTCCACAAGTTTATTAGTTGAGTTACTAGACTGATACTCCAAACGTGACCAATCCTATAAAAAAGAAAATAGAAAAAATCATAGGAGAATAAAAGCAAGTCAAGCAGTATGCCTTGTTCACCAGGTTCAAAAAACTGCAGGGCCTAACTATAGTCAAAAGCGGAAAATAGAGGATTTGCAAGAAAAAGTTGAATAATCTGACCTACGAGAATAACAAAGAAGAGGAAATTGAATTATGTATAATGAGATTTAGTCGATTCACAAAAAGGGATATAATGAGCTTGAGTCGACTCACAATAAAGTGTATGATGAGCTTGAGTAGATTATTTCCAAGATTGAATTCGAGTTTATTCTTATGTAGTGGAAACGCTATATAATCTAATTTTTTATGCTTAGGCAATAAATGTTCTTGGTTGATGCAGGACTTGGGACCCCCTGCATTTGTATGAAAGATGAGCTTACATGGGTGCCAATCAACCGTGTAACCAGGTTTGAGAATAGGGTGGGATTCCTTTATCTAGATTTCGGTGAATCAGTGATCATATAGCAGATTTTTGAGACATTCTTCTTCAATCAAGTGACTGGTGAATCACTCATCAAAGAGCGAGCAGCATCTAGGTTTAATGATATGGTGGGATCTACAGATGTAGTGGCTGGTGAACCGCTTCTTCTTCTTCCACAAAGATTTAGACAAAACTGAGCTTGGATGGAAGTGAACATGATTGAGCGAACGAAGGCAAAGGTCAAAGGCATTATTATTGAGAAAGTAAAAGGACGTTATTCAGTAGCCATCGCAGGTTTCATTACTTTTTTTCCATTCCGCCGCAGAAGGAAAATGATATTAAATAATCAATTCACCATTGAAAACATTAACCCCAAAAAGAAGAATATTTTCGTCTTCTAACACAAAAATAAGAATATTCTGGTATTTTGAAGGAATGAAAAAAAAAGAGACTAGGAGAGCTCCTCTTTGTCAGCGGCAACATTATCCCTTATATCTATCAATAAATTCATTATCAAACTTTCTCCCCACATCAATCATTTTGAAAATAATGTCTAATTCATAGACCTCGATGAACGGGAAAATGTTAGTGAATATTTTTGTGATCAAGTATCTAGAAACATGAATGCAACTTGTCTTCAGTTACCAACAACATGGATGTCGAGCATGTTAATTATAAAGAACTATTGACTATTCCTTATGTACTCCATATCACAAATTAACTTTATCGTGAGGACATCCAATGTTGGTGTGTATAACTGGAATTTGTTGATGAGTTGGAATTGATTCTCCATAGTCCCCTTGATCAATTTAAGATTGTGCGATTGATGGATTTTCCTATTGGAAACTTGTATTTTTAATGGAAAAAACCACCTTTTTTTATGATACTAACTCTCAGTTTGGTCCTACTTTTCTTTTAATTTGTTAATGAAAAAATGAAACAGAAGCAAGAAAATAACATGGAATTGGGAGCCAAGCCGAAGCTTCAACTACAAAAATATTATTCGAAAGAACCCGATCCTTTTTTTCATTTTTTCTTTACTCTTTCTCATTATCTCAGTTTTTTTGATTAGAAGAAGTAGGAAAAAAAAGTCTATTTCTATTTTAAATTATGTGTTTTCTCCTTTCCCTTTTTAGTTGACTTTTGAGATTCTTGATTATGGACTTTTTTTTTGGCTTTTCTAGTACTCCCCACAGCCTTTATCTTATTTGTATCATAAAATGAAAGTGATAATTCTACTAGAGAATAAGGAAATCCTCCCCTCCTAGAATCTGAATCGAGTTCGAAATAACTCTAAACTTTTAGAAATGTCATTGCCACGGAGAATGAGGCGAAAATATATCAGGGTATAAGACTCTTGGAGAATGGCACATACTATAATCTACCGCCTCATAACACTCTGAGAGACACTCTTGTTCGCGAAAATGCGCCATATTTATCTTTATCACCGAATTGAAATTTTCGGTCGAATTTTTATCAAGAGCATTTCAAACTTCAACTATTAAAGAAAAAGGGCCTTGTCAAAGAGAAAATACTTAACTTAATGCTTGAAGAGGAGAATCTTTCCTCTATAATTATATTAACGAATCTCCTTAGTAAAACATAAGAATGGAGGATTATCACTTTCTTGAAGACAAGCTTCAGCCTGTTGGTGATCCACGCCATGCTTTTGAGCAAAATAATCTTGATGGAAGTCGTCGCTTTTTTTTACAGGATTCGGATCAACGGGATAAAGATTCCAATGTTTACTAAGATTTTTTGAATTATTTTCTCTATTCTTATTGATTTTCTTTTTTTGATCCCATGCTTTCTGTCGGTAAACAACCAACTAAATCTATACCTCATCACTACTCATACAGGCTTGATGGAGTGAAGCTGTATTGAGGGAATCTTTTTGTCACAATCAATCAAGAATGCCTCAAGTGGATAAATTCAATTATTTCACACAATTCTTCTAGTCATGCCTTTAACTCTTTACTTTCTATATTCCTATAAGCAATGATGTAGATGGAGTACTTGGGATCAGCAGAATCCTAAAACTACAGAAACAACTGGTTTCACACCGGAAGAACAAGATCCGGAGCAACGACCCCAATTGTTTTGAAGATATCTTGAGAAAAGGTTTTAGCACCGGTGTATCCTATATGTACTCAAGTTTATACAAAGTATACCAATGGTGTAACGTCGTCGACTTCTTGTGAAAAAGGAGGAAGATGACTTTAATCTATTTTTTCAAAGAAATAAGTTGCTCACGAGTAATGGAAAGAAACATATTCTATTTGATCTATATTTTTGTTCATAGAAATCCGGGTGCGTCATCACTTTAAGGAATGACTTAATGCAAATCCATGTTCCACACGACCAGTGAAGCATTGATTTTTAATCTCATTATGACTTGGTTGTTTTGAAGATCAATTAATTCTATCAGAATAGTGGAATGGAAGGCAGTAAAAGAATGAAATACTCCTTTCTTTTCCAATTTCCCTGCAAGGACAAACGCTTGAAATAATTATCGAGATTCTCAATCGCTCTTTTTAGTGGGGAAGAATAGTGTGGGAAGGGGGCGAGACCATGAAGAGCCACTAGTAGTGTATGATTATCCCACGTGTATAGTTGAATATAAATAAATAATGCAGCCTCAACCTGAGAGATCAAAATTCGTTTGAGGCTGCTGGCGGCGCAGAACGAACTAATTGGCGACCAGCAAGTCTTTTGTAAGCGAACTGAATGGAATTGTTACATTCCAAAAATCTTGCTTAAAAGAAAGAAGGTCTATTTTCCCACGTAGTTCGTCGATCAAACAAAAGATTCTCCTCTAGAAGTAATAGAGAGAGTATTTTTCTAGTTAGACTTCTATCATTGGAATGAAAGAACAATCCCTTGGTATTTATTTTTTTTCCTATTAGATAGAAAGAAAATTAGACCCCAAAGATCCCTTCTTTACTTTAATACTTTAGGGGGTGGGGTGAAGGGGGGTTTACATAAAATCTAGGCAAAATGGTTTATGATTGAATCTCAAAGGCATTCTTATTATATGGTAGATCCAAGTCCATGGCCTATTTTGGGTTCACTCGGAGCTTTGTCAACAACCGTAGAAGGTGTGATGTACATACACTCATTAAATATATCCATATTCTCTTAAGACTGCAAATCAAGAAAAGTCGGGCAATAGCGCTATCAAAGACTGTTTCCCTGGAAGAAGTGTTGGGCAAAGACTAAGGGAATATAATTTAATCGCTATATGGCAGATAAAGTTTGACATCTATAAAGAGAAAGATTTTCTAATAAAATGCTAGATCCCATATTTCATGCTTCTGGTTCCATGGAAGGTGAAAGGTCCAGGGATAGAACTCCGGGCACATAACTCTTGGTGGAGCACTCTTCAGGGACATTACAACATTCTTTCACCGCGATCTTAGGGCATTAGATTATGATTCCCCGACCTCATAAAACATCATTTACTGCTTATGACACATATTATATGAAAGAAGATTTGTCGTTATTCTTCTTATCACGCATAGTTTCTTTTTAAGAAAGAGGCAGAGGATATGAGCTTAACACTGCATCTAGGCGTTGTTCTGCAGACTGCGTACGTGGTAGCGCCCTCTTAACAAAGTAGGTTTCCAAGCCCATAGATTCAAGAGTTAAGTTAGAGGCTGACTAGTTAAATAGGAAATTCAAATGAAAGAAGGTTATTTCACCTTAAATTGATTCTTTATTCCTGCTTCAACTCATAGATGACTACTGAGGATCACTCACTCTACTATAAGACCACTAAGAGGGATTCGATCACTAACCACTCTTTCTAACTATAACTTTAGAACAACTACACTTGTTGCTCATTAAAGCAAATGTCGTAACTCCAGCTAAAGCAATTGTAGTTACTCTAGTGGATCAGAGCTACTTGAAAATTGTGATAGGTTCTTGAGATCAGAACTGCTTACAAAAACCTTGCCCTGGTCTAATGATAAGGGAAAACTGAATGAAAAGAGAGTTTCAATCAACAAATGATCTGTTACATATAAAGATGCTACTTGAACTCGACTCCGTGAAACCTTGTTTGAGCGAGAGGAACAAAAAATAGATAAAGAGTTCTAGCTAGGTACTATAGAAATTGTATAAAGAGCTTGTCGGTCACATGGAAGGTCTTCAGGGAGCAAAAAAAGACCTATATACGAGGCTGATCTGATCTCCATTGTGTATCCTTTCAAGTGCAGATAGACCGCGAGCTCCTGCTATTTTTTATTCACATGGAATCAATATCGTCCGTAGCTCTGAATATATGTGTTTACTTCGTGTAACCTTAGTAGGATAGTTAACATGAGATACAGTGTGCTCAGCTTTTCCAATTTTTCATTGTCTTTTTCTCCAAAAGTTGATTGGGATATAGATAAACCTGCCCTTTGTCTAAAGATACAATGCAACGAGATATTCAATTTGAGAGTACCTTCTCATTGAGGCATGCTGGTAAACTTGCAGCTGAGAACTATCTGGTGCGGGATTAATCCATCCAGCTGAATGCTTGGTTGAGTATTCTATCGCGCCTAGTAAAACAGGCATCGCTATACCTATGTGTCTTGTGTGATTATTAGTGCCTTTCAGGGGTGGCCTAAGATTAGGCGTACACATGGGCTCATCCTTGCAATCAATCTATAAATTTCTATTTTCCGCAATTTTGGTTGTCATGTCGAGATATTAGTGTGTATGTGCGCCAGACTCCCTGTGCTGTGATGGAGCCTGCCATGTGAAAGCGGTGAACTGCTTATAAGGGCTAGGCTAAACCATGATAATATGTTACTAAGCTTCACCTCTCCCATCACTATGAAGGTCTCGCCCGTATTCTTTAAGAAAAAGAATATGGAAACTCAGATTGATTATCTAATAAAAGGGAAGGAAGAAGTGGAACTTTGCATAAAGTGAAGATCGCTGGGGGTGAGTAGAAATGAATTGTTTTTCATAAATAGTAAGATTCCATTTTATTTGTCAGCCCCCTCTGCCACCCCACCCCCCCCCCCAATAAAAAAAACTTGTTGGAAATGTGCTTGGTTGTTGAACAAGTAAAATCAAAGTGAGTGGGAAAGCTACATTAATCATTCACAAAAGCAGGGTTGTCTTTGTCTTCGATCTTACATTCCTCAATCCACTGATTCCTTCCTTAATATTCCACCTCACCAATTGATAGAGACAAATAGGAATAACCGAACCACGTCTACAAAATACCAGTACCATGCAGCTGCTTCAAAGCCAATGTGATGCTTCTTTGTCTGATGAAAAAAATATTGGGGAATACCACATATGATTTTAAAAATTATACCTATAATCACATGAAAACCATAAAAGCCAGTTGCTAAGAAAAAATGGTTGAACCAAAAATACTATCCAAAAAAGTGAAGTGTGCTTGATAATATTCTATTTCATTAAAGCATGTGAATACTAGAGAAAGTAAAATGGTAGCTACTTAAGCATAAACTGCTCGTTTTTCCTTCCCCGCGAGTATAGAATGATGAACCCATGTTATTGCAGCTCCGGTTGAACAGGGAATAAGGGAATTAAAGAAATGGATTTTCCAAGGATATAAAATCCCAATCCCTTTTTGGGGCAAAATACCTCACATCTCTACCGTAGGTGCCACATTCTCTGAATGGATAAAGAGAAGGAAGTAAAGCACCCGCCTCTAGGAAGGAAGGGGTTAGAGTGTGCCTGATTCATATGCAGTTACCTCTCTGAAAGATACCCAATCAAGAAGGATGTGCCACCATGCCCGATGGGAAAAAATCTAGGGCAGTTAATGAGGGTTATATTGGGTGATCGTATCAAAACATGAAAGACTTTCTGCGGAATCAAAATCATATTGGATTAAAGGTAAGGATGGCGAAGCAGGAATTCTATGGTTTCACATTCGCGTAGGTAAAGTATTTACAGGTCTGCCAAGTGAGACCTCTTGTACTCCTGCTTTAATTGATTAAGAGACGGATGAGAATCCTCTCAAATGCTCGAAGGAGAACTTCCCTTAAGAAAGGAAGGAATATCAGGAAGAAGTCGAAAGGATAGTTCCATTTCTCCGCTAGCCGGGGACATGACTTTCAGCGTATAAACCTGCTCTTGCTCATTCCACTGAATCTGGAGATTTATTCTTGTTAGAAAGTGTATTATTAATCTTCTTTATATTTCCGGGAGTCTTTCATAAACTAAGGAAAATAAAGAGTGTTATTATCCCTTTCAATTAGCCGGAAGTAAGAAGATTGTTGCTCTAGCCCTAGCTGCTCTACGCAAATACAATCTTTCATTACTGAACATCTTCCCCAGATCATGTAACAATTAGAGTTACGGAGATAGAGAAGGCTCATTCTCTATTAATAGCAAAGGCCTTTTCACGAGCTAGGCTCGAACCTGCACTTCCTTTTCTAGGAGTCAATTTTGGAAATATAGTTGGAGATGACTGTGTCGACCAGTGGTTTAGCGAAGATTGTTTTAACAGAGAAAGGGAATGAGTCTAAAAAGACAGTCCAGAAGGGTTGAGAGATGAAACAAATAGAGTGCAAGCTGAAAGTGTTTCAAAATAGAAAAAGAATGTCTTGAACGAAGTAGCTCCCCTAAAAGAAGGGGAACGAAGTACTCAGCATAAATTGTTTGAAAAGAAAGGCATGGCTCGAGGTACTTTCTAACGAGCAGGCAAAACAAGACATACTTGAAAAGATGCTTTACTTGAAAGGAAATCGCTTTGAGGGTACCAAATCTAATATATAGGTAAGGAAAAAAAGAGTATCTCCGGCTATCGAGGCATAGTAGCGGGGCTTGACTAGAATTGTAGAAAGAAGCTGGGGAGAAAGATCCAAGTGCAAGAAAGAATGAAACTCAAAGGAATAGATCAGGGCCTGCACAAGCGGTGGAGCTTGTGGTTTAATTCGATACAATGCACAAAAACATACCAGTGCTTGACATTCCGCGAATAAGATGTTGTAGAAAAGAATGCATGTTCATCAAGATATTGAGAGAATAAGATGTTGCTCCCCTACCCTCTCTTCTTTCCTACTTTGATAATATTTTCCTCTATCGCAGGCTTTGCGACGAGGGGCATACTAGGAAGAAACCTATGCGATGACGTTCGTCTCTTAGGTCTTTTTTTGGTGCAACAAATGAAAGTGCCCTATTTTTGTCATCCCTACAGCATTCCATATTTTGTAGTGAACGCATGGCGTAGCTAGGAACCTTCAAATTATGTTTGAGCCTATGTTCAAGACAAACCAACCCCCTATTGTACTAAGGCTGGAAAGAATGCCCACCAAGTTCAGATAAGGGAATGCTTTCCTTAACGATTAAAGTTAAGGCTCGACGAAGGGAGGGAGGTGCGGTGGTTGAAAGATCATGAGGTTATAAGGTCGTTAATCAAGTTATTATGGTTTTTAGAGGAAGTGCACAAGTTTCATGAAGTTTTGAGGTCAAACGTCCATGACATTCGAAAAGGTTTTCCTTAAAACAACCTTGTGTGTCTATGAATGTTTCCTCAAGTTTTACATGTTTATGGTTATATGGTAGGTCTTAAAATTGTATATTAATATTTTTGGGTTTGTAACGTCCGGATATAACTCCATGTAGGACCCAAAAGGAGACCTAGAAGGAGGAGTCTAACTTATTGCTCAACACTGCCAGGTAGTTGCAATCGACTCACACAAATGATGGCTAGTCAACAAGGCGAAGGCCCTTATATGTGTGGAGTCGATGGAGACACTTGGCCGGCAGGTTGAGGAGTTACAGGAGCAACCAACGAGACTCCATCGATAGGGCGTGGGCGAGACCACAGACCGTCAATGCTGCGCGTGATGGTGTTCTGACTTTCTTGCTTGTTTTCTGTTAAGGCTTGGGGTGTTCGGAATTCACCCCAAGTCTTATATAATATCAGGACGGTTTTTTTTAATTTTTACAGGTAATTTAAGAGTACATAAGTTATTAAACTCTAATTTAAACCCTAACAACTAAATTAAAACACATTCCCTCCCAAAGTTTGTTCAAAAATGTCCATGAGAGTTCAAGGTTAAGATGGAGCTTAAAGATTGTTCTTCAATGCATTTTCTTCAATTATCATTGATTTCTTCTAATAATGTATGTGAGTTTTTCATCTAAGGCTTTCTACCACCTTATATAAAATTTCAAATATGATTTTTATAGATTTCAAAATAATGAAAAGTCCAATTTCTACTTTGTCTTGGGTTCTTGCATGAAACGTTTTAAAGCACTAAGTAATGATAATATTTATCTTTAATTATATTTTTAAATGAAATTCTCCATGAACCCTTGACCTTCACAAACTCTCAATTTTACTAAAATGTGGATTATGTGACCATGCTTTTATATTGATGAATTAATGTGTAGATTGTTACAGGCATTCGATTCATGTATATATTCTTATTAATTGGTTTATAGGCTATTTAAATATGATCAATTGAATATTTTATATTCTTATATCTTTTGACTATTAAACCTATTGGATTGATATTGACTTAATGTTTATGAATTATAGTGTAGTTTTATATCGGCTATTGAATAATGCAAGATTTGTATTCAATTGTTGTCTAATTTTTCTTATACTGATTAATTTATATTGAATGGACTTATATTCATTGAGTATTGTAGTGTATGTATTAAATTGATGATCATGGCCATGGGTAAGTGCCTTATGGTATCGAATTGGCTGATTTAGCTTTGGAATCGATGTGGTAAGATTGAATGGGGGTATGTTGTACTAATTAACTTTATTTAATGTCAATTAGACTTCAATTATTTTGTGATTGGGATGGTCCACTTATTGTGGCGGTGCTTTCTGAACTGATGTGCCATTATCGGTGTTACATTATGCAGTATGATTATCTTTGCCTTGTTGGACCTACTTGAAGTATAAAAATAGTTTGTGTTGTATATTTATGTGAAGTATAAGCATATCTATCTATATGTCAGGTAACGTGAAAGTATGTGTTCTTTCTATGTATGTTAGGAGATCATGTTAGACTATGACTATGAGTTTATATGTAGTCTTAGGGTTAAAGCATGGTTGTTCCTAGTTGAGTATATGAGTCTATGATGGTTAAATTGATGATTATATGGTAGTGTATAGTATGACATAAAGATGAAAATGGTCATTCCTATGTGACTTTAAGAATGAAATGTAATATGTGTTAAAGTGAAGTATGTTGTGTCTTGTCTTGGTTGACTTGTATCCCTTACTTGATGAATGTATGAATGTGAATGTGAGATGTCCTTACTGTGGATGCTAAAATCTCTTAGTCTTGTATGTATGAAAGACATATGAACTTAAATGATGTTAAGAGGGCCTTTATGTGAAACGTTAAACCTAGTTGTAAGGTTATTAATATTGAAGTAAAATGATGTAATAGCATCCTTAATCTAAAGGAATGATAGACATAAGTTTGATTGTATGGAACGACATCATATCAAACCTTAGGAAAGTCATGATGAGCTTCTTGTCACAATTATAAGAAAGCCCTATTTGACCTTTCTTTTGTAGGGTAAATCTTATCCGTTTATGAACTCTATATGGAACCCCTTTATATGAACCATTAATGTAAATTACTCTATGATAAAAAAAGGCTAGCATTGAGTCAGTATGGTATGGGAAGTAGTTCTAGTTAAAGGATGAGACTAGAATACAAAGCACGCCCTTGATATTTCTTAAGCATGTGCCTACATGGGATGTGTCAAAGTTCTAACATTGGCATGTAGAACACCCTCAGCAAAATAGGTTAGAACTAGGAATTCCATGCTTTTCTTCCAGGTTCTATGTCGATAATTTCCTATTCTCATCATATGGGATACTTACTATTATTAGATAAGTTCTATGAAGTTTAGGTGTTGGTATGGGACGATATCTCGACATTGCACAATAGGTTTTGAAGGTGTTATTTGGAGGCCTTATGTCTTGCCCAAGACCATTACTTTAATGTACTTATATGATGAATGTCTCCTAAATTAACTAATTAATGTAATGGCTTTTGAGTTAAGAAAGTATGTTAATTGTATAAGTACTTACCTAGAGTAGTTCAGGGTTTTCTAGTTAAGTTGTGAAAGAGCAAAAGGATTGTCACTTCATATCATACCTACATAAGTCTTAAGAATGACACTAGTTAGGAAATATGTTTATTATGTAGACATGATCCAAACTTAGGTAGTCTTAATGATTATTTAGGTACACTTGATGAGGTCAATCATGGACGTTATCTTCTTGATTTACTTTAGTAAGTCTTTTGATAACCTTTTTTGGGGAGAACTTCCTATTGTAAATATGCTAATGTATTAAGTGATAATGAATCTATCTTAGGTAGTCTATAGGATATCTAATGTATGCTTATAAGGGATTGTATGGGTGTTCTATTCACAACTCACTCATGTCTACCTTAGAATCAACTTTTGTAGGAGGATCTCATGTTCCTATGTTTGATGTCTTGTAAATGTATGTTGCTCTAATTATGGGTGGTCTTAAGGATTATTTAGGTGTTCCAAGAGATTGTGTATGGGTGGTCTCTCTTTGTTAACTTAAGTTAGCCTTAGGATAACCCTTAGAGAGGGGATTATATGCTAGAAGGTGTTTGCAGGGAAGTTTAGAAACTTTACTGTAAAAGTGAAAAAGTTCACTTTACACAGCAGTAGCTCACTGTAATATTTTTGTTAAAGGTGATTAATTGTTTAAAAGATTTCTCATATGTTTCTTAGTTGATATATGTTGTTCTTATGGTAATAGTGTGATTTTTTAATCAAAATTCATGAAAAGCATGTTATTTACTAAACATCCCTTTTAAAGGACTTTGCAAAGCTTGCGTACAAAGTACATCTAATGTGGTAACCTCTTCTTTTTCCTTTTTGACTAAAAAAAGTAATTTGAAGTCTTGATATGTCATGGAGGATGAATAGGTTTCTAAGGGTTGATGATAATTTTTGGTGAGTCCTCATTGATTCGAGGACAATATTCACATGTTCGTTATGTCTTAGTCTTTACTTTATATCTTGTATATTTTAGTCCTAAGTGTTGCATACTCCAAAGTTTAGATGGTTTAAAGAGATGTTTTCAAGGTTTAATGTTTGAAATGAAAGTCTTCCTCTTGCCTAATGTTTATGAAAAAGTTTCTTCGTATGTGAGGAATGTTTTAAATCTTACTCAATTTTAGTACGTTTATTATGCATTTAATGATATGAGTGGATAAGACTAGACTTCTTGAAGTCTCATTTTCCGTGTGACGGTACAAGGATGCTCTAACTTCTAGGGTGTTGTTGTTGATAATGACAAGCTTGGTATCAAAGCATCATGTTATAGGGAGTGTCTTAGTTGTCTTATGGACCAAATGTAGAAGAGTCTTGTTAATAATGTGAAGCGCACAACATTATGAATTGGTGGCTATTGGGTTCTAGGAAATATTTTACTTATTCATTCATCAAATCGTTCCTAAGAGGTTTTTATATGGTGTCTTTTCCTTCTTTCCCTTATGTATTTGTACCTTGAGGATGACTTTATGATGATTGGTTTGAGGGAGAGAAAAGAAGCGATGTGACTTATTGGATGAGGTGTGATAGGTGGTGCTTTTGACCTTAGGTTTGCTTGGTTACCTTTTATATAGTAGTTAAGTTTGAAAGAATGATATGGTATATTGTTGATGGTCAAGGAATGGTTGTTGATATAGTTTCATGTTTTTTAAGACCCAACCACAGAGAGAAATGTGATGAGCTTTGAAAGAGTAAAGCTGAGTTTCTCTTTATATAGGGGAATGTAGTGGTTAGACCTTTTTAGATTCTTTAGTTTTTATGAGATACAATTTTGTAAGAAAGTGTTTGGAAGGTTTGAGGATCCTTAAGGTAGTTCCTTATAGTAGATGTTATGTTGACCTTAGAATGGATTTCTCCTAAGAGGGGGAGTATGGTTGTTGGGAGTGAGTTTCCCTGAACTTTTGTTTATATTTTTATTCAAGCCTAAAACAAAGAGTGTATAATATATTATTATGTAGGAGTCTTTTGTGAAAGATGAGTTCGAGACATTCTCCTTATGATTTGCATGTTTTTGTTGAAGTTTTGTTGAATGAGAACATATGTTATTATGCATGGTATCTTCCTCATGATTTATGTGCATCTAGTGTAAATTGATAATTGTTTCATGAAGAAGAATAGTGAGCATGTCGAAATGATTATATGAAATTGATTTTTTGAACAATTGTATAGAATTTCATAAGTGTTGCATTGTTAGATTGTGAAGTATTTTCACTGTAACTTTGTGAGGAATTTCTATTCAATGTAAAATTTTAAAAAAGTTAACTAATTCATTCATTGTTTTAAAATTGTTGTAATATGGCTAAAACTAATGTATATTAGCATGATATTGAATAATAAAATGAGTCTTTTATTATTCGAAAGGAAGCATGTGACTTTTATAGCAAGAATAGTTATAGAATGTTTTCTATTTATTTGTTATGTTGTTATTATCTGTATTATATGAAATTGATGTTTCTCCTTTATTGTTTGTTGTATAATGCATTTTACGATGTGGTCAAAAGTTTCTAATTGAATCTCTTGTCTTCAAAGTGTTTGGTGAGTGACAAGTGTCATTCGAAAACAAATATTGTCAAAGTGGGGGAGAATGTAAGATCCCAAAAATGACTTGGTTGATGCTAGATCATAACATTGTCATTGTGATGTTCTAAGGTCCTAAAATAGTTTATAATGTGGATTTGAGGCAGTATTAAAGAGTTAAGGTGCATTGGAAATCAAAAGTCAAGGGCCGACCAAGACGTTCGACGACTAAGTCAACGTTGTGCCTCATATGTGGTTTTATGTGTTTATGTGTGATTGATGAGGTTGTAAGGTCCTTAAATGAGTTATGATGGTGTATATAGGCAGTGTGTTAGGTTTCGTGATTTTTGGAGGTCAAACATCCAACAACGTCCATGATGTTTGAACGAATTGCGTTCAAGCAACTTTGTATATCTATGTGTGTTTCATTGAGTTTTACGTGCTCGTTTTTCATGAAATTGATGTAATAGGTCCTAAACTCGTATAAAAATATATTTGGGTTGAAAAATTTTTGGTACGACTCCATGTAGGACCCACTAGGGGCCCTAAAAGAGAACCGCTACTTGAAGCTCAACAATGCCAGGCAGTGGCAATGACTGACCCAAGTTATCGCTAGTCAACAAGGATACGGCTGGTTGATAGGTGGTGTCATGGAATTAGTTGTCCTACAGGTTGAGGAGTTGCAGGAGCAATCAACTATACCCTATCGACGTGGTATGAGTGATACCACGAACCGTCGATGGTGCTGTCAGCTTTTTTATTAAGACTTTGGGTTTTTGGGAAATTCACCCTAATTTTTATAAAGTAGGAGGATGGTTATTTTGGATGTTTAAGGGTATTTATGGAGTATATAAGTCCTAAAACGCTAATTTAAAATCTAGAACCTAAATCAAAACTCATTTCGTCCTAATGTTTCTTCAAAAACCTATATGAGAGCACAAAGTTAAAATGGAGCTATAAGATGGTTTTTTGATGGAGGTTATTCTTCAATTGTTATTGTATTCTTCTAATAAGGTATGATATTTCTTCATCTAAGGCTTTCTATCAACTTAGAGAATATTTCAAAGATGATTTTCCAAGATTTCAAAAAGATGAAAAGTCCAATTTGTACTATAAGTCTTGTGTTCTTGCGTGAAAGGGTTTGAAACATTAATATATGATATTATTGATGTATAATTGATGTTTTTTACTGAAATTCTCCATGAAACCTTGAACTTCACAAATCTCACAATTTGACTAAAATATGGGTTATCATGTTATAATATTAATGAATTCAAGTGTATATTGTTATGTGCTTTTAATGCATGTATAGATTTCGAATTGATTGGTGTATAGGCTGTTTCAATTTGATCGATTGAATATTGTATATTCTAAGATGTATTGAATATTAGGTTTGTGGCATTGATATTGACTTAAGGCTTATGAATTGTAGTGTAGTTTTTATAGGCTATTAATTGATGTTAAGACGGACTTTATGTGAAAGCATGAACCTAGACTTAAGGTTGATTGGATTGAACGGCATCATATCAAACCTTAGGAAAGTCATGATGAGCTACTTGTTTCCATTGTAAGGTTGCCCTAGTGGACCTTTCTTTGGTAGGGTAAATCTGATCGGTTTATGAACTTGATATGGAACCTCTTTATATGAACCTTTAATCTAAGTTACTCTATGAGAACAAAGTCTAGAACCTAGTGAGTATAATAAAGGAAGTAGTTCTAGTTAAAGGATGAGACTAGAATAAAAAGCACGCCCTTCATATTCCATAACCACGTGCCTACATGATATGTGTTCAAGTTCTACCATTGTCAAGTAGAGCACCCTCATCGAAGAAGGCTAGAACTCTGAATTTCACACTTTGTTACCATAGTTTGTGTCGATTATTGCCTATTCTTGTTATCGGGCATAGAAACTAGCATTTGAGAAGTTGTATAAAGTTTAGTTGGTAGTATGGGACGCTATCTAGACATTATACAATAGGCTATGAAGGTGTTAGTTGGAGTCCCTAGGTCTTGTCTAAGACCATTACTTGAAAGTCCTTATGTGATCAATGTCTCCTTAATGAATTAATGAATGTAATGACTTAAGTTAAGAAAGTACGTTAATTAAAAAAGTACTTACCTAGAGTAGTTAAGGGATGTCTAGATAAGGTGTGAAGGGGGTATAGGAATGGTCAATTCAAATTTTACCTAGATTAGCCTTAATAATGACTCTAGTTAGAGAAGATGTTGATTATGTAGACATTATCCAAAATTAGGTAGTCTCAAGGATTATTTTTAGGCAGCTGGAAGAGGTCAATCATGGACGTTATCTTGTTTATTTACTTATGTAAGTCTTTTCAAAAACTCTGTAGGGGAGAATGCCATATTGTATATATGCTAATGTATTAAGTGATAATGATTCTATCTTAGGTCGTCTATAGGATCTTTTAGGTGTGTGTGTAAGGGATTGTATGGGCGTTCGATTGGCAACTCAATCAAGTGAAACATAAAATTACCTTTGGTAGTAGGATCTCATGTGTTCTATGATTGATGTCTTGTAAATGTATGTTAATCTCATTGTGGGTGGTCTTGAGGAATATTTTGGTGTGCCTAGAGAGGGTGTATGGCACAGACTCTTTTTGTATTACTGAAGTGAGACTTAATATAACCCTTACTGAGGGGATTATATGCTAGAAGGTGTTTGAAGCGAAGTTTAGAAACTTCACTGTAACAGCGAAGAAGTGCATTGTACAGTGAAATAGCTTATTGTGATATTTTACTTTAAAGGTGATTAGTTTTTAAAATTATTTCATATGTTTTTCTAAGTTGTTAATTGTTTTTCTTGTGATGATAGTATGATGTTTTCATAAAAATTCAAGAAAAGCATGTTATTTATTAAATATACCTTTTTCATGGTTTTTGCATGGCTTCCATACTAAGTACATCAAATCTGCTAACTCCTTCTTTTCTTTTTTTGACTAAAGTGTAGGGACTTTGAAGTCTTGATATGCCATGGAAGATGGGTAGGTTTCTAAGGGTTGAAGACGATGTATTGGTAAGTCATCATTAATTCGAGGACAATATCCACATGGTCCTTTATGTCTTAGTCTTTATTTTATGTTTTGCATGGATTAAGTCGCAAGTATTGTATACTCAAAGTTAATATTGTTCAAAGAGATGTTGTAAAGATTTAATGTTTTACATGAAAGTCTTCCGCTTATGTAATGTTGATGAAAAGAGTTCTTCCTATGTGAAGAATGTTTTGAATTATTACTCATTTTAGTATATTTATTATGCAATGAATAATACTAGTGAGTTACATAAAACATCAGGAAGTCTAATTTATCGTTTGACGACACATGGATTGTCCAACTTCTAGGGTGTAAGTGTGGGTCGTGAAATATCCAAAGAATCTCCAAGGTAAGGCATAAAGGAAACGCCCATAAACCTCCTTTAATGGACACCAAGGATATCCTTAAGACTACCATTATAGGCTTACTCCACTCAGGAGAACAAGTCACCACTCAATGAGAAAACATTAGAAGAACACTCAAATAAAAAACCAAGATTCCCTTTCGGAATTCCTACATTGTGCAATGAGTAGATGTCATCGTATTCCACCATGTCATCCTAGTAGTACACTCTTTTAGAAGGCTTAGCAGCATGACTCCCCTTTTAGAATGTCTACTTATTGCAATGGCCATATAGTGTCCCATACCACTACCTATCCTAAGAAGTATGTCCTTTTAGAAGACTTAGTTAATTCAAGTCATATAATACTCACCAAGACTCCCCTTTCGAAGTGCCTACGTAGTGCAATTGATAAATAACGTCCCATTCCACTACCTACCCTAAGTAGTACACTCTTTTAGAAGACTTAGCACTTTCATTACTTTTGTGGGGGTTATCTTAATCTACATAGACCATGTGATATAGACATTGAATCACCGTTACATTAACCCCTATCGGATGAGGGATCATCACTTGCCTAGAGTAAGGTCATTCTTTTAGCTTTTACATGGCTTACTCAATAGGTACACCTATGAGGGTGCATATTTACGGGATAAGGAGATTGCTACTCTATAACTCATTCTCTACTAACGAGCAGTACTCATCAAAAGGGGTACGTTGGTATACAAGATTTAAACTCACGAAGTGTCACCACCCCTTCTTCATATCCTCTCTGTGCTAGGCATAACTCCCCACGGATTCTAAACATTATATAATATATGATAAGGATAACTAGTGAATACGACATCTCAACTCAAGAAGAGCATTTATCCTCAGACCTATCTTAGAAAATTCTTAGGATGTAGTTAACTGTCTACTAAACACTTCATCTCAACTCACGAAGAGTGTTCACCCCAAAACTCCCCTTTTGACTTAACTGAGACCCATTCATTCAAGCAAGTGAAATTTGTATGTCTCCGTGTTAGCACAACTTGAATATATGCATCATTTTATTCACATTTAAATTCTATACATATTTAGACATTCATTCATCACATTACACTTAATTCATTTAAGCATAATCTAGGCAAAGACATAAAATTAAAGCTTCATAATGCATATCAACATGAACCTTATCATTAACAATTAATTTCACACAATACAACAAGTAAACACCGCCACCAAGGTGGGACATACCACTCAAGAGCATTTCATAATAAGAGTTAAGCAACATAACCAACAGAATATTTAATCCAATCTCCCATCACCTATAAAATTTACTCAAAAATTCGTCATAAATTATCTTTTAGGTTAGTATCTAAAAAACGAATAAAAACACAAGCTAAACAAAGCTCAAAGACTACAAAACCAAGCTCATTTAACTCATTCCATAAGCCACAAATTGATAAATAATCTTTATTTTGATTTCATTGATATTTTATCATTAGAATCATAAAATAACATTGTAAACATCATTTTTAATAATTAGAAACCTTTTCATGTAAGACGCATATTTAGAGTTAAAAGATAGAAGAAATTATGGTTGAAAACCCTTTTTGAGAATCCATTAGAACGGAATCATTGAATAGAAGAGAGCTAACAATACATTGAGTAGAATAAAATCCACTAATTTTGAAGAAGAAGATCATCCAACAAACCATCCTAGCTCTCCTCAAGTCTTAGCTCCAATGATGAGTTTGAGAGAGTTTGTTTTTATCTTGAGAGTTTGAATATTGAAGTGAGGGGTGTTGTCTAGGTCTAAAACTTTAAACTAATATAATAAAACATAAAAACCCTAAAAATATCATATTAGGTATATAAAATACTTGGGGTGAATTTATCAAACACCCCAAATAATTATAGGAAAATGACAGCTTTTGAGGTAGTGTCACCGACGGATCAAACCAGAAGACCATTTGTCCATTAACGGCTTGTTGGTGGTGTTTAATTGATTGGGACATAGCCTATTTTTGGGCCTGGATAGCCTAACTTACTAGGACAAATGACGGGGCAATTGGACGGGACGTTGTTTGGACCACTAGCCATAATTTTCCCTCGTTGGTGGACACTACCAAGGCAATCTTGGGCCCTTCTCTAGGGACCCTTGCGGGTCCTAGGTGGGGTCGGACATGGAAATTAATACTATAAACGTATTTTTCTAGGTCTTAAGAACATCCAACCTCAATTTAAATCAAAATGAACACGTAAAACTCATTCGAACAAATGAGAACACAAAAGCACTATATAGGGTATAGCTTCCGAACGTCATGGACGTTTAACATCAAAAATCAATCAACCTTTACACACTGCCTAAGAACATCAATATAACTCATTTTTAGTTAAAATTAACACATGAAATAGTCACGATGCTCTAATTAACCTTAGTTCATTTGAGTGTGTTACAGTCACAACGCTTCATAATATACAAATCCCCTTGGTACCTTTCGGTAGAGTAAAAAACAGAAGAGAAGTAAGCCTACCTTTCAAGATTTTGAAGATTCTCTCACATGCCTCCGACCACTCAAATTTCTTACTCTTTTAGGTCAATGTATTCAAGGGAGACACAATGGATGCAAAACCATCCACAAAACTCCAATAATAACCCACTAAGCCTAAGAAACTCCTAAAATAAGTTGGGGTCAATGGTCTAGGCGAATTTATCACTGCCTTGGTTTTCTTTGGAACAAACCCAACTCCCTCACTAGACATTATATGACAATGAAACGTAACCGACTTCAACAAAACTCACATTTTCTATATTGGCAAATAATTTGTTCTCCTTAAGCACTTGTAACACCACAATCAAATTATACATGTGATCACCCTTATTTTTCAAATTTACCAAGATGTTGTTAATAAAAAAAATCACGTACCTACTCCCTTTGAATAGCCATAAGAGAGTTGATTGCTTTAGGCAAGATACATTCAATACGGTTTTAGCAGTCCCAACATTAGTTTGATTATCACAGCCACGTCTCCTAAGATCTTCAAGATGTTGCTTGATCCACAAGAGTTGAGCACATCAAGTTGTACTTGCTACATTCTCTACTTAGTTGTTGAAACAACAAATTAATCTTGCCTTTCAGTTTCACGTGAGTAAGATATTAACAACTCGTAAGGTACTGCTTTCATCAACTTGATACAAACATAATCAACATCACCATGTACGCCAAATCAAACAACCTCATGATGGACAGATAGGATCGGGTCCCTTTTTCTATTCAATTGTCTCAAGATTTTCTCGGTAGCCTTCAAATGTGATTCCTTTGCAAAAGAATGCAGTCTCTAAACCTAGTTCATCAACATCCAGCTTCACGTTATTTTCCATGAGAGTATCAATTATTCTAGGCATCCATATCATGAAACTTTTTCAATAATTTTATTTTCTCTAAATTGGTACCTAGTCCCCATCTTTGATCATATATCAATTGACATGAAGATTGTGTTATATGCTTCCCTATAGGTAAGTCCCTATAAAGGTATACACTTGTCCTTTCTTAGGCATTTAGCGGTGATGTCAGACACTTGATCTTTCATTTTGCAAAGCTTTATAATGACATCACCCTTCTTTATAAACATTGTTTTTACTTCAAGTATGTTCAGCCTTTTGAGAACTCATTCATATACTTTTCTAGACAACGAAAAGTACCATTAGAGGTTAACTGAATTTCTATATCTTAGAAGAAGTCTCCCATGATGCTCATTTTGAACTCATTACCCATGAATGTGGCAAGATCTTCAGACAACAACTTTAAGGGTTGTTTCAAAGATGAAATCATTGATATACACTTGAATGATCAACAATTACTTTCTTTGTGATTTCAAAAAGAGGGTTTTAACATTTTTACCTCTTATGAAGACATTATTGAAGAGGAACTTGGACAACCTATAAGCTTGTTGGGAAACCAACTGTCATACTTTTCTTCTTTCAAGAGCTTGATCAACTTCTTCATTCCCACCTTCAGAATTCACAATATTAGTTTGAACTGCATCATCTTTGTTCAGCACTTTGTAGAAGATTGAGTCCCTCATCAGGTTCATAATCTATATCAGTATTTTTGCGATAGCTGGATTCATGAAGAGGTTGTTCGTAAGCAAGATCACCATTTAGATAGTCTCTGTAGATCTAATGCAACCCTTCCATCTAAGAATCATATTTCTTTTTAAACTTCATAATTATTCTAAACGCATCAAAAATTATAAGACAACCCTTTTATACACCTAATAATCCTTGTTGGAAGAAGAGTGTACTATGACTATTATCAATATTGAGATAAACCTTCTCAATAACATCATTTGGTCACAAAAAATGTAGTATTAACCACTTCAACCAAAAGTTCCTTGGAAGATTAGAAATAAACATATTTCACTTAAGAGGTTGTATGATCTACTTTTCTTAGCACAAGCATTATAACCATTTTCATTTGCAAATTTGTTTTCAGCAGAACGACGACCAGATACCTTGACACAACTTTGTTAAGCAGATGAGCCCTCACATGGAGGAGTTTGATTCATTGAGTACTTTCACCTAGACCAAAAGGAGAGTGAGACTATTATTATGAGAAGAGTTCAGATTAACAACATACATACCCTTGCATATATTTCCAATTAAGATTATCATCTAAGAGACAAATATCATAACAACCCATTTTTGTACAAGCACTTAATTTTATTTCATTTATCAGAAATATATGAAACACTTAAAAGTTTGTAATTAAACCATTGACATAATACATATCCTCAATAGTGTGTTCCATAGATTTACCAATCACGCCTTCACAAAAAAACCATATCTTTTCTTTCCATCACTAAATAGGACACCTCCACCTTGAAGTTCCTGGAAAGAGAAGAAGTTTTACTATTTCCAATCACGTACTTTGAGCATCCTCTATTCATGAAATAAAACTGACTGCTGTTACTTTATCTCATAAGAATACCATATCACTTGTTAGCCTTGGAAACCAGTTTAGTTGGAGTTCCCAGTATGTAGATAAAAGAGTAATAAGAGAATTATTTGTCCAGTGATACAAATTAATTTGTTTCAACATAGGATTAGGATCATGATCAGGTCCCTTCTTCTTTCACTTCTTGTGCTGACCAGGTCACTTGTTCTTCTTGTTGCTTTATTGACCAGGTCTTTTCTTCTTCTTGTTCCTCTATTTTGAATATTTTGAATGGTTATCTTAAACGACCCTCAAAATAAAATAGGATGAACTAGAGTGCCATATGGATTTTATGAGTTAATAAATTGTTAAAATAATGAAGAATATCTTTAGAAGTCAATTTTAAAGAATTTTTGAAGTGAAACATCAAGGGACAACCATGATGTTCAAAAACTAGTCTTTTGTGTGATAGTGTGTTCTAGTATGTTGTGCATGCACTACACCATTTTCGGCCTACAACAACACCACTAAGTGTAGCCTAAACTAGAAAAAAGTGTGGCCTTTGATAAAAGGCTACACTTTTGGACATTCAGCAACACTTTTTAGGGGCTGCCCAAAAGAAGCGTAACCTTTGACATTAGGCAACGCTTTTTAAAAGTTGTCATCTTTGGCTTAACTTATAAAGCGTAGCCAAATAGATATAAGGGAACGCTTTGAAGATGTGTATTAGCAACACCTATTTTTTATTAGACTACACTTAAAAGCGTTGCCTTTTCAGATTTATTGGTCACACTTAAAAAGTGTTGCCTTTTATTGTTCATCTATTGCAACACTTTCGAAGTGTAAATTTTTATCTACCTAGAGAAACACTTACAAAGTGTAACTTCAACATTTATAAGACTACATGTAGCACAAATATATATAATATATTTACATACCTACAAGTGACCTAAAACACAAAATGAACTAATTAATCATTAAATAGAAGCTATATATTTCAAATAAACATCGAGAAATATTTAATGTACAACCAAAAGATAGTATTTGTTGTGTACATACCCATACTTATACATCAATATTCTAAATGTGTACACAATAAGTCAAATATGTATTTAAACTTTTACAATAGTTCAAAAACTCTTCATCATCCACTTCAAATTTGATCACCTCCATTTCCCTAAACAAATAAGATATTGAATTAGGGTTCAAACTTCATAAAAAACAATATAAAATATTTGGTGTTATACAATAACCATCATGCACGCAAACTAACGCAAACAACGTTAACAGCTTGAATATCAATTCCTCTAGTAAACAAATATGTTCCATCAAGAAAGAACACAAAATTAAGAAATTTAACAATTAATCAATTTGAAATTTAAGTTGTAACTGAAAGAGTGACGGACCATCTTAGCCATGACGGTCCGTTCTGCATGTTCGTCATGAAGATTAGAGAAGTAGCAGAAGAAACTTGTTCAGCTGTAACGGAAAGCGTGACGGACCGTCGTAGCCATGACGGTCCATCCTGCCTATTCGTCATGAAGATCAGAGAAGTAGCAGAAGAAAATTTCAAGTATGGGACGACGGAGTCCACGACGTCCCTTCATGACCACGACGGATGACCAAGACGGACCGTCATGACCACGCCGGTCCGTCATGACCACGACGGTCCATGCTCCATGATAGTACTGTTGTTATGTACTTATATTTTTTTTATAATGTTAAAAACATTTTCACCAGAACATTAATCTATCATTTAGTATCACAGTTCATGGGTATTACAAATAATAACATGATAATTGTTCAAGGAAAGATCACGTATCATAGTTCCACAAACTTTTGGGACATAGAATTCACTAAAGGAAATCACAAAGAATCAAAAAAATGAGTTTACAAATAATAATGATGGAGTTGGATAATAATTCGATTAAATCCCATCACATACAAGCACAATATAAAATATCTAGACATAGAGAACTCAAGACATAATCTCAGATTCACAGCAAAAACATACATTAGGTCAACTTATCAAGAAAAATACAGATTATGCAGATGTAAGAAGAATCACAAAGTAGTACAAGTCTGCGTAATTCTAATTAAAATACAAATGTAATAACACTTACTGGAACATGATAGCAACATCCAAGTAATCTTCTATCCAAAGTGGCATGAAACAATTCAATAGTAAATGCCAAAAAGGTTATATAAGTAGAACATGTTCTAACTTTACAAGGTACTTTATGTAGAATGGTTCAAATATAAGTAGATTTTCATAGATAAGGTTATTCTCAACGTCCTATCTAGATTTAGAAGAACTAGTATTTCATTGGATATAAGATACAGAGGATGAACAGAACAAATGATAATGGTGTTACCTTTCTCAAGATGTGATCTCGAAGGGGATAAAGCTTTCTCTTTGTGCACTTTTACTTGATGAAGTAAACTTGATAGCTACATCACAAAGACACATCCTTCACTAACTGCATCAACAAGAGGAGTTAGTAACTAATAAACCCTTTTTAAACAAAATCATTTCAATATGATGAAGTTTCTGTGAGAATATGAAGCAACAACTCAATCTGGGAATGATTCAACGAGAATATGATGGAACAACCTCTTCACTGGGAACAACTTTTCAGCAAGGTGTAACCTTCAGCGACAACAGCTTCTGAGCAAGATTTGACTGATAAACCTCTTCGAAGTTAACAAATCTTCAGCTCTTCAACAAGAAATTACAAATGGAAACAGTGCTCTTCAGATTGAAATCATGTTCTTCATACATATGGAGACCGTGTTCTTCAATTTGGGGAAAAGAGTTTTAATGTTTTATTAATAATTTTTTCAAATAGAAACGGGAAGGAGAGTTTAAAATGTTTTGCAGGAATATAATATTTTAGTGAAAATTTTAAGTCCACACTTATAATGTGTTGTATTTTCAATTGTAAAAATAAAATACTTTAGAAGTGTGGCCATATATATAAATATGTGTTGTCAATTATATCATATTTAACTACACTTATAAAGTGTAGTTTATCCCATTAGAGAGTACACTTTAGAAGTGTTGCTAAAACTAATGTAGCTAAAAGTCAAAATCATTGGCTACACTTTAAAAATGTTGCCAAAAGTATTTTAGGCAAACTTTATAAGCATTGTCAAGATTTAGTGTTGCCGTAGATCTAAAATGGTGTACAGATTATATTAGATGTTGTTTGGAGTATAAAATCAGTAGGGAAGACCCTAACACCTAGAGTACCATGTTTAAGGTCAAAACTTTCGGGTACGACTCCCCTAGGAAAACCTAAGTTTCCTTGAGGAGGACCAAGGACTTGGCCATTTTGATGCCAAGAAAACTTGTGACCAGTAGCTCTAGGGATGTGTCCGCGTCAAATACCTGCCCCATCCATGACCCTATTGTCCTAAAAATTATTTTCAAATTTCTTCAAGGACACCTCCGCGACTATAACACTCTAAATTTCTAAGACCTAATCTAGAGTCTCACATGTTGAACAATGACATATAAGACTGTTTTATGACCTAAAATAATGTATATAAATCATTTAGGATGTTTTATAGTAAAAATATCAAGGATTGTCCATGACGTTCGGTGAATTGTGAAATAGAGGCTAGTGTGCCTTTGACTGTTTCATGGGGTTTTAGGAGTCAGAATTTACTGAAAATTGGTAGAAAGGTGTTAAACATGTATTAGAGTGTGTTAAGAGATGAAACATATGGGTACAAATCCCAAGGACCACCCGAGGACCCCTCCAAAATTCCTAAAAGCTGTCAAATGACAATGGCTACATACGAGACCAAACGAGAGTCTGTCGTTTGGGCGATAAGGTGTCGATGTCCTCCAAAGGTAAATCCTTAGAAAGTTCCAAAAATTTATCAAAAACCATGTCTCTTCCACGATCAACGGTTTTTAGTATGGGGGCATGGGATGGAATCGACTGACATACGTACCGTAGGTCGGGGTCTCGTATGCTAGGGCCTAGTTTTAGGCTGTCCAATTTTAAGTAAGTCAATTAATTTGTTAGTTGATTAGGTGGTAAATTAGGGTTTAGGGGTAGGTTAAATATCGTAGTTACGGAAGTATATAAGACATAACCCTCATCAAAACTCACCCAACACCCCACAATTCCCAAACCCACATCCCTCTAACCTCTCTTTTCTCAAACTCAAAACCTTCATTATCAAAGTTTAGCACTAATTCACCAAGGATTTCATTCAAAATTTGTGGCAAGATCATCACTAGGGTATGGTGTCTTTCACTCTTAGGAGTCATTTCCCCCAAAAGGCCCCTCCAAAGATGCTTTTCAACTTCCCAAAACTAGAGTTTAAATATAGACATGGGATCGCTTTTAAAATGAAATTGTTAATAAATTATAATGAATTATAGTATTTTATACTTATTTAACTAAGAATTAATGGTCAATTGTTGTTAATTAATCAATATTTCCCCTTTGAACTCTTGTATTTTCCCACAATCATTATAATTGCTATGTATTAATTCGTGAATTTACCTTAATCATGAATTGGCTATGTATTATTTGGTAATTTAAGTATGGAGGCAATGAAAGGGCAAGAAGGTATGAAGGTTGATTCTTGTATAATTCAATTATAGAGTATAACTAACTTAGATTGTAATGCTTGTATATCTAATGTGTGGTTGTGATGTTGATAGAAAGTATTCCTCATCCTAAACCCTAGACTATTTAATTGGTTATGAAGTATGAAAGTATGTTATGGTATGATTATTATACGATTGAAAGTAATTTCTCATGATAATAATAAAGTGTTGAGGGAAAGGTTTACTCGCTTTTACATGGTTTCTAAAGTGAAAGGGTAGTTCACACTTATGAATAACTATGAGTTATTATGATGATATGTTCACATAGAGGTCTATAAGAGACTAATGTGATCTTGTATGATGATTATGATGATTACTAAAGGGAATAAATTCTTACAACCGACAGGTCATCTAAATGAGATGGTGGTCACACGTTTAGGAAGTCTGAACTCCCACATAGGTTTCTTCATGTTTAGCAAGTCAAGTTTCCCACGATATGTATTGTCTCATAAGATGGAAAACTCCACGTTAGTAAGTTAATGTTTCTAGTAACAATATCTGTGACCCTTAAGTATGTTCCCATATTGGATTATAGCTTAGTGGATCCACCTATATAGCTATGTAATAATTGGTACACCTTAGGCAAATGTTAACCCTCTCTTTTTAGTGTGGGAGGAGAACATCGGATTCCACCATTCTTTCTAGGTAGATCCAATAGTTAGTATCATATGGTGGCAACATAGTTATGGAACTTGGAGGTACATGTGAAAACTCTCTTTATGCCAAGATTAGGAATTGTAGTTATTCACTTATGGAAACCCTATTTATGCCCATTGAGGCATTGTGGTTATCCATCTCATGAGATTTATAGTGACATATCTTCCTACCATGGGAAGGGTCACACACTCATTTCAAGTTCACTCGGTGCTAAGCTAAGTTCCTTTTATTGAAAACCTTTATTAGATTTTTTTCTTTATAAATCATAGGTTTAGGAGAGTAATCCCCTCATATGCTTAACTCATAGGTCATAGATAGAACATCATCAACCTACATCATGTAAAGAATCCATTCACATGAATATAACATATGTAAAGCTTCATCTTGTTTAGGGTACACACGAATACACCGTTGAAGGCCCTTCTCTTGACTAGATCTTCATACATGTGTATGAGTGTATACATAGATGTGAGCAAACCTTTCACATAACCCATAATGTTACGCATGTTCCTATATCAATGTATGAGTCTATATGCATAACTATATGAGCAATACTTTCATATAAACCCACTAATACACTATGAACATTCATACTTCATCCTTTCATATACATCATATTCATAACATGTACATATATTCATCTTTCATATACATGGAAGCCAAACATAGGAACTATCCTATCAAGATACATATGTGTAATGTATAGACAAGGTCCCATACCCTTGCCCATACTATAACACCCATCCAGTCATCCTAGTAAGGAATACATAACATCCTTCACATACATATACTTTACATGCATAGTAGTAGACATTAGTGAATATGATAACAACCTTTCATTTAGACACCATGACCTATGCTACGTGTATTATGCATGTAAGTGAGCGTGCTGCGTACATTTGTCAACATGATCACATAATGTCTATCAATTACTCCATGAGGCAGAAACCCTCTAACACCACATTATACTTCAAATAACACACCACACAACACATAATAGCATAGGAGGCAAGACTATATAAACATTATAACCAAGAAAACATTATAACCAAGACTCTTAACTTTAGCTATTTACACTTTCATGTAAGGGGTACATAGGTAGATGCCACTAACTATTTTAACACATCTATGGAAGCATCTATACAATACACCAACATGAATATAAACATTCTCATACAATAGCCACAAAATCTTGATCACAACTAGATAGGAAGATAGGCACAATTACATGATACAGTGATCATCTGAATCTCTAAATCATATATTAAACACTTTGACTTCAAGGACATGGTCAACATATATATAATGAAAATAAAGTAAACACTTCCACCATAAATGGACCATGCCACACAATGCCAAAAAAGGCTTCATGAACATTTTTATAAAGAAGTAGAGAAGTAGAAGAGCAGAAGGAGTAAGCATTCTTACAAACTCCTCGACCTTTGATCCTCATTGATCAATACACCTAATCTACCAACAATTCATTTATATTGCAGTTGATAAATGTACTTCACACATATAAGAAACCATGTACAAGTCTCTACAAGATGATACTATAAAATAATACAACACATCAACATACTAGGAAAGTACAATAACATAGATCATTAGCTAATTTTCCTTTACATTTATTTAGAACATATTTCATACATATTATGATTATAAGTGAGTATATAAACATACCGTTAACCATATTAAAATCATAATTAGATACCCTCAACATTAAGGTTACAACATAGGCATTTAGGCTTATCGATTTGCTAGACTATAAAAGACTTTATCAATACAATGAACTCTCTAAGGCTCTAATTATCATTCATATATTATAAACAATACACTCATTAGGAAGTATCTAATTTCAATAAGAAATCAATAAGAAACCATGCTTGATATAACGACAACATAAAATCCATCACACACTTAGCCTTTTGACTTCTTAGCCCAAAGGAAGCTACATCAGTTCATCAAAGCCTTTCTTAGATTGTTCATTAGGATTTATGCCTACAAAATTAATCCATTATATCTCCCTAAAACAGTATCTACAGAAGTTCATACATAATCACAACCTTACACAAACTTTTTGACAATCGACTTCAAGATTGTAGAACTTAGGTTTTTCATGTTCAAATCTTCATCTATTTAAAATCATGGACTAATCATCATAGATTCACCATAAATTAATATAAATGACAATAAACACAAGCAATTCAACGTAAGAGAATCACCATTTAATCATGAACAAGCCATAATCACTATGCCCATGCAAGAGCTAAACTAATTTTGAAAGGAACATGAGTTCATCATGCAATTGTAGTGAAATCACTGTCAGATCATTGTATTAACTTCATTTCATCATGATTTAATCATTAAAAACGTTTTGACAAAGAATCCATGGCTAGATTTGATGATTGGAAACTTGATAATAAGATTTCTTTGAAGAACATTGAGAATGACTCTATAGATGAAAAGATAAATACATATGAAGATCACCATACCTTTGGTTAGTTGAAACCTCTTAAACTTGATGATTCATCCATAGAAAACCCAACTTCAATATGTTCCAGAGCTTCACCAACAATGGTGGTTTTAGAAAGAATATTTTTGGAGGTAAAGGTTTCAATCTTGTGAGAGGATTCTAGAATGGGGTGATCACGTTTTTGATGACTTAAATACACCCACAATTACTTAAATAACCCCTTAATAATCAGGTTAAGGCGTAGGGGGTGAATTTACACCCCTTTAATGAAACAGACGCAGGCTGCCACTAGCAGGCCACTTGTTACGAAGGCAGTGACGGTTTGTCACAGCCACGACATACCGTCACAGACCTTTGTCTTGGGGTACTTCATTGGACACTGCCCAGGCAATGTCTTAGGCAGCTTTGGGTCCTTCTTTTGGGGCTTCTTGTGGGGAATTTAGAAGTCGTACCCGGACGTTTACAACGTGATTACGAACCTTAACAAGTTATAGACCTTCCACATAAATTTCATCCAAAACAAACACCTATAAGACGTCCAAACATCCTTGGCCCCAAGATGACATACGATCAACATCTTAGGGGCTATCTTTCAAACACCTTTGACGTTCTTGGGCGTTTGACCTCCAAATTTCATGAAATTTCATATAAAAATATTAAAAATCATTTTAAACCATTTCAAGACTTATTATTCTCATTTCATACAGATTTTTTCATGCATAAACACATGAGGCACATAAGCGACTAGTCGTCAAACGTCTTGGTCGTCCCTTGACGTTCGACTTCCAAATCACTTCAAACTTTGCACACGGCCTCTAAACCATATAATAATACATTTTAGAAAATTATAAAATCATGAAGCACCCATAAACACATAGAACCACATATTAGGCATCTAGGGGACTTCGTTGTCGAACATCTTAGTAGTCTCTTAATGTTCGACTTCCAATACCTCTAATATTTTAGATACTACCTATATACTATATTTTAATCATATTTAAGATATTAGAACTTTAAAAATACATTTTAGTCTCTGGACACCTTATCTCAGTTTTGGGGTCTTATAATATCCCCTACTTGGGAACATTCCTCCTCGAATGACACTTAGGGCTCTTAAATCACAACAAGTACTTCAATGCATATAAGTGCAGTTCATAACATTAATAACATCATCAATTCATTTTAGCAATCAATGCACACAATCAATAAAAACCAATACTCACTCACTCTTTTATGCATCAAACATGAAGGTCCTTTTCATGGTCATAGGAGAACATACCTCTCCTAATCATAACATAATCATTACAAGAAAATCTTGAAAAGATACTCATAGGAAGATCATAACCCATACTCAAAGTTACTTAATAACTCATACTTCAATTAACGTAAACTTGAGCTAGTTAAATCACAACGAACTTCATTAGTTAGACATAGTGCCATAATGGTTATACTCAATCATACCATACTTAGTGGTGTACATGGACGAATGTCCTTCTCCTCAACACACTTACATGTATCATTAGTTTCACACCTTATCAAGTACAAGGTCAAATTTATTTAAAAATGAGAAATTCTCAACTTTAAATCAAGACATGCTCATGGTTCCTTTCTAGTGACGTCTAAGTGGCAAGTCACACCAAGTACATCACAACAAAAGTGGAAGCCATTCCACAAATTTCATTAATTAATATAATACTCACCCTTTAGTAAGCCTCATTTGGGAAAATAACACAAATTATAGGCACACACATTGACAATTACCAAAACATTTTTAAATTTTTCATGAATAAGCCTACAATTATGCATTCCAAATCATAAAAGTCACATAGTTTTCAAGAGACAACATAATTCAATTTAAAGAGACTCAACTTTTCATTTTAAGGCTTAACATTTTACCTCGCAAGTGACTATTACCATGTTTCTTATCTCATCTCATAAAGTCAAATTAACAATTAGCATATAAAAATGCAAGTCAATATGAGAAAACATGGACTTTATCAAAAATTTCCCTTCATGCTCTTTGAAAAATTCACCATGCCTCAAAGATGATGTCAATCAAATCATACCGATCATATAAAGGTCATGCAATTCACACATTATGCAATACTATATTTATGGCCAAGCTTACTAAGAATTCATTATTTTCCGATTCATGTAAGAAATAAAAGGACAATGTAGACATTTTCTACAACATCACTACTCAAATACCATCCCCCACTTAGGGTAAACCCAATTAGGAGCAACTTATACCAACCTATAGAGGATCTTAACTACACAACCTTCATTTACATCACTTAAAGTGATTAGTACTTTAAAGCAATTTTCATTAATTCAATTTAGCAACACTAAGGCATTCTAAACCT
The DNA here is from genome assembly GCF_036512215.1 of Solanum lycopersicum. Lineage (NCBI taxonomy): Eukaryota > Viridiplantae > Streptophyta > Magnoliopsida > Solanales > Solanaceae > Solanum > Solanum lycopersicum. Next base: position 41,763,581 of record NC_090802.1, read on the forward strand.
TATCATTTTAGCCAAATCATCCTCAACCATCAATTTTGATTATACTATTCAATTCACATAAGGTCTTCCTACAATGCAATTGACACTATGGTCATACATCATTTGAGGAAAACAACAAGAAGGTTCATAACACAATAAGATGTGTAGAAATAACTGTACGACTTATCATGTCATAAGCCTCTCATTCTTTATTTCGAAATAGCAAAACTCCTTTCCACATTCATTATCAAGTTCATGTGCATCCATTCTACATATATTTTAACATCCATCAAGGACAATTTAGTTTGTTCTCCCAACATGTTACAATAAGTTGCCTAGTCTTTATAGTGATCATTCTTCCAAATATCCGAAAATGCAACATTTAGACATTTGATGGAACAAGCGTGGAAATATAAGATAAAAGCTTTACCAAAATCATCCTTCATAAGCATGCATACTATATTTATAACTAGGATAAATCCTCTACAAAGGTTCTCCAATTTACACTAGCAACTTATCAAGTATCTCTTATATACAAAAGGAGACAATACACACTTTTAATCACACATATTCATCGGATAGCATGCTTCCATAGGTAGTTATTAAATATTCCAAGTTTAAATCCTAGTATTTGGCTACCATCATACAAAACCATATAGGAATACAAAAATCTTATAGATTCACCTTAACCACCATAACTTCAAGCATGCTTTAACTATATCATGAAATACATTATTCGACATATCTTGCTAATTCACACAGATTTCGTATATTGCCATTACGGTCATCATATCATCAAATAAGAGATATTTTATACATGGTAAGGTAAGATAACAAATAATAATCCCCATAGAGTTAACATGTGCAATGATCAAGTAAAGCCCCATAAACCTTCTAAATCAAGTAACCCAATAGGAACTACAATTAGCACCATACTCCAGTCATCTATAACCTTCATGCATGCATAACTCCATATCTTTACAACACTAGGCTATTTACACGTCTATTATTATAGAGATCATTGGATAAGTACATTTACGTTTATCATTATACACATACATAATATTAACCTCCTAAGGACTCCAACAAAGGCAAACTAGTGCAAGACATAGATAGAGTACCATACCCCTACCTAAATTTAGTTAACCCTTCTAGTCGCCTTATTTAGTTTATACATCATCAAATAAGGACAAGTATCACCTTCATACATACTCATTCAAACCATAAAACAAAGATAATAATTTTAAACTCACCTTTTCTCCCTCAATCATAGAGCTATCTCATCCAAGCAATCACATCTAAAAGACCACCAGACAATAAAACATAATAGAGAAATTGTATAGAGTTATATTTTAAGGCACAACATCAAAATGATGAACAAGGGAAAATTTATCGTCCTATAGCCTCTCGTACATTTTATTTGTCGCGACTCACCACCAATGATACAAGACTCTACTAGACATGGCAATATGAGACTTCTTGGACCTAAGACCACTTTACAAACCCCGTGCTCTAGTACCACGTTTGCCACATCAAGGGAGCACCCCCTAGAAGTAACACGGCATAATTGACCCCTCAGAGGTCTTATACAAGCCCATAGTTATCATTCATCGCAACGACATAGTAAATTAAGTCATAATATAAAAACATATATGCTAGAAACTTTACTTCATATACATATAAAATATAAGTCGTAATACATATATAGACTCTAAGTCTCTTTGACATCTTAGACTCAATAAGTTTGGAGTACATTAATGACAAGACCCTTATGAAATAATACAATACTATACATTACTGGAATAGACTTTACAATAAGTACACATGAGGACATCCTTGGACTTAAATATTCCTTTCCTTGACCTTGCGAAATAATCTATAAAGCTCCTTAATCGTAGACCTACTTTAAGCCTCTATAACCTAAACTTTGTGTAAAAAGTAGAGAAGAATGGGATTAGCACAAGAATGTAATAAGTATGGAACCCATGCAAAAGCATGCATTTAAAAGAGATATTCTTCGAAATCATACTTCATGCCATTTTGAGTAAATCATCATAAAACCTTTATCAATAATATATATATCTTTTTTCATATTTCATAGAAACACAATAAAAAGTCAAACATCATACAAAAGCACATACCATCATAGAAGTATAATATCACATAGACAAAGTTAAGTCAAGACTTTAATCATATAGTCAACAAGGTCAATGTCATGCATAAAGACTCATATAATGCACATCTTCATAACAAGTAGACAAATACTACAATATCATGCATAAGGAACACATACATAGTGACATGCATTAGAACACCTTTCTAGAACATCCTAAGCAGCTACTTGTGCAACGTATAAATGGTTTCATTACTTCTACTATCCTAAGTAACCTCCCTTAAGTCATTTATTTAGGGTCTTAGTAATTAAACTTCCATTGTCCATTTTACTTTACGGAGACTATAATCTTAACCGACATAGACCATGTGATCCTAAACATGGAATCCGGTGTCATAGAATCCCACACTGATAAAGGTTGGTCTACCGGCAAATGTAGAACCCATCATAAACATAGGTTTCTAGGTGGATCCAATAGCTAGTATCCTCTGGTGGCAACATAGTTATGGAACTTGGAGGTACATGTGAAAACCTTCTTTATTCCAAGATTAGGCATTGTAGTTATTCACTTATGGAAATCCTATTTATGCCCATTGAGGCATTGTGGTTATCCACCTCATGAGATTTATGATGACATACCTTCCTACCATGGGAATGGACACGCTCATTTCAATTTCACTCGGTGCTAAGCTAAGTTCCCTTGATTGAAAACCTTTATTATATTTTTTTCTTTATAAATCATACGTTTAAGAGAGTCATCCCCTCATACGCTTAACTCATAGTTCATACATGGAAGTTCATCAACCTACATCATGTAAAGAATCCATTAACATGAAAAGAACATCTCTAAAAGCATCATCTAGTTTAGGGTACACATGAATACACTATTAAAGTCTCCTCTCTTAACTAGATTTTTATGCATGTGTATGAGTGTATACATAGATGTAAGCAAACCTTTCACATAACCCATAATGTCACACATGTTCATATATCAATTCATGAGTCTATATGCATAACTATATGAGCAATCCTTTCATATAAACACACTAAGACACTATTCATATTCATACTTCATCCGTTAATATACATCATATTCACACCATGTTCATATATTCATCTTTTACTGATATAGAAACCAAAGCTAGGAACTATCCTATCAAGATACACATGTGCACTATATAGAAAAGGTCCCATACCCTTGCCCATAATAGTACACCTATCAAGAAATCCTAGTAAGTAATACATAACATACTTCACATACATATATTTTACATGCATAGTAGTAGATATTAGTGAATATGAGAACAACCTTTCATTTACATACCATGACCTATGCTACTTGTAACATGCATGTAAGTGAGATTGTGTGTACATTGGTCAACATAATCACATAATGTCTATAAATACTCCATGAGGCAGACACCATCTTATACCACATTATACTTCCAAGAACATACCACACAACACATAATAGCATAGGAGGCAAGACAATTTAAACATTATAACCAAGACTCGTAACTTTCGCTATTTACACTTTCACATAAGGGTACATGGGTAGGGTCCACCAACCATTTTAACACATCAATGGAATCACCAATACAATACCCTAACATGAATATAGCATGCTCATACAATAGCCACACAACCTAGATCAAACTAGACAGGAAGATAGGTACAAATACATCATAAAGTGATCATCAAAATCTCTAAATCATTTATTCATTACTTTGACTTAAATTCCATGGTCAACAAATATATAATAAAAATAAAGTAAACACTGCCACCATAAGTGGACCATACCACATAATGCCATACAAGGCTTCATCAACATTTCTATAAAGAAGTAGAGAAGTCGAAAAGTAGAGGAAATAAGCATTCTTACAAACTCCTCGGCCTTTTATCCTCATTGATAAATACACCTTGTATACCAACAATTCATATATATGGAAGTAGATAAATGTACTTTAAACTTATAACAAACCATGTACAAGTCTCTACAAGATTATACTATAATAATAATACAAAAAATCAACATACTAGGAAAGTAGAATAACATAGATCATTAGCTAATTTCCCTTACATTGATTTAGATCATATTTCATACATAGTATGAGTCTAAGGAAGTATATAAACCTACCTTTAACCATATTTAAATCATAATTACATGCCCTCAAGATTAAGGTTACAACATAGGCATTTAGGCTTATCGATTTGCTAGAGTATAGAAGACTTTACCAATACAATGAACTCTCTTAGGCTCCAATCATCATTCATATTTTAACAACAATACACTCATTAGGAAGTAGCTAATTCAGAATTAAATTAAGAAGAAACCATGCTTGATATAACGACAACAGGAGATCCATCACACACTTAGCTTTTTGACATATAGCCTAAAGGAATCTAGATCAACTCATGCATGACTTTCTTAGATTGTCCATTAAGGATTTATTCCTACAAAATTCATCCATTCTATTACCCTAAAAAAGTAGCTACAGAAGTTCATACATAATGTCAACCTTACACAAACGATCCCACAATTGACTTCAAGATAACTTGTAGAAACATAGGCTATTCATGTTCAAATCTTGATATATTTATCATCATGGACTGATCATCATCATTTCACCATCAATTAACATAAATGACAATAAACACAAGAAATTCAACGTAAGAGAATCACCATTTAATAAAAATAGCAAGCCATAATCACAAAGCCTATGAAAGAACCAAACCAATTTTGGAAGGAACATGGGTTTCTTTATGTAATTGGAGTGAAATCACGTATAAATCATAGTATTAACTTCAATTCATCATGGTTTATTCATTAAAAACATTTTGAGAAAGAGCCCATCCCTAGATTGGAAGATTCGAAACTTGATCATAACATTTCTTTGAAAAACATTGGGAATGGCTCTCTAGATGAAAAGACTACTAGAGATGAAGATCAACATAACTTTGATTAGTTGAAAAAATTGTAAACATGATGATTCATCCACAGAAAACCCATATTTAAACTGTTCTTGAGGTTCACCAACAATGGTAGTTTTAAAATAAAATTTTTGGAGGGAAAGGTTTCAATCTTCTGACAGGATTCTAGAATAGGCTGATCACGTTTTTTATGACTTATATACACACACAATCACTTAAATAACCCATCCATAATCAGGTTAAGATGTGGGGTGAATTTCCCATTCACCCATTTAATGAAACAGACACAGGCTGCGACTTGCATACCACCCGCGACGAAGGCAGTGACGGGGCTTCATAGCCATGACAGACGGTCACAGACCTCCGTTATGCGGTACTTCATTTGACACTGCCCAGGCAGTGTCTTATCCAGATATGGGTCCTTAGTTTGGGGACTCTTGTGTGGCCATTTAGAAGTCATACCCGGACATTTACAACGTGATTACGAACCTTAACAAGTTATAGACCTTTAACATAAATTTCATAAAAAACAAACACCTATAAGACGTCCAAACATCCTTGGCCCGTACATGACATACCATGAAGTCTTAGGGGCTATCTTTCGAACGCCTTGGACGTGCTTGGGAGTTTCGCCTACAAACTTCACGAAGATTCATTTATCAACATTACACATCATTTTACAACATTTAAAGACTTATTAGTTTCAATTAAAACAGATTGAAGAATTTATAAACACGTGAGGCACATAAGCGACTAGTCGTCGAACGTCGGTCGTCCCTTGACGTTCGACTTCCAAATCACTTCAAACTTTGCACACTGACTCTAAACCATATCATATGAAATTTTATAAAATGATAACATAATGAAACACCCATAAACACATAGAAACACATATTAGGGATCTAGATGACTTAGTCGTCGAACGTCTTAGTTGTCCCTCAACGTTCGACTTCCGATACCTCTAATATTTTAGCTAATGCCTATATAATATATTTGAATCATATTTAGGACATTATAAATTTAATAAAAACATGTAAGGCTCTAGAAACCTTACCTCATTTTCGAGGTCTTACACCATATTCACCTATCAAAAACCCAAAACTCTCAATTAGAATAAAAAATTCCAAAACCCTCAAAAGTTCTTCTCTTTCAAAATTCTCTCAAGCCACCATTGAAGGAGGTCTTGGATATTGCTAGGAAGGATAGTTTGAAATATTTTAGTCTCAATTTTTGTTTGTTTCTAAAAGAATAAGTTGTGGGAGTTTTTTATCAAAAGCTAGCTATCACCTTAGAGCAAATTTTAAAATGATTTTAAAGTTTAAGAAAAGTCCAATTTTCACTCTAACTCAAGGGTTCTTGCATGAACAAATTTCAAATCATTACATATGATATTATTGATGTTAAATTAAAGTTTCCTAACGTAAACTCCATGAACCCTTGATCTTCTCGAATCCCCAAATTTGTCTTAGGAACTGAGTATATTGCTTATGATCTAATGTTGATGGAATTGTGGTTATCATGAATTGTATGGTTTATTTCTATTGTTATTTATACTATTATATATAAAATTTTTGTAGATGTTATGTAATAGTGATCTTGTATATTGCAAAAGGGTAAGTTGACCTAATTCCATTATTAATGTAGAATTGATATAAAATTGCTTTTGTGTGGTATGATCCATTTATGGTGACAGTGTTTACTTCTTGTTCTCATTATGGTCATGGCCTTGTAGCATTATTATATGAGTTCTAGTAGTATAATGTTATGGTATATGTGAAGGTGTAATGTGATGTTGGTTATGTAAAGTAATGTGAATATGTGTGCGGTGCTATAGAATACATGAATACAGATAGTGAGGTTATTATGTGATATATGGGTGATCTTATGTGATGTTCATAATGTGGAGGCGTTCATGTGATATTGAGATGCTCTTGTATAAAGTTATGTGATATTGTGAATGAAATCATTTCTAAATGTTGGCATGTTGATAGACTATGAAGAGTCTTTATACGTTGATATGATTCTTTTTTAGTAAACCTAGTTGTCCCTACTTGATACATAAAAGTTATGTTGAATGTGATCTCTTGACTTTTTAAGCATCCTTTCTTGAGAATGAATGAAATGATGAGACAATGAAAAATGAAAGAATGAATGACTGTCTAGGATCGGTATACCTAAGTTGGTACCCTTACTTGATGATGATGAGGTATTTAGAGCATGTCTTGAACTAGTAGATCTAAGAACGTTTCCCCTTTTTGATGAGTCTAAATCCCTAAATGAATATGTAAACCTTGAATATGAAAAGAAGGTTTATAATTAAGTAAATTGGATAGACCTAGCATGGTACCTATTTCATGAATGATCTATCCTCATGAGCCTTGATCTGCAACCCTTAAGGACCCTTTCAGGGTTGTGGTATTATGAGTTGGTAGGACTTAGAAATAGTACAAACTAAAATAATCTTATGTGAAAGATATTAATCTATGATAACCAAGGCAAAGAATCGAGTGTAAATGCTTCTGGTTGTCACGACCGGGGAGCACCCCCTAGAAGTAACATGGCGTACTTGACCTCTCGAAGGTCTTATACAAGCCCATAGTTATAATTCGTCGCATCAACATTGTAAATTTATCAAAAAATTTTAACTTTTCATGGAACCTCATATGCTAGAAACTTTACTTCATATACATATAAAATATAAGCCATAATACATATATAGAATCTAAGTCTCTTTGCCATCTTAGACTCAATAACGTTGGAGTACATTAGAGACACGACACTTAAGACATAATACAAAACTATACAATATTTCAACCTTTACAATAAATACACATTAGGACGTCCTTGGATTCAAGGATTCCTTTCCTTGAGCTTGGTAATACCCTATCAAACCCTTCATCATTAATGACATCCTTTAAGCATCAATACCTACACTTTGTGTAAAAAGTAGAGAAGAATGGGACCAGCACAAGAATGTACTAAGTATGGCAACCATGCAAAAACATGCATTTGAAAGAGAAATTTTCTTTGATATCATACTTCATTCCATTTTGAGTAAATAATCATAAAACCTTTATCTATATCATATATATCATTTTCATACTTCATAGAAACACAATCAAAGGTCAAGCATCATAGAAAATTGCATACCATCATAGAAGTATAATATCACATGGACATAGTTAAGTCTAGACCTTCATCATATAGTCAACAAGATCAACATCATGCATAAGCACTCTTATCATGCACATCTTCATAACAAGGAGACAAATACTACAATGTCATGCATAGGGAACACATATAGTGACATGCATTAGAACACCTTTCCAGAATTTCCTAAGGAGCTACTTGTGCAATGTCTAAATGGGTTCATTACTTCAACATATCCTAAGTAACCTCCCATAAGTCATTATATTTAGGGTCCTAGTCATTTAACTTTCGTTTTCAATTTTACTTTATGGAAACTATAACCTTAACCAACACAGACCATTGTGATGCTAAATATTGAATCGGGTGTCATAAAACCCCACACCGATGATGGGTGGTCTACCGGCCAAAGTAGAACAAAATGAGACATATTTTTCTAAGTGGATCCACTAGCTAGTATCCTATTATGGAAAAAATGGTCATGGAACTTGGAGGATATCTTGAAAACATCCCTCTATGCCCTTGGTATTTGAGGCTTTCCACCTCATGAGATTTATGGTAGACCTACCTTTTCCCTATGAAAAGGGACACACACTCATATTCTAGTTCACTCGGTGCTTAACTAAGTTCCCTTTATTGAAAACTTTTATTATATCAATTTAGGAGAGTCATCACCTCATATGCTTAACTCATAGGGCCTACATGGAAGTTCATCAACCTAAATCATGTAAAGAATACATTCACTTGAATATAGCATATGTAAAGCATCATCTAGTTTAAGGTACACATGAATACACCTTTCAAGGCCACTCTCTTGACTAGATCTTAATACATATGTGTGTCTGTATACATATATGTGAGAAACAATTTCATATAACACATAATGTCACACATTTTCATATATTAATGCATAAGTCTATATGTGTACTTATCTGAGCAATCCTTTCATATCAACACTCCAAGACACTATGCATGTTCGTACTTCATCATATCATATACTGAACATCATAAAATATAAGTCATATTCATAATGTCATCTTTCATATACATAGAAACCAAACGGAGGAACTATCCTATCAAGATACACATATGCAATGTATAGACAAGGTCGATACCCTTGCCCGTGCTAGTACACCTATCAAGTAATCCTAGCAAGTAATACATAACATAATTCACGTACATATATTTTACGTGCATAGTAGTAGATATTAGTGAATATGAGAACAACATTTCATTTAGACACCATAACCTATATTACTTGTAAAATGCACGTAAGGGAGAGTGTGTACATTGGTCAACATGATCACATAATGGCTTTAAATTACTACTTGAGGTATCCACCCTCTTAGACAACATTATACTTCCAAGAACATACCACACAACACATAATAGCATAGGAGGCAAGACAATATAAACATTATAACCAAGTATCCTAACTTTAGCTATTTACACTATCATTGAAAGAGTACATGGGTTGGGGCTACCAACCATTTTAACACATCAATGGAACCACCTATACAATACCCTAACATTAATGTACGCATGCTCAAACAATAGCAACACAACCTAGATCACAACTCGGTAGGAAGATAGGCACAATTACATCATAAGATGATCATTTAAATCTCTAAATCATATATTCATGAATTTTTGTTCAAGGCCAGGTTAAACACATATAGAATTACAATAAACTAAACACCACCACCATAAGTGGACCATACCACAAAATTCCATACAAGGCTTCATCAATATTACTACAAAGAAATAGAGAAGTGGAAAAGTTGAGGGAATAATCATTATTATGAATTTCTCAACCTTTGATCATAATTTATCAACACTCCTTATTCATAAATAATTCACATATATGTAAGTAGCTAAATGTACTTTAAGCACATAAGAAACAATGTACAAGTCGCTACAAGATTATACTGTAATATAATACAACACATCAACATACTGGGAAAGTAGAATAACATAGATCATTAGCTAATTTTCCTTGCATTGATTTAGATAATATTTCATAAAGATTATGAGTATAAGGCAGTAGCGAAACCTACATTTAACCATATTGAATTCATAATTAAATACCCTCAATACTAACGTTACAACATAGTCATTTTGGTTTATTGATTTGCTAGAGTATAAAAGACTTTACCAATACTATGAAATCTCTAAGGCTTGATCATAATTCATATTTTATCAACAATACACTAATTATGCAGTCGATATTTTGTAAAAAACAAGAAATTATGCTTGATATAACGACAACTCAAGATTCATCACACACTTAGCTTTTGACTGAATAGCCTAAAGGAATCTAATCAATTCATGTAATCCTTTCTTAGATTGTTCATTAAGGATTTATACCTTCAAAATTCATCCATTTTATCACCGTGAAAAAGTATCTAGATCAATTCATGCATAATCAGAACTCTACCCAACCGATCTCACAATCTACTTCAAGGCAACATGTAGAAACATAGGCTTTTAATATTAAAATATTCATACATTTATCATCATGGACTGGTCATCATAAACTAAACATAAATTCATTTAAATAACAGCATGTACAATCACTTAAATATAATAGAATCATATTTCAGTTGATAACAAATCAAGATCATAAGGCCCATGCAAGGTTAAATCATTTTGGTGATATTGCATTGGTTCATCATGAAATTTGGTTGAAAAAAACTTATGAAACAGTATATAATCATAAATAAACTCATATTATGCCTTTGAAATAATTTTATGTAACGACCTGTTTAGTCGTTTTGAGCAGCAGATTTTATTTCTGGAAAAACAGGCTGAGGCGACGGACCCCACGATGGACCGTCATGGGCACGACGGACCGTCGCAGGGTCTCGTTTCAAAACACTTAGAAAAACTAAAAATTGGGTACTGAAAATCGACTCTCTGAACTTCGTAACGAAATGGCAGGACGGACCGTTAGAGGTGTGACGGACCGTCACAGACCCTTGGTGGAAATTTTGGGTCTCTGAACTTTGCGACGACCTGCAGGACGGACCGTCCCAGGCACGACGGCCTGTCGCAGGTTGCGCAATCCCAGTCTGGGTCGGATTTCTTGATATGTTTTAAGGAACGTTTTTTACTATTCTTGCCTTAATTATAAAGTTAATGGGTTAATGTTAATTAGTCTAATTACTTGGGGGTTAAAAGAGGTAACCTTAAGTTAATTAGTGGGGCATTATTGCCATCTTTTATTCTCAATTATATACTAATTAGGGTAAAAGAAAGAGGGTTGGAATAAGAAAATTAAGAAAGGACAAAGAGAGATAGAAAAAGAAAGAGAACGAGTAGAGAGAGAGAGAAACGAAGGGGATAGCAAGGATTTTGAGAAGATAGCTTGTTGATCGCAATTCTTTGGTGGAGGTAGGTTATGGTTTTCATGCTTTCATAGTAAACTCTTAATAGAGAATGATATGTATTGGTAGTATTGTAAACCCTACTATGTGCTTAATTGTATGCATGCATGAACGTGATTATATAAATGTGATTATATTAAGCATGATGAAGTTATTGAATCCCAAATCTTGATAAAAACCTAATCTCTTTTTAATGATGATGCCTTGGTAAGGGAGAAGGCTTGATGAACTAAAGTAATGAGATTGATGATGCCTTGGTAAGAAAGAAGGCTTGATGAATTGATGGAAGGAGATTAGGGGATCGGGTGTCATGGACCGACACGTAGTATTAGGAAATCGGGTGTCACGAACCGACACGTAGTATTATGGGATTGGGTGTCACGAACCGACACGTAGATTTAGGGGATCGGGTGTCACGAACCGACACGTAGAATTAGAAGATCGGGTGTCACGAACCGACACGTAGTATTAGGGGATCGGGTGTCACGAATCGACACGTAGTATTAGGGGATCGGGTGTCACGAACCAACACGTAGTATTAGGGGATCGGGTGTAACGAACCGACACGTAGATTTAGGGGATCGGGTGTCACGAACCGACACATAGATTTAGGGGATCGGGTGTCACGAACCGACACATAGATTTAGGGGATCGGAATGTCACGTACCGACACAAGAGAAATAAAGATAATGAATCTTGAATGATGTTAATATACTCAATCTAATGAACATGATTCCCAAATGAGTATGGTATCGAGGCTTGAGTCCTCATGTGTTAACTTGACTGTAATTGTTAATGATATAGTATTTGTTGTTGCTACATGTTGAGAATCATAGTTGATTTTATGATATTACTTGGTATATATTGATTTCTATTTTGAGTTGGCCAATGATATCTACTCAGTACCCGTGTTTTGTACTGGCCCCTACTTTTATGTTCTCTTCTTGTTTATTTGTGGAGTGCAGCAAACGTGCCATCGTCTTCAACTGAACAGTAATTCAAGCCAGTCTTACTACATCGGAAATTCAGGGTGAGCTAATGCTTCTAGCTTGGACTGGATCTTCTTCTTCAAGTCTTGATGCCTTGAACTTCCGGCATGGACTATCTTCTTATTTATTTTTAGCTTTTAGAATACTCTTAGATTAGTCGTTTGATCGTAGATGTTCTTGTGATGATGACTTCAAGATTTTGGGGAATAATAGATGTTGAATTTTAGAAGTTAATGAATTGGTCTTTATTTAATGAGTTTAAGTCTTCCGCATTACTTTCTGTTGATATTATATTGAAATGTTAAGGTTAGATTGGTTGGTTCGCTCAAATAGGAGGGTAAGTGTGGGTGCCAGTCGCAACCCGGTTTGGGTCGTGACAAACTTGGTATCAGAGCATTAGGTATGTTGGACGCCTTTACTTTTCTTTGAGAGGCTATAAGACTTTAGGAAAATTCCATTCTTTCTTTCTTTCTTTCGTGCTACTACTTGAATCCAATTGGTATCTAGGTGATACAAATTAGTATCTGACCATCTTCACTCTCTTTCGCAGATGGTTAGAACTAGAGCAACAACTGCGCCAACACCAACATCTACAAGACAAGAAGCGTCTGAGCCAGCCACTGGCCTGTAGCTCGAGGAAGAGTAGCGGTAAGAGGCCGTGGTAGAGGTCGTGGGAGGACGTCCTCTAGGGGAAGAGGACGAGCACCTAACCCATCTGATACTAGGGCAGTGACTCCTCCACCGACTGAGGAAGTAATAAGAGAAGGGGAGGATGGGGAAACTGAATAAGTGCAGAATGAGGGATTGCCACCCCAACCTACTCCAGAGATGATCAATCAGGTTCTCGCCTATCTCAGTGGGTTGTCTGATCAAGGTCAGGCACCTCCAGTGTTTTCTGCGCCAACACCTCCGATTTTAGAAGTACAACATGCAGCCACTATGTCTACTCGTATGGATGCCTCATTGGACATAGGCACATTTCCACGTCTGACTACTGGGCCTATAATGACAAATGATCAGCATGAACTTTTCAGTAAGCTCTTGAAATTAAAACCTCCGGTCTTCAAGGGTGCTGAATCGGAGGATTCTTATGATTTTCTGGTTGACTGTCACGAGCTACTACACAAGATGGGTATAGTAGAACGGTTTGGTGTGGAGTTTGCGATTTATTAGTTTCAAGGGAACGCCAAAATGTGGTGGCGGTCACATATTGAGTGTCAACCAACAGAGGCACCACCTATGACTTGGGCCTCATTCTCTAGCTTGTTTATGGAGAAGTATATCCCCCGATTTTTGAGGGATAGAAAAAGGGATGAGTTCTTGAGCCTAGAGCAAGGTAGGATGTCGGTCAATGCATATGAGGCTATGTTTCGTGCATTATCCCGGTATGCCACCCAACTATGTTTCAGTCCACAAGTGCGGATTCACCGTTTTGTGAAGGGGTTGAGGTCAGAGTTGCGGATTTCAGCCTTACAGGTAGCGGCTACGGCAAAATCCTTCCAAGTGGTGGTAGACTTTGTGATAGAGGTGGAAGGAGTGAAGCCAGATGACTTCACCACGACATCGACATTAAAAAGGTTTCGAAAGGGAGGTGAGTTTAATGGTTCTTACTCTAGAGGACAAGGTTCCGGAGGTTACTCAGTTCGACCCATTCAGTCTTCACTACAGACTGTAGTTGGGGGTCCACCTCAGACTGGTCAACACATCTCTGATAGACCTATGCTTGACTCCAGAGAGTGTTATGGATGTGGGGAGACTGGACATATTAGGAGGAATTGTCCAAAACAGTGTTATAGACCCCCAATGGCTAGAGGTAGAGGTGGTCATGGTAGAGGTCGTTATTCTGGAGGACGTGGTGGTCGAGGTAATGGTGGTCACCAAAATGGCCGAGGTGATGGGCAAACTGGAACCACTACATCACAACATGGTAGAGGCAATGGACAGACAAACGATAGGGCCCATTGTTACGCTTTTCCTGGGCGGTCTGAAGCGGAGGCATCTGATGCTGCCATCACAGGTAATCTTCTGGTTTGTGATTGCACGGCTTCTGTATTGTTTGCTCCTGGATCCACATTTTCTTATGTATCTTTCCTCATTTGCTAATGGTCTACATTTACACTGTGAATTAGTTGATATTCCTATTCGTGTTTCTACTCCGGTGGGTGAGTTTGTGGTAGTTGAAAAGGTGTATAGGTATTGTTTGGTGAACTTTGTGGGGAGCAACACTTATGTAGATTTGGTTATCTTAGAAATGGATGATTTTGATGTAATTCTGGGTCTGACTTGTCTTTCTCCGCAATTTGCGATTTTGGATTGTAATGCTAAAACGGTGATGTTAGCCAAGCCTGGGACAGATCTATTAGTTTGGGAGGGTGACTACACTTCCAATCCGGTGCGTATCATCTCCCTTCTTCGTGCTAAGAAAATGGTTAGTAAAGGGTGTTTAGCTTTCTTGGCACATCTCAAGGACGACACTACCCAAGTACCTTCGATTAAGTCGGTTTCGGTGGTCCATGAGTTTCTGAATGTGTTCCCTGCAGATCTTCCTGGTATACCGCCAGATAGAGATATTGAATTTTGTATTGACCTTGAACCGGGTACTCGCCCCATTTCTATACCCCCTTACAGAATGGTTCCCGCATAGTTAAGAGAGTTAAAAGCCCAACTTCAAGAGTTGTTAAACAAAGGCTTTATTAGACCAAGTGCATCTTCTTAGGGTGCTCCGGTTTTGTTTGTGAAGAAGAAGGATGGGAGTTTTCGAATGTGTATAGACTACAGACAACTAAACAAGGTAACCATAAAGAACAAGTATCCTCTTCCCCGCATTGATGACTTGTTCGATCAGTTACAAGGTGCTTGTGTCTTCTCTAAGATTGACTTGAGATCCAGTTATCATCAATTGAAAATACGGGCAACGGATGTGCCAAAGACTGCTTTTCGAACGAGGTATGGGCATTATGAATTTGTAGTGATGTCTTTTGGTCTTACGAATGCCCCTGCTGCGTTCATGAGCTTGATGAACGGGATTTTTAAGCCATATTTGGACCTCTTCGTGATCGTATTTATTGATGATATATTGGTATACTCAAAGAGCAAGAAAGAACATGAAGAGCATTTGAGAATGGTATTGGAAATGTTGAGGGAGAAAAAGCTTTATGCCAAGTTTTCTAAGTGTCAGTTTTGGCTAGATGTAGTGTCCTTTTTGGGGCACGTGGTTTCTAAGGATGGAGTGATGGTGGATCCTTCTAAGATTGAGACAGTGAAGAATTGGGTAAGACCTACTAATGTGTCAGAAATAAGGAGCTTTGTTGGGTTAGCTAGCTACTACCGCCGATTTGTCAAGGGATTCTCTTCTATTGCTTCCCAACTGACGAACTTGACTAAGCAAAATGTTCCATTTGTATAGTCGGATGAGTGTGAGAAAAGCTTTCAGAAGCTCAAGACTTTGTTGACTACCGCACCCATTCTCACCTTGCCAGTGGAAGGAAAGAATTTCATTGTCTATTGTGATGCATCTTATTCGGGTTTGGGTGCAGTGCTAATGCAAGAGAAGAATGTGATTGCTTATGCTTCAAGACAATTAAAAGTGCATGAACGTAACTATTCAACTCATGATTTGGAATTGGCTGCGGTAGTGTTTGCATTAAAGCAATGGAGACACTATTTATATGGGGTTAAGTTTGAGGTCTACACGGATCATCGTAGCCTTTAGTATGTCTTTACTCAGAAGGATTTGAACTTGAGACAAAGGAGATGGATAGAGCTACTAAAGGACTACGATATCACTATTTTGTATCATCCGGGAAAGGCGAATGTTGTAGCGGATGCTTTAAGTAGAAAGGCGGGAAGCATGGGAAGTCTAGCTCACTTGCACGCCTCTAGACGCCCATTGGCTAGAGAGGTTCAGACTCTAGCTAATGACTTGATGAGATTAGAAGTAAATGAGAAGGGAGGATTGTTGGCTAGTGTGGAGTCAAGATCTTCTTTTCTTGACAAGATTAAGGGAAAACAGTTTGATGATGAGAAACTAAGAAGAATCAAAGATAAGGTATTGCGAGGAGAGGCTAAGGAAGCACAAATCCATGAGGAAGGTGTTTTGAGAATCAAGGGAAGGGTATGTGTGCCCCGTGTTGATGATTTGATCAACACTATTCTGACAGAAGCTCATAGTTCAAGGTATTCGATACATCCGGGTGCAACCAAGATGTATCGTGACCTAAAGCAACACTTTTGGTGGAGTAGAATGAAGCGTGACATTGTGGACTTTATTGCCAAATGTCCAAACTGTCAACAAGTAAAGTATGAACACCAAAGGCCCGGAGGAACACTTCAGAGAATGCCCATTCCGGAATGGAAATGGGAGAGAATCGCAATGGACTTCATGGTTGGTCTTCCAAAGACAATGGGTAAGTACGATTCCATCTGGGTGATTGTTGATAGGTTAACTAAATCTGCTCATTTCATTCCGGTAAAGGTGACTTACAATGCAGAGAAGTTAGCCAAGATCTATATCTCAGAAATCGTTCGATTGCATGGGGTTCCACTATCCATCATATCAGATAGAGGTACACAGTTTACTTCTAGGTTTTGGAAAACATTGCATGCGGAATTGGGTACTAGGTTGGACCATAGTACTGTGTTCCATCTTCAGACCGATGGTCAGTCTGAAAGGACGATTCAAGTGTTGGAGGATATGCTTCGTGTATGTGTGATAGAGTTTGGTGGCCATTGGGATAGCTTCCTACCCTTAGCGGAGTTTTCATACAATAATAGCTATCACTCAAGTATTGATATGGCCCCATTTGAAGCATTGTATGGGAGGAGATGTAGGTCTCCCATTGGTTGGTTTGATGCATTCGAGGTTAGACATTGGGGTACTGACCTTTTGAGGGATTCGATAGAGAAAGTGAAGTCTATTCAAGAAAAGCTTCTAGCGGCGCAAAGTAGACAAAAAGAATATGCAGATCGAAAGGTTAGAGACTTAGAATTCATGGAAGGTGAACAAGTCTTGTTGAAGGTTTCGCCAATGAAAGGGGTGATGCAATTTGGTAGGCGAGGTAAACTTAGCCCATGGTATATTGGTCCATTTGAAGTACTTAAGCGAGTAGGGGAGGTAGCTTATGAGTTAGCCTTGCCTCCAGGGCAGTCCGGAGTGCATCCGGTATTCCATGTGTCTATGTTGAAAAGATATCATGGGGATGGAAATTACATTATCCGTTGGGATTCAGTTTTGCTTGATGAGAACTTGTCTTATGAGGAGGAGCCTGTTGCTATTTTAGATAGAGAAGTTCGCAAGTTGAGGTCAAGGGAGATTGCATCCATCAAAGTTCAATGGAAGAATCGACCCGTTGAAGAAACCACTTGGGAGAAGGAGGCGGATATGCGAGAAAAATACCCATATCTGTTTACAGATTCAGGTACTCCTTTTCGCCCATGTTTTCCTTCTTGTGATCGTTCGGGAACGAACGATGGGTAAATTGGTATTTATTGTAACGACCTGTTTAGGCGTTTTGAGCAGCAGATTTTATTTCTGGAAAAACAGGCTGAGGCGACGGACCCCACGACGGACCGTCATGGGCACGACGGACCGTCGCAGGGTCTCGTTTCAAAACACTTAGAAAAACTGAAAATTGGGTACTGAAAATCGACTCTCTGAACTTCGTAACAAAATGGCAGGACGGACCGTCACAGACCCTTGGTGGAAATTTAGGTCTCTGAACTTTGCGACGACCTGCAGGACGGACCGTCGCAGGCACGACGGCCCGTCGCAGGTTGCGCAATCCCAGTCTGGGACGGATTTCTTGATACGTTTTAAGGGACGTTTTTGACTATTCCTGCTTTAATTATAAAGTTAGTGGGTTAATGTTAATAAGTCTAATTACTTGGTGGTTAAAAGAGGTAATCTTAAGTTAATTAGTGGGGCATTATTGCCATTTTTTATTCTTAATTATATACTAATTAGGGTAAAAGAAAGAGGGTTGGAATAAGAAAAATAAGAAAGGACAAAGAGAGACAGAAAAAGAAAGAGAACGAGTAGAGAGAGAGAGAAACGAAGGGGATAGCAAGGATTTTGAGAAGATAGCTTGTTGATCGCAATTCTTCGGTGGAGGTAGGTTATGGTTTTCATGCTTTCATAGTAAACTCTTAATAGAGAATGATATGTATTGGTAGTATTGTAAACCCTGCTATGTGCTTAATTGTATGCATGTATGAATGTGATTATATAAATGTGATTATATTAAGCATGATGAAGTTATTGAATCTCAAATCTTGATAAAAACCGAATCTCTTTTTAATGATGATGCCTTGGTAAGGGAGAAGGCTTGATGAACTAAAGTAATGAGATTGATGATGCCTTGGTAAGAAAGAAGGCTTGATGAATTGATGGAAGAAGATTAGGGGATCGGGTGTCACGAACCGACACGTAGTATTAGGGGATCGGGTGTCACGAACCAACACGTAGATTTAGGGGATCGGGTGTCACGAACCGACATGTAGAATTAGGGGATCGGGTGTCACGAACCAACACGTAGTATTAGGGGATCGGGTGTCACGAACCGACACGTAGTATTAGGGGATCGGGTGTCACGAACCGACACGTAGTATTAGGGGATCGGGTGTCACAAACCGACACGTAGATTTTGGGGATCGGGTGTCACGAACCGACACATAGATTTAGGGGATCGGGTGTCACGAACCGACACATAGATTTAGGGGAGCGGAGTGTCACGTACCGACACAAGAGAAATAAAGATAATGAATCTTGAAAGATGTTAATATACTTAATCTAATGAACATGATTCCCAAATGAGTATGGTATCGCTGCTTGAGTCCTCATGTGTTAACTTGACAGTAATTGTTAATGATATAGTACTTGTTGTTGCTACATGTTGAGTATCATAGTTGATTTTATGATATTACTTGGTATATATTGATTTCTATTTTGAGTTGGCCGATGATATCTACTCAGTACCCGTGTTGTGTATTGACCCCTACTTTTATGTTCTCTTCTTGTTTATTTGTGGAGTGCAGCAAACGTGCCATCGTCTTCAACTCAACAGTAATTCAAGCCAGTCTTACTACATCGGAAATTCAGGGTGAGCTAATGGTTCTAGCTTGGACTGGATCTTCTTCTTCAAGTCTTGATGCCTTGAACTTCTGGCATGGACTAGCTTCTTATGTATTATTAGCTTTTAGAATACTCTTAGTTTAGTCGTTTGATCGTAGATGTTCTTGTGATGATGACTTCCAGATTTTGGGGAATAATAGATGTTGAATTTTAGAAGTTAATGAATTGGTCTTTATTTAATGAGTTTAAGTCTTCCGCATTACTTTCTGTTGATATTATATTGAAATGTTAAGGTTAGATTGGTTGGTTCGCTCACATAGTAGGGTAAGTGTGGGTGCCAGTCGCAACCCGGTTTGGGTCGTGACATTTTAGGAACGAACCCGTGGAATATTTAAGAAGAAAGTTTTTTATCATATTTTTCCTTTCGAAATCTTTGAGAATGGCTCTCTAGATGAAAAGATAACTATAGATGAAGATCACCATAACTCTATCTAGTTGAAAACCTATTAAAATTAATGATTCGTATATGGAAAACCCATCTTGAACTTGTTCTTGAGATTCATAAACAATGGTGGTTTATAGAGAGAGTATTTTTGGAGGAAAAGGTTTCAATCTTTTGAGAGGATTCTAGAATGGGGTTATCACGTTTTTGATGATTTATATACACCCAAAAAATCTAAATGAACCTATTATAGTCAGTTTAGGACGTGGGGTGAATTTCCCATTCACCCCTTTAATGAAACAGAGGCATGCTGCCAGTTGCAGGCCACTTACGACGATGATAGTGACGGGGCGTCGATGCTTGACGGGTCGTGCCTGGCCTCCATCGTTGGGTACTTAGCAAAATTTTGGCTTGATACCTTACCAACGAAATTCCCCAAAGACGATACCTTTCTCGACGGTTCGTTGGTTGACCAACAATCCGTCGTTGGGTCCGTCAATGGACACTGTCCAGGCAGTGTCTTAGGAAGCTTTGGGTCCTTCTTTTGGGGCCTCTTGTGTGGCCTTTTAGAAATCTTAACCAGATGTTTCCAAATTTATTATAACCCTTGACAAGTATAGAACTTCCCACATAAATTTGATCCAAAACAAACACCTATAAGACATCGAAACAGCCTTGTCCCCAACATGACATACGATGAACATCATAGGGGCTATCTTTCGAACGCCTTGGACGTTTGAACGATAAACGTCACGAGATTCATGTAACAACATTAAACATCATTTGAAACCATTTTAAGACTTATTAGGATCATTTTATAGAAATATAAGCACGCATATACACATGAGGCACATAAGCGACTAGTCCTCGAACATGTTGGTCGTCCCTTGACGTTCGCCTTCCAAATCACATCAAACTTTTCATACTGCATATAAACTATATAATAAGATATTTTAGAAAATTATAACATCATGAAACACCCATAAACACATAGAACCACATATTAGGCATCTAGGTGACTTAGTCGTCGAACATCTTAGTCGTCCTTTAATGTTCGACTTCCAATACCTCTAATATTTTATATACTGCCGATATAATATACTTTAATCATATTTTGGAAATTAGAACATTAAGAAAAATGTGTTAGTCTCTACACACCTTATCTCATTTTTGGGGTCTTACAATGGTAGTAACTCTACTTGAGTATGAGACTAGAGTAAAAAGAAGACCTTTATATCGCTTAAACCATGTGCCTACATAGGATGTGCCCTAGTTCTACCTTTGAAAGTATAAAACTATCCCGACTGTGGGTTCTTATGACACTGGATTCCATACCTAGATAGTATTGTCTATGTCGATTAATGCCTATTCTCATTATGTGGGATGTGCACTCTAGTCATTGGATAGGTTCTACAACGTGTCGGAAGTGGAATGGGACGTTATTTCCACATAGCAGGAGTAGGCTTTGAAGATACTAAAGTTAGTTCCCTAGGTCTTCAAAGACCATTATGTGAAGTCCCCTAATTGTATGATTGACTCTTATATGACTTATATAATGTATGTTCCCTTAGTGAGAGTATGTTGAATAAAAAAGTTATTATCTTGGGTGGCTTTGAGTAACACTTATGTGTGGTTTAAAATGGTGTATGAGAGTTATCTTGATGTCTTACTTAGGTGGGTCTTAGATTAACCTTAGGTATAGTCTAAATGATTAAAAAGCTTACTTATTGAATATGCAATTAAGTGATATATATTGATGTTAGTTTAATATGTTTTATATGTAATTGTTGACTTGTATTATGTCTCTTAAAATCTTATGATGAAGGTTTTTATCAAAATATTGTGAAAGCATGTGTCTATACTAAATGTCCCTTTTTGCATGGTTTTTGCATGGCTTCCATACTTAGTGTTTTAATTTGCCAATCCCTTCTTTTCCCTTTTGACTAAAGTGTAGGGGTTGGAGATATGGTATGATATGGAGGTTGATCAGGTTTCTAAGTGGTTGAATATGAAGACTTGGTGAGTCCTTATATATTCGAGGACAATACTCTACATGTTCCTTTATGTCGGTTAGTCCTTTCTAAAGTTTTGTATGGGCTTAGTCCCAATGTTGTACTCTAAAGTATTATATGGTTTATGAGACATATATATTCTAAAGTTAGATATATTTAAAGTCTTTAGCTTGCTCTTAAATGACAATATTTCTTCGTGTGTGAAGAAATTTTTAGATTCTTACTTATTTTTTAGTATCGTATCCAATGAAAGATCCATGTGGCTAGTATGAGACCTTTGAGATATTGAATACACCGGTTACAATTAGGAGGTGCTCTCGGGTCATTACATCACCTTGGATCCTTTCACAAGATGGACAGTCTTGAAAGCACAACAAATTGTCAAACAAAGACATATATTTGCTATGGAGATTGTAAGAAGGCCTTTTGCATGAATTTCCTAACCCCTTCCTATTATTTTGACCCAGAATTGTAAGATTGGAAATCAATTTTGAAGAAGTGGTCCATTGGAGAGATTTGTTCATTTCTTCATTGACACGGACCTGGTCCCTCTATAATTGATTATTTCTCTTCAAGGCCATAGAATGTTTTGTTTCAACAGTACTCAAAATAGCTTCTAACTTCATTTGCAAACAACTAGCATATCCTTTTCCTTTGTCAGTTTCTAACTCAACATCTTCAATATCTCCTTGATTTATAGACTTTTAGTCCCGATAAACAATAAATTGTTCCTCGATAACAAACACATGATCAGTGAAGCTTAACTTTTTTTGGTTGAAATTGTCTAGAATGTTGTTCATAGAGTCTTTTTAAGCAATTAACTCTATAACGGACTCAATAAGAACAAAAACCAGACCTCTAAACTTTCTAATAGAGTAAGCATTCAAGATTTTTTTAAGGAAAAAATGGTTGCCTCTTCTTCAACTTCTTCATCTAACTTTTCCATGAACGTATCATCAAAGTGCTCAGAATCATCTAAATCACTTGAGGTATTTTCCAATATTTCCAAAGCATTCTTCACCGCCCGATCAGCATTAGGCTTTCCATTAGCATGGTTAGGGATCTTTTCCCTTTGCGTATCTTTGAAGTCTTGATTCATGCTTATGATTTTGACAATCTTTCATAAAGTTCCATGGATTTCCACACTTATGAACGATGTTGTTTGGATTTTCTGTTTTATTGGAGTTTCCTTTTTCTGGAAACCCTCAATGTATTTTTTTGACTATTTTTTAAACCTTTCAGTTACATAACTCACTTTTTCTTTATCTTCAGAAGCATCATTTTAAGAAACCTTTAGTGCTATTGATTTTTCCTTCATTCTGTCTATTTCATCATACTCTCTTCTAAACATGGGAACCTCTTGAGTTAGATATCGTTTCTTCAGAATCTTGGTGGGAATGTGAGAAACATCAAGAAAAAGTCGAGCTGCTTGTTGTTTTTCTCCATGATATATTCATGTTGTCTTGTCTTCGACCACCAGTGGCACTTGCTCTTGAAACGAGGAGAACATGTAATCGATTTACCTTCTTCTTGGTGATTTCGCCATTCTTACAATATCTATTTTTTTGTGTTAACCATATAGAGAATCCAATGCTCTGATATCACTTGTTAGAATGTGTGCGACGATCAACATATCAAGGACAAGGTCCCTTGTCTCAACAAGAATAGTAACTAAAAATATGCGTCCAGTTGTTTTAATGAAACCAGGTCCTCAGTGCAGTTAAAATAACAAGTTGTAGAATGAGTACTGAAAGTAAAGATTGAACAAACAACTTTACATGGAAACGTTCTTGCTCAATTGATTAAATCACGACCTATCGCAACAGGACATTTCAAATTGTTTCCACTGATCTTCTCAAAGAAAAACTAAAAGTCAGTTTATTAAATGGGATTAGCTTGATAATCTCCCCATTAATCAATACCACCTATTCCTAAGACAAGCTAGAGTAGATACAACACGGCCCACTAAGCTATCACCCTTAGATTTCTTAGACATCAACTAAGTGGATACCACACCATCCATTAAATGACTTAGAATTTGACTGAGCAACAACAATTTTTCCCACTAAATAATTTGACCTTAAATGATATGGAATTTTACAAACAAACACAAGAACTGAATCCTTTATAGACTAGGAAAAAACATACAATATATGCACGAAAGTATAACTCCTCAAACACACTCTAATGCTTGTAGCTTAATCACGTCCTTGTTGTGTTTGCTGAAGAATACTTCAATAAAATGGTCTTTTCTTGTATACATGAGAATATTCAAGATGAAAAAACTCATAAAATGAAAGACATGAAACTCAAACTCAACAAAGATGATTCAGCACTTTATCAAATACTTTTTTTGAGTATGAGTATCGTTCTTCCTTGAAGATGGCATTGTCTTTTTAAGCTTGTGAATTTAGTATGCCAAATATTTAGTTTGTGTTTTTTAGAAGATACTATATAAAATCAAAGAAACACGTTGAGACAAAACATTTGGCTAAAAGCCTGCTGTTTAGAAAATTTGTTCATTCACCAAATCAGATGTGGCAGCTCTTCTGGCGACTATGTTGTCACCTTTTCATATCACGGTCTTGCAATGACCATGTGTCTTGAAAACTTATTTATGAGTTCTTTAAAAGCTTGATAGTTCACTTACTTCATTGAATGAAAAAATGTAATATGGTGTTTGTCATATTGAAAACATCAATAATAAAGAGTTATTACCTATTGGAAAAATAACCTCATCCATTCTGATTGGTGTAGTACGTTGATGCCTCACCAACCTCTAACACGAAAACTTTACAGTTGTACTCCATTATTCATCTGATGGAGAGAACTATGTCAAGGACTAGGTCCTTGAATTTTTGATACATTGAAACGCACAATCTTGTCGGCTCTTTCTATTGGTGTAGAACACTGCACTTTTCACCTACCACCTAACATAACAGCTTTATAGTTGTAGCCCATTTTAATCTGGACGAGAGCATCTACCTGGGACCAAGTCCCTGCATTTATGAGAATCATTAGAAACCAAGAATATGACATTTTCCCCTTTTTTTACGATTACACACAAATATTTCTTACCCCGAGTTTATTCATTCATTTCACTATCAACACTCCCTATAACAAACATCTGATTCTTCGTTATATCATTAAGCTTGTTAAATCATGAAAACTTAACGTCAACTCCAAAATAACATATCATTTTTGAAAATTTATGGAGGTTGATATGTATCAGGACTTTTAAAGAGTTCAAGAAGATGATGTTAAAGTTATGCTTGAAAGCTTTCAATTTAAGGGAGAATGTTTAGTTTTAATAAGTCATATTAGGAATAAAATATTTTTGTTATGTTTGTCCTATTCTTTAGGATTTAGTTTTAAATGTGTGATGCTATCAAGTTTTTAGGAAAAAATCCTTGTCCAGTTGTTTCTAAATTTTAGCTTCAGTTTTTCCTATGTATTTCCTACATTACGTTTCATTTCTATCACTTCGCAGATAGTCTTATTCCACTCCATGCCTCAATAGGAATTTTTTCATCCACAAATTTTAGTTGGTAGCCTATTGAACAAATACTATTGCAGAAACATGACACATAAAGAAGACAACAATCAACCTCCACAAGTTAATGAGGATTATTAGTAGATTTTATGGTATCTACAAAACTTTTTTTTGATGATGGTTTTGCTATATGAACACTATTAATAAATGGAAGTAGCAAGAATAGGTGACATATTTGAAACTATCAATAAGCACAACAATGAATATCCGAGAGACGGAGTTTGGACCTATGATGCCACTACCATCGACCAGGACATATACTACCATGGAAGAATGTGACTTGTTCCTGCTGAAATTCTCTTGTTTTCCCTTTGTTCCAGTTTGTTCTTCAGAAATGTTGTGAGAGGATCTATAAAGGGAAACTGTAGGTCCATTGAGGATCCTTCTATTTATGTAGAGGTTCGTGTCATCCTGCCTTTCTTCCATGGATATATCTCTAGCACAAAATGACACATCAAACTGGAATACTCTTGTACACATGCCTAAACTCAACAAAGGTCCTGCCCAAATGAACACAAAAACAAATTAAAATACGGGAAAGCAGAAGGTTATTCAAAAAGATGAATTTGAGCATATACTATGACTCAAAGCAATTAAAAGTGCCTAAGATATTAATAGTCTGTCTGTATTTAACAACACTTACGGGCAAGACCTTCAAGGTACAACTCCTGCATAGTTGACTTTACATTCTCTTTCTCCTCAGATCCAAGAATGCTTTGTGCCACATCAGCATTTTGATAAAGTCGAGGATGGATTCCTGGGATAGCAGGGGCTAAATCACCTGTGAGTCCTGCCTCTTTATTTTTCTTATCAGCATTTCCATGAAATGCCATGGCTTTCTCACTTTCAAATACGGATAGAATTATGAAGTTCCCATCAATCTCAAAAATTTAATCATTCCTTGGGACATAAAGAGATGCGCCAGAGGATCACTACCATTGCCCACATGAGCAAACTCATCTTCAGCCCTATTGGTATTTTTCTGATTACTTTCACCCTGACCTCCCTGGCCTTAATGGGAGCAAGGATCTTTACCACTGTATTTTCCAGAACAACCAGTCCCATTCACAGGCACGGTAATAGTCAATACTCTTCCAAGATGTTTTCTCATAAAATTCAGTCAAAAAAGACTCTCCACTCATAAATGATTCCATCATGCCTACATATCTTTCTTTTAATAAAGGAACCAACCCACCAAAGAGCAGGATGAAGAACAACACACAACTAACACTAAAAACTTTCTTTGTTTTAACCTCACTCTTATTTTTCTCCAATTTCTTGTTACTTTTTTGCGTGGGTGATAGTGCCTGTGATTTCAACTTTGGAATGGGAACCACTGGCACTTGAGATCCTTGTCGGTTCATCATATAATATGGTGTATATGACATCCATGGAGGAGTATAGGGTTTAATACCGGGGGGTGGCGGCACTTGAGAAGGTACACCAGTACCTCCAAGTTGTGCCTTTAGAGTTACATTTTCTTCCTTTGCATAGGATAAATTTGTATTCAAATGTTAAATTGTTGATTGAAATATTTTAAACTTATTATCTAACTCCTCAACATAATGTCTTTTTCTTTTCCTTGACAAGTGAGCCCTTTCCTTGTTCCTAATTTTTCTAGACATCCTATTTTCGTCCTCATCCGTGTTAACTGGAGCTTCCCTAAGACAATATCATGAGGTCAAATTGAATCGTCTAGAAGTATCATCATAACTCGCCATAACTTGACTCTTAGGTTGACAAAAGCTATTCAGGTTCATTTGACTCGAGTCCAAACTCGATTCCGACCCGAGAAAGTATGGCAGACAATTGGGGTTTTGAAATGATTCCTCATTGGTAGGGTTTGGAAATCTATAATTGAATGATTCATCAAGAATGATGGCATCGGTTGTGAAATTTACATTTGGAAATTCCATAGGGAAATCTTCGATATTTTATTGGAGTGTTATGGTCATGTGTAGGGCGTAAAATGTACTGTCAATGTTGAACTGCAAGGCTGTAGAACTCCTCGATGAAGTTGGCTTCTTCTGCCGGCGGTGGATCGGCCATATCTAGAGTGCTTTAGCAATTTATAAGAGATTTAGTGAGAGACAAGATAGGAATAGAGAGAAAACCGAGAGTTACTTTTTTTTATAGTTTTATTATCGACATTGTTAAGATTGATCCATTGAATTTTGTAGATAGGATATCTAACGAATAAAAATTCAGATTTCTTGATGTTTCAAAAAATAAATTTTATAAGATTTTTTTCATGGGTAATATTTGTTTTACCAATTAGGCATGTACGAATACACGAATGCTCACTTAAATGATTAACTTTAAGAAAATATGTTAAATATTCATTGAAATAGTGAATTTTGTATTAAATATGTGATCCAAGAACTATTTGATTCTATTTATTTTCTCTGTGTCTCTTTATTTCACACTTAGAAGGTCATAATCTAGAGACCGGTGGCTTGTATACCATTACTAGTTTTTGAACACGTGCATTGCACATGTATACCTTGCTAATTAGTATAAATACTTTTAATATATTAAGTGTACAATGTGTCAAATACAAGCTCAAATCAATGAACAATGATCATATTCAACTGATATTATCATCATTGCAAGGCACATCATACAAAAATATTGTTATCAAGTGAATTTCAAATGTAATACTATAACGACTTCAAATATACAATTTGCATGATATATCAAGTATTCAACTTGTTAAGAGTACTTTTTTAAATTTCACAACACATACTTTAAATGTAGGCATAGTTGCAAAATATTTAAGGCCTTGAAGTTTCAATCTTCGTTTTAAGGAATAATAACCTCCACTTCTTTATAGATGCATACATATCATCGAAGTAGAGTAGTTTTTGTAATAGTTATGGAGAAATTCGATCAACGCATGTCTTTGTTAGCATGGTTTGTAGATCATTATCAATTTCATTGTGTACACCTACAAAACAAAAATAGTAGTTATTTGTTATAGAAATATCATTGTTTAAATATTTGATTGACATATATAAATAATAAGTATAGGCATATGAACCTTCGTCTTCTTTGACTCATTCAAAAGTATTAGTTTTGTCATGGGTAAATTTTGACAAAATAAATTTTAGTTAAATTATAATGATATACTTAAATTATGAAATACAACACAATCATTTGTGAGATACTAACAACATGGTAGAAAAAGAAAATAATATAAACCAATAATTATATGGTGCAAAAAAAAATACATATTAAAGAAAAGATAACTATGATTTTATATATATACATATTTATGAACCAACCCAAAAAAAAAACAAATAAATTACATATAAAAAAGTTTGAAATTATCAAATAAAAGGTTAATGAAATAGAAGCATTGTCAAAGGATAACTAAACAAAAAACAGAAGTGTTATTGCCTCTACATAAGTTCAGATTCCAACATTCGTATGATTAAACATCAAATCAAGACTTTATGAAAGAGAAGTATTTTCATAAAAAAAAAAAATAATGACAATATTACTCCACCTTACTTAAGTTCGTCTTCTACTACTCATAAAATTAGATCGATAGTGATAATAGGATTAAATATTAATAGGGGGATAACATGAGAGGTGAAAAGACTAAAAAACTTATTTGAAATATAATATTTTATTTTAAATTATGTATTTTTTAATTCTTAAATGTAGCACATAAATAAGAGTCGGTAAAAAGATTTTTACTTATCCATTTGTCATATGGACCCTTGAATCCATCTAAACTCATCATTTTAAACACGTTTTTTGACTTGACGTTCTATGTGGCAGATACAACCAAGGATCGTGTGACACACACATCCGAGGAGCATAAAATCTGGTTAAAAGGGTCTAATAACCACATTAGGGTTTTAAAAAGTCATCTTCTTCCCCATTCACATTTAACACCATTATTAGACAAATTTGAGTTTTTTTTCCTCTTTTCAATCTTCTTTATCAAAATTTCTTGTCCATTTTTGTCATCATTATACTCCTCTTTTATTTCTAAGGATTTCCAGTTAATTCTTTGCTTCGTTTTGTGGATGATCCTATTGTAGTTTTGTACATCATAATGAAAATTGCTTTTCTTAGAATCCAATAATCTAATAAAAATCATGAAACATGTATTGAAAGCATAAAAAATAGAATCCCCAAAAAGTTTTTTAAAAAATTATTATAATCAACTAAAAATCTAAAAATTAAACAAAAACATAAGTAGAAGACGAAATCTAGACTAAACAACATACAAATATGAAAGTAAGTCACAAAATTTACATAGACAAAAACCAAAAAAAGTACTCAAACAATTTTGTAGAAATGAAGAAAAAAATGAGTAAGAACAAATGTCGGTATATATAGCCACACATAGATATAGGTCTACGATGACGTTGACACACTGTCCACTCAAGCAGTGAGCCACTCTTTTTCAATTTGGATGAAAACAAAGACGAATTGTCTTGAATACTGCTGGTGTTTTTTATTCAATGGAAAGAGTAGAAAAAGTGGGGGGGGGGGGGGGGAGGGGAGTGCAAGGAAGAGGAAAGATAAATGAAATGA
The DNA here is from genome assembly GCF_036512215.1 of Solanum lycopersicum. Lineage (NCBI taxonomy): Eukaryota > Viridiplantae > Streptophyta > Magnoliopsida > Solanales > Solanaceae > Solanum > Solanum lycopersicum. The sequence continues at coordinate 41,793,753 of NC_090802.1, forward strand.
GATTGTGGGAGAAGTGATGGGTTTGGTGGAAAAGGTAAATAAAAATCAAAAGTCTATTAATTAAATATAATAAAATGTCAAGATGACATATAATGACATTTATCTATAAAGTGTCATTTTATAATTATTTTTAAAATTTACGTGTCAAGCGTTTGTGGTACACGTACAACTAAAGGGGTAAAAAATGTGTTTAAAATGTTGAGTTTAGCTAGGTTCGGGGGTCCAAATGAAAAATGGTAAGTAGAAGTGTTAACAAGACAAACTCATACAAATATAAAGGTCCACCAGACCATTTTGCCAAAAATAATATTGCAGAATCTTTTGTGAATACTCAATGTGGATCACCTTATATACCTCTTATTCACGAGAACCTATGAAGATGATCAATAAAATATTTTATTAGTTAAATTGTATATGTATATGTTTATTAAATTTTGATAAGGTTTAATCATATAATTAGTGTTATCTTATTAATATTATCTTATAGACAATATTTATTATGTAGTTTTCTTGACATCTAACCAGATGTGCTTTGAACATGTATTCCATGTTAAACTATTTAGATGTTTTTTTAGAACTACTTTTGTTTTATACATTTTATTTATAAGTCATAACATATAAAATAGATGTCGTTTGTGTTGTTGGCTCACGTATTTGAATTCTCGGTTGATTGTGCACATAAATCAAATATAATTATCTGATTGTCCATAGATAAGTGAAATCATACATATAATCACATGTTTATCTTACATCCCAAAAAGACATAGTTCTTGTTAGAACAAATGAACAGGAATGAAAAAAATTACAAGGAATACAAAATAAAACTTGCTTGGCTTAGAGGGACGTTAATACGTTTCTTGAAGATAGTTGGAGTCTCTCCCTCGAGCAATCGGAAGAATAAATAACAACTCTATCTTCGGAATTCAACTAAGCCACAAAACAGTAGCATTCAAGAATGTTGCTCTTCTATTCTTGAATTGGTAATTTCACCTTTTGATCAATGTCTCACAAGTGTTTTCAAGGGAAAGTATTTTTGTTTGAAATGCTTATCTTTTTCAACCAAAGGAAACTCAATTTATAGGATAAAAAGTTTTTGCAAGAAAAGATTTTTAATTAATAGAATTTATTAGGTTCATGAATTGAAAACAAAAAACTTGTCTTTCAAAAATCCATAACGTAGAATTAAAAAAAAAACTTCTTGCAAATGTTTGTAACATAGAATTAAAATAAATGAATGTTACAACTCACATTTATGTATTTGTTATTTCAAAATGGATGAATTTGTTTCAAAATTAATTGAAACACTAACTCTTACAATCCCCCATTTGTTTCAAGAAATGTTATCTTTAAAAAATCCAAAAAGTATTTTGAGACATTAATCTAGCAACATGCATCAATAATGGTGTCTTTTGGACTTGAACCATTAGCTAGTGAAGGTTTTTCTAAATCATTTACTACTTAGTGAACAAATCTTGAACTAAGTGCATCATTGAATGAAGTTTGAAAAATACCCCACGCATATCACTATGTTCCGGTGAAAATCGAAATCCTTTGACACCTTACGGCCATGTGTCCTGAATCCTTTTTAGCCAAGTGCTTTAAGATTTCCTGTTAAAATCTTATTGAAGCGGCCTCCACTTCGCACCTAGTGCGGTGAATTCATCAAGAGTAACTTTGCATACTCCGACCAAATAGTCTATGAACTTCATTAAGAGAAATTAATCTCATCCTCCTTTACACGAAGTATCGGTAAATCTATCAAGAGTATTCCTACACACTCCAATCGAAATCGATTTATAGACTTATTAAGAGAACATAATCTCATCCTTTTCCTTAGTAGGAATATCGAAAAAAAATTATCAAGATTTTTCTTACTAACTCCAGCCGAGATCGGTCTTATAAATTTATGAAGAGAAACGAATCTCAATCATGCACATCTACTTATTTCATTTTATTTTAAAAATGAGAATTTTATTGATGTGCTTCACAATTGTAACTTTACTTGTTTTTCCCTTAGAACCCAAGATTACATCATTAGGTAGGGTTACCATAAAGTACAATTAATTTACAACAGGCTTTATTCCCATCTCATTACAACTTTCCACCAATAACTCTTTGCCTAATCCTTTAGACAAAGGATCCGCTAAATTAAATCTGCACTTCACATATTGAAGCGATATCACGCCTTCCTCCAATAATCTCCTGACATGATTATGTTTGAGACGAACTTTTCTTGACTTGCCATTATAGCAGTCACTTGAAGCCCGAAATATAGCAGCTTGATTATCACAATAGATAGTTAAGGGTGGTATTGGCTTACTTCACAAAGGAATATCTATTAGCATTGGTCGCAACCAATCAGCTTCTTCTCTAGCAGAAGACATAGCTATAAATTCTGACTCCATGGTTGAATGAGTAATACATGTTTGCTTCTTTGATTTCCAAGAGATCGCTGCTCCAGCCAAAGTGAAAATCCAAGCAGTAGTACATTTAGAGTCATTCGAATCAGAATTCCAAGTAACATCACTATAGCCTTCAAGAACAATGGGAAATGTAGAATAATGCAGGCCAACATTAATTGTACCCTTCAGGTATCTTAAAACACGAATTAAGGCATTCCAATGTTCAACTCCGGGATTACTAGTAAACTTGCTCAAAGTTCCTACTGCGTAACCAATATCCGGCCTGGTACAATGCAAGGCATACATAAGACTCCCAACAATCTGAGAATATGTCAGCTGATCGAGAACATCACTAGAGTTCCGCATTAGTTTGATGCTAGGATCAAATGGTGTAGGAGCAGATTTGTCATCAAAGTGACCAAACCTCTTTAGAACTTTCTCAATATAACTTGATTGAGTAAGAGTCAAGCCATTTACTGATCTTATAATTTTAATACCCAAAATTACATCAGCTTCTCCAAGATCTTTCATTTCAAATTGAGAAGCTAGAAAAAATTTTGTTTCTTTGACTCTTTCAATATCAGTTCCAAAGATCAGCATATCATCTACATAAAGACAAATTATAACACCAGATTTTTCTTGAAATTTGCTAAATATACAAATATCAATTTGCTAAATATACAAATATCACAACCATTGATTGAGTAGCCCTTAGAAATCATTACTTTTCTAAATTTCTCATTCACTTGTTTTGGAGCTTGTTTTAATCCATAAATAGATTTAAGAAGCTTACAAACTTTGTGTTCTTGACCAGGAACGATAAATCCTTCTGGTTGTTTCATGTAAACCTGTTCATCTAGATCTCCATTCAGAAATGCAGTCTTCACATCCATTTGATGTATTACCAGGCTATGAATTGCGGCTAAAGCAATCAAGAGTCCAATAGAAGTCATTCGAGCTACAGGAGCAAATGTATCAAAATAATCAATATCTTTCAATTGAGTAAAATCTTTTGCCACCAAACGAGCTTTGTACTTATATAAGGTTCCATCAGATTTTAATTTCTTTCTAAAGATCCATCTACAACCAATAAACTTACATCCAGGAGGGAGGTCTGATAAAATCCATGTATTGTTTGACATAATGGAGTGCATTTCGTCATCAATAGCTTCACGCCAGAAAGGAGAATCATGTGAAGCCATTGCTTCAGCATAACTTTCAGGATCCCTTTCAACTAAATAGACATGAAAATTTGGTCCAAAGTCTCTTGGTTTGGCTGATCTTGCACTACGTCTTGGTTGACTTTCTTCCAAAGGTTCAACTATTTTTCTTTTAAGAGTAGATATAGAAGAACTTGTATTTTGTTCCAAAGACTCTTTTTTCTTAGGAAATATATTCTTAAAAAAGTTAGCATGTAACGATTCAATAATTGTGTAAGGGCTTGGAGTCTCAAGATTCAAAAATCTATAAGCCTTACTGGTTTGTGAATAACCAATAAATACTCAATCTACTCCTCTATATCCAATCTTTGTCAATTGTTGATCTGGTAATCTAACATGAGCCAAACAACCCCATACTTTAAAATAATTTATATTTGGCTTTCGATTCTTCCAAAGTTCATATGGATATGAATCATGTTTCTTGGAATGAATTCGATTCAAAATATGACATGCAGAAAATAAGGCTTCAGTCCACAAATTTTGAGTGATACCAGATCCATAAAGCATAGAGTTAATTATTTCAATGAGAGTTCTATTTTTTCTTTCTGCTACACCATTTTGTTGTGGTGTATAAGACATAGTCAATTGTTTCTCAATGCCTTCTTTTTCACAAAAATCAATAAAATTTGATTTTAAATATTCTCCACCTCTATCAGATCTAATTGATTTAATCTTCAAACTCAATTTATTTTCAACTTCTGCTTTATATGTTTTAAAAGTCTCAAATGCCACATCTTTTGTTTTTAATGGAAAGACATATGTATACCTTGAGTAATCGTCAATGAAAGTGATAAAATATCTCTTTCCATGACGTGATAAACAATCCATCTCACAGGTAATACACTTAGCAACATGATCCTTTCCACAGTCTTTAATTAATCCATTTTTCATCATAAGTTTAATGGATCTAAAATTCACATGACCAAGACGTTCATGCCATAAATCTAAAGACTCCACAATATAAGCAGAAATATTTTCATTTTCAATATTGAGTTTGAACATGCCATTTGTAGCATAACCTTTTCCAACAAACATGCCTTGTTTAGACAAAATAAATTTATCTGCCTCAAAAATCATTTTAAAACCATATTTCGAAAGAAGCGTACCTGATACCAAGTTCTTTCGAATATCAGGAACATGCAATACGTCTATCAATGTGACCATCTTTCCAGAAGTGAATTTTAGTTCAACAGTTCCCTTTCCCACAACCTTAGCAGAGGATGAGTTTCCCATATGCAAAACTTTATCGCCCCCCACTAATTCATATGTCGTGAAAGAATTTCAATTACCTGATATATGACGAGTTGCACCAGTGTCTATCCACCATTCCACTTGATCTCCCGCTACAAATGCTTTTGTGACCATTGCCACCAGTTCATTTTTTGTATTGTTATTTGCCCTTTCTTTCTTCTTTTCAGCTTTAAGAATTTTACAATCACGTGCATAATGACCAATTTTATGAAAATGATAACAATCAATCGACTTAGAATTAGAATTAGTATGCTCGAAATTTTTACTCTTCTTTGTCTTCAAAAATTTATTATTGGCAGGTTCCTTTTTGATCTTTTCTTCAACAACATGAGCTTTCATGATAGGCTCCCTCAAGATGTTATTGTCGCGGTATCGTGTCTCTTGTTCAATTTGCAAGTGTTGCAATAATTGTTCAAGAGTCAAATCTTCCTTCTTGTGTAAGAGTTTGCTTCTGTACTCTTTCCAAGATGGAGGAAGTTTTGAGACAATCGCACCAACATGAAAGTTTTCATCAAGAGCAATTCCAGTTATAACAATTTTATTAGATATAAGTTGAAACTCTTGTACTTGTTCAGTGATTGACTTGTCATCAAATATTTTGAACTCCATATAATTTGAAACAAGAAATTTCTTTGAACTCGCCTCTTCTGCTAAATGAATAGCTTTAAGAGTATCCCAAATCTCCTTAGCAAATTTACACTTAATATAATATTAATCATAATATTTATTGGACATTCCTCCAAGAATATAATTCTTGCATAAGTAATCATCATCTTGCCATTTGGCAATTCATTCTTTAATTAAAGTAGCCTCGTCCGTTGCTACCTCAGAACTAGGAGCCTCAGGATAAGGTTTCTCAAGAACATACGCTAACTTTAATCGTCTTAAAAAGAATTCCATCTTTCCACGCCATCTAGAAAAGTCTTTTTCATCAAATATTTCAAAATTAGGATTAGGCAAAGATGGAACATTGTTCGTTATTGATGTGGATGCCATAGAGACAACTATCTTCAAATTGTTAGAACAAATGAACAAGAAAGAAAAAAATTACAAGGAATACAAAATAAAACTTGCTTGGCTTAGAGGAACGTTAATACGTTTCTTGAAGATAGTTGGAGTCTCTCCCTCGAGCAATCGGAAGAATAAATAACAACTCTATCTTCGAGATTCAACTAAGCCACAAAACAAGTAGCATTCAAGAATGTTGCTCTTCTATTCTTGAATTGGTGATTTCACCTTTTGATCAATGTCTCACAAGTATTTTCAAGTGAAAGTATTATTGTTTGAAATACTTATCTTTTTCAACCAAAGGAAACTCAATTTATAGGATAAAAAGTTTTTGCAAGAAAAGATTTTTAATTAATAGAATTTATTAGGTTCATGAATTGGAAACAAAAAACTTGTCTTTCAAAAACCCATAACGTAGAATAAAAAAAAAAACTTCTTGCAAATGTTTGTAACATAGAATTAAAATAAATGAATGTTACAACTCACATTCATGTATTTGTTATTTCAAAATGGATGAATTTGTTTCAAAATTAATTGAAACACTAACTCTTACAGTTCTTATACTTCAACACCGTGGTATAAAACATACAGAGACGGTATAATAATATGAAAAACTATTGGTCAAAGGTTAATATAAGGAAAGATGAAATATAAATATAATTACTGTAATAACTATGAGAACTCATATTATTATCACTAAAGAATGTAAAAGATTGCGAATAACGTTTGCAATAATTAGTAACAACTAAGAGAATTTAAAATGTTGTAACTAAGAATTAATATGCAATAGCTGAATTTCTAATAAATTTTATGTCTATATAAATAAATAGGACTTTAATCAATGTTCTCGTTTTTAATAGTTAGTAGATTTTAATTTAGTGTAGGGACAATACAAAAATGTATATTTCATATTACTGAAAAGTTTATATATTTTTATAACAACTCATTCCAAATCATAACATATAGATCAAAAGTAAATGAATATAGACAAAATCATTAAAGAAAACTCAAGACATCAACATATTAGTGAGATTCAACCTACATTCGTAATCGTGATGACTAATAACTTTTAATGATTAAAATATAATGACTATGCATGAAAGACTTATAATAGTGGTTACATTTCTTCTTCTCATCCAAAACACTAAACGATATTATAAAAAAAAAACATCACTTCAAGCGATAAATGCAAATGCGATAAAATTATTTTATTTTAGCAAAGATTCTTATCAAATCACAACAACAATATTATTATACTCAATGTAATTTTTCAAATAAAATATAATTTTTATAAAATTGAATAATACAATATATAAACAAAGATAATTCAGAAAGCTAGGTGAATTTTGATGTTCACATTTTGGTATTCAGTTTCTTTATCTTCTCCCTTGTAACCACTTTTCCTTTTCTTATTTGTGAGCTAACTTTTGACTTAAAGTATTTTGTCAATCCTAATATATTTACGATCAATTTACCTCACTTTCCTCAAGTGCAACATCCTCTATTGGTCTATCTCCTTTTAAATCAACATCTTTTGAATAACATCATGTATCTCTATAAGATAAAATAAAAACTCTCTGGAAAGGATCACAAATTATGATTGTGTGATTCAATACGATAACAATATGAATAATCAAGAAAATATTTTTTCCAATATAATAAATCAACACCTATCGTATATCTAATGTCATCCTAATAGTCACCCATTGTTATATAATTTAATTAGCTGGAGCTTTGAATTTGGCGAACCAACCTATTGATTAAAAGAGATTTCTGTGTTCATCTTTGATATACTCTAGGATGATTTTTCTACTAATTACCTTGTGACTCACTACTAATTGAAATAAAGGGATAAAGAAAAGTAGAAATTAAGATACTTTGGTAAGGGACGGATATCGACATTTATGTTGCATTTTGGTAATGTTTATATATTTTTATCACAACTTAATTCAAAATCATAGGATAAAGATATCATTAGAAAATGTTCATTGTCTTTATAAATAAAAAAAATAAGTTAGTTTTTAGACTCAACCAATATCAGGAACATGCAAAAATTAAGTTGGCTAGAACATCACGATAAATTAGACAATTTGATGCAATTTCATAATTGAAGAGATTTTCTTGTCAACTTTGATTACTCAAAATAATAATAATTTTGTTCATCAAATATCCTATATTTCACATGCGACACTCAACCTAACATGTATCTACACATATAAAAAAATTCGACAAGAAATGATTTTAAAAATTAAAAAATCCTTACATGTAAGTATTGAAAAGTATAAATTTTAATAGCATAAAGGAGCAAACCTGAAAAATTGAAGGAGAAGAAATGGACAATGTAGTTTAGGAGAACAAATATGAACTAAGAACGAAAAACTAAATTAAATCAAATTGGACTAAAGTAAGAAGTACCATAATCTTCACTTAAATCATGAAAATTATATTCACTCGCCGGTCTTCTAAATCCTTAATTAAATGCAAAATACCCATGCAACAAAAATTTCTGAATATGCAAATACAAAAGGGAAAATATCAATTATCACTTATTTTGGTAGGAACAGTGTTAGTTTCATCTCTATGATATGTACAATGTTTGGGATGTCAAGCTCAAATTATAATTTTTTGCATATCATGATTAACAAACTTTTAAATTTCAAATAAAAAGAGAAATTGAAGAGAGAAATAAATGTTTCCTAATATTTTTTGAAGATAAATGTTGAAAAAAGAAATACAATGCCAATTCTTTTTTAAGACACATGCAAATTAAAAAATACTTTTAAAGTAAAGTTCATCAAGAAATTATATCCAAACATAAAATTGAGAACGATATGCTAATTAGCTAGAAATTTTTATCAAATCGTAAAATTTTAAGCTCAAAATCATGAAAAATGGAAAAGAACAAAATTATATAGTGAAACACATGATGAAATTTCAATGTGACAATTCAAATATAGAAAATATGTGAATAATGATGATTGAAGAGGAACATAACCAAGTGAGATGAGAAGATGAAAGAAAAATGCGAGGAAGTCCCTCTATTTATAGTAAACTATGGGTAGTCTGGACCAAAGTTTTTTGTGTCTTATCGGAAAAGTCATGACCTTTCGGAGAAGTCACAACCCTTTAGAAAAGTCACAACTTATTTGAAAAAGTTACAACTCTTTGGAAAAGTCACAACTAATAGACAAAATCACAACTTTTTGAAAAAAAGTAACGACTTATCGAAAAAGTCACAACTCATCAAAAAAAGTGCAACCTAAGTTAGGAATATTATAGAAATTTAACATTTAAGTTAGGAGTTCATGTTTTTAAGGTAATATAGATATAGATATAAATATCGATACAGATTGATATATATATATATATATATATATATATATACATACATGATTTGATTCTATTTATTTTCTAAGGATGTTAATAAGTGCAAAATTTATGGGGCTTCTAGATGGAAAAATAATGGTAAAAAATTTTCAGTCATGGTCCTTAGGTATTTTTAAAAAAAATCAAGGTTGCAAACATTGCATGTCTTCAAAAACATTTAAAGTAATGAGATGGCATCAACAAATATGGATCTCTATGACATGCTCTAGACTCTGAAGGCTTATGTTGCACTTTATTTTAATGAATAGATTTTCAAATTTAATAAATATTGTGTTGGGCTATAGAATTTGAAAAGACAAAAAAATCAGCAGAGCTTATTCTCTCAATAATTTTAATCTGAGGATAGTTTACACATAATAGATATTTAATCAAAGCTTAAAGCCTGAACAATTCTATGCTAGAACTCAAGCAATCAGTTATTGTCAAGTTACATTGATTAAATCTCGAGTAAATTGTTAATGTTATTTCATGCTCTGTTCACTTGCAATTCATTTTGATATGTCAGTGGTTAATTTGTGTTTATGATGTTAGTTGTTGTTTTTGAGTATGTGTTTGAACTCTGTTATTTATGTTTCTGCAATGTCATTGCTTCAAGTTATATTGAATATATACACATATTTTGATTGGTTATGTTTCTGCAAAGTTATTGTCTCTAGTTAACACAGAATAGATGTATATCCATTGTGCATAAAAAAATTATTGTACCTACACAGTTCCAAGAATTCATCTTTTGATATTATATATAAAATTCTTCAACTTAAAAGTATTATACATAAGCTTACATATTATTTATTTTTATATAGACATCATGTTTCTCACTTATCAATTGATCAAATTCATTATGCAAGTTAAAAACTTATAATTATTTTCATGTTTAAGCGTAATTTTTTTTTTACTTTGTTACCAATTTTTTGATTTTTTTCCCAAGACATATACCAAAATTGTAAAATCTATGAAACTTAAATGTGTTGTTTTTCTTATCAAAAGCCTTTGTATATATATTTTTATTTTCTTTTTTATTTTTCTTTTTATGCTTATTAAAAACCAATGATTTATTCTTTTCCGAATAATTAATTCATTAGAGTCTCTTGAGTTATGTGATGATAATTGATAAATAATTAAATTCATGTGGGAATATTGCTCATATTTTTTTAAAAACCTATTTTTTCATTATGGTGTTAGTAAAGGTTTATTTGTAAGTTCAATGCAATTTTTCGCGTGATCAGGTTACCTAGTTATAACAATATAATTGTAACTTGGAAAAATGTGATTGGTAAAGTTTTCTTCTTTTTCAAATTGTGTATAATTGGATTTTTGAAAGAAAATAAAACTACTTTTATATCAAGTCATATTCTTAATTCCTCAATTTTTGACTGAAAAGGGCACAAATCCAATGTAAAATAGACATCAATCTAATCTCTATTTGTCAATGGATTTTTTGTTAAGCTTTCTCCCTCTAATTGTATATAGTTTTTTCCCATTTAGTCGTTAGGGTTTGATATTAGAGGTAACTTCTCTGTTTTTTCAAATGTTGTGAGTAGATTTTTCTGTGCTATGGATTCCTATCCACCATCATTAAACTACGCTTAATTCTCAGATGTACCAAGATTTAATTTTCCGAGGTAAGTTGCCAACTATTTTAGGTATGTTCTGTGTTTTTGATTTTTTGTAATAAGATTTGTGTTTTTTCAGCAAAATAGGATTGTAATTTCCCTTTTTCTTTTATGTTCATCTAAAGGAGTCATCACTCTCTTTTGATGTGGACAACACAAGTCAATGAGAATTTAGATATTTTGAGTTATTAGGAAGGACTTTTTTTCTCGTATTGTCCCTTAATTTTATATCTAACCTTATAGATCCTCGTTGTAGTATATCTCCTAAGCAAATTTATGGTTTGGATAAGCCCTCTGCTTTTTCATCCTTTTTAATATTTTTTTTGTGTTCATTTAAGTAAGAACTTTGTTGAGTTCAGGCATGTTGTACGAAAGTGTTCAAGTTCGATGTATCATCTTCTACTCTATGAGCCATAGTTCTTGTTACCACAACTACAAATATACCTATGGATGAAAGTTTGAATTTTTTGTGTGTCCACAGAAATAGAAGGATCATCGACATTTCTAAAGAACAAACTTGAACAAATGGAATTCAAGAGAACTTCAGATGCCATGGAAGAAAGTGACTAGTTCCCATTGAAGTTCTCTTACTTTCCATTTGTCCCAATTTGTTATTCAGAAATGTTGTGAGAGGGTCTAGAAAGGAAAACTAAATAACCATTGAGGACAATTCTATTTCTGTGGAGATCCGTATCGTTCTTCCTTTCTTCCATAGATATATCTCTAGAATTGGTAACATAAACAATGGCTTCTAGAGCAGAAGATGACACATCGAACTGAAACACTTTTCTACATGTCTGAACTCAACAAAGGTACTGCCCAAACGAACAAAATAATGAATTAAAAGACTGGAAAGTAGATGGCTTCTCGGAAGCCATAAATTTTCTTCGAACATATACAATGACGAGGATAAAATGAGGTCTGATAGAGCATTAAGGGACTCTACAGGGATAATGTCATTCCTAGCAATTCAAAATGCTCAAATTCTCAAAGAAAACACTTGAAAGAGAAACATTTGATAACAAAATTTTTCCCCTTGAAAATTTGTTTAGGGTGTAATAGCTAGAGTAATGCATTTCTACCACGAATATAAACATAAAAAAGGCAAGGAAAAATGAAGCACGAATTTAAATTATATGAAGTCCATAAAAAATTTGTTGAAGTGTTCAACTTCTATTATCAAGGTCTTGTGTTGTTCCCGTAAATCTGTATCATGTTCATCAAGACAGTGTTTTGTATATAATCCCCCATAGAGTGAAAAAGTTACAAATTTGAAAGAGAGACAACTATGTTAGATGAACATAGAAGAAAAAAGAAAATTACAATCCTATTTTGTTAAACAAAGACAAATCTAAACAAGTAAAATTTAAATTGTGAAATGTGAATTTAAATGATATGGTATCTGTTAACTAATATTACAAAGATAAGAATAAATATAGTCATTCCAGATTGAAAACCACTTACCGGCAACACCTTCAAGGTATCACTGCTGCATCGTTGACTTTACATTCTCTTTCTCCTCAGATCCAACAGTCCTTTCTCACTCTGAAAGACTTTGATAAAGGCGAGCTAGGGTTCTTGGGACAGTTAGTCATAAATCTCCCGGAACTGTGAGGCTTGCCTCTCTATTTTTTTATCAGCAGTTCCGTGAGATGCCATGGCTTTATCACTTGCCAACACAAACTAAATTATTGATTCCAAACAATCTCACTAAGTTTATCATAACTCAGAGTTTACAAAGAGGTTTCTACAGTATCACTACCATTTCCTAGGTGAACAAACTCATCTGCAGCTTTAATGGTATTTTGTTGATTGCTTTCACCCTGACCTCCCCGGCCACAACGTGAGCTTTGATATTTTCCATTGTATTTCCCCGAATAACCAATTCCACTCACAAAAGCATCTCCTCTCATAACCTTATTTGTTTCCACACCACACTTCTTTTTCTCCACATTCTTTTAAAATTTTGCTGCGGGCCCAACTGCTTGTGGTGTAAACTTTTGAATGGGAACCAATGATACTTTTCTCTTCATCATATTAGGTTGTGTATATGACATTGATGGAGGAGTATGACATTGATGGAGGAGGATGGGGTTCCATCCCGGTGGTGGATGCACTTGAGGAGCTACACCAGTACCTCCTAGTGTTGCCTTTGGAGTTACATTTTTTTCCATTTCCTAGGATATCTTTCCATTCATATTTTAAATTGTTGAATGACTTATTCTAACTTTATCATCTAACTCCTCAACATAATATTTTTTCCCTTTCCTTGACATGTTAGCACTTTCCTTATTCAAAACTAATTTGTTCATCCTCATCATTTTTAAATTTATCACTTAAGGAATATATATAGTGGATTTTTGGTGTTTGCTTACATTATTCGAGTCTTAACTACCTTTTTTCATTTTCAACAAATAGCTAAATTACATATATTAGCATTGAGTTTCTGTCTGGAACTCCACCTTTTACTGAATTACTTCCTAACCTTGGAGAAGAATGTATCTAGGTATTTGAAATGCATCATCATTGGTAGGGGTTGAGAAAATATCATGGAATAATGCATCAAAAATGATATCATCAATTGAGAAATCAATGTTCTGAAATTCCATAGGAAAATCCTCAATATTTTCTTGATTTGTTGTGGTCATGTGTAGGGTGTAAAAAGTATGGTCAAGAGGTGGAACTGCAAGACCATTGAGGTCGCAGATGAGGTGTGCTTCTTTTGATGGTTATGGATCGTCCATATCTAGAACTTTTGTAGCAATTGATCACAGACTAAGTGAGTGACATTGTAGGAATTTAAATGAAACTTGCATTTACTTTTCTTTTAAAGTTTTATTTTTCAAGATTGATTTAGAAAGTATTGTAGATATAATACCTTAGAAATAAAAATTAAGATTATTAAAGATTAAAAAAATAAATTTGGTTGTTTGATTTGTTAATTATGTGTATTTTACCAATAAGAGCATGTCCATACAACAATCCTTTTAAAGATCCTATATTGAGGAAGGATTGTTATTTTTCAATGAAGTAAAGGGTGTAAATATGTGATCCAAGAAATATTGATTCTATTTATTTTCTCTATGCCTCTAGATTTCACCCGTAGAAGGTTCTAATCTAGATTTCAATGACTAGTATATCTTATAAAAATGAATCTTTCTATTTGAGTATTTTTTTAACTATTTGAGTCCTTTCAAAGAAAGAGCACTAGTCTAATTTATAATATAATATATATAGAAGTGCAGGATCACAATAGTCCATTAGTTAATTATAGTTATTTAAAGTAATACTATTGCATATTGAAGCTATGTGAACAATTGTTGAATAATTGTTGATATGGGTGATCCATCACCACCGGATGTAGCAAACATCATGCAAGCACTTTTATGGTCTTGCAGTTCCACCTCTTGACCATACTATATATGCCCTACACATGACCGTTACATACAAAGAAAATATCACTGATTTTTCTATGAAATTTTAAAACATTGATTTCCTAATCGATGATGTCATTTTTATGCATCATTAGATGATATTTTTCCAAACCTTATCGATAATGATGCGTTTCAAATGCATAATTACTAACTTGAGTGTCTGGGGTCGAAGCTATGTTTGGAGTTCGGGTCAAATGGAACCAAATAGCTTTGGTCAACCTAGGAGTCAACTGATGGACAATTTTGACTATGCTTGTGGAACAATCAAGTCAATCTTGGGAGATTTCCTTAAAGAGGCTTCGGGCTCGAACCCGGTTCAGATGGACCATAATTGATTGGTCAACCTGGAAATGAATTTATTGAGAATATTAGCAGTTTCTGCTAGAAATGTTGAGTTGATGTCGGAGGAAATGAGCAATTTTGACGTAAATCAGGAAGAAGGAGGTGTGATAGGTATGGACATGTCATCACGTGCGCTACTTCATAGTTGGAGAAGTTAGGAGTTTTGGATGAAGCTAAGTGTCTCCGTCATCACAACTGTGCCATTTCTAAATTGTTGTTTCAATTTCACAAAACAGCTGCATAATCTAGCAGATTCGAACAAATAGATACATTCTTCTCCGAAATTAGGAAATAATTCAGTAAAATGTGGAGTTGTAGAAAAAATACTCAATGATAAATATAAGTAACTAAAAAGTCATTTTTAAAAGAGGAAAAGGGTAGTGAAGACTCAGAGTATGTAAACATACCCAAAAATCCACTATATTTTCTTTGAGGAACAATGCTAAGAATTATGAGGATAAAAAGAAGATTACAAGATTAATTAGGAACAGGGAAAGTTCTCACTTGTCAAGGCAAAAAAAATTATGTTTAGGTGTTAGAGAATAAATAAAGAATACTTCATTCAACATTTGAATCCTAATATATTCTATGAAATGAAGGAAAATGTAAATCTAAAGACACATCTTTGAGGTACTGATGTACCTCCTCAACTGATGTCATCCCTCGTGATGTATCTCAATCTTCCTCCTTGGATTTTGATATACATAACCTTATATGATTAAGACACAAGGATCACGAGTTTCATTGGTTTCCTTTCCAAAGTTTAAACCATATGTAATTGCGCCAGTGCCAAAAAAAGGAATAAAGCGGAGAAAAAGAAATGTGAGATGAAAACGAAGAAGGTTCCCAATATTAAATTCTTTGGTGTGTTGTTCTTCTTGATGTTCTTTGGTGGGTTCGTTCCTTTCTTGAATGTGAAATATGAAGGTATGATAGAACCATTTAAGAGTGGAGATTCTTGTGAGTGTATTGTTTTTTCAAAAATGGAAGATTTTTTACTATTGACAGGATAATGAATGGGACTGGTTATTTTGGAAAATATGGTGGAAGATTATAGCACACATTGTATCCGGAGAGGTCAGGTGAAAGCAATCAGCAAAACACCAATAAGGGTGCAGATACATTTATTTATGTGGACAGTGGCACTGCTCCTTTGGCAGCCTCCTTGTATGTCCCGAGGAATGATACACTTTTTAAGATTGATAGGAACTTGATAATTGTGTATCTATTGGGAAGTGAGGAAGTAATGACATCTCACGGAGAAGTGCTCATAAGAAAAATGGGGATGCAGGAAATGCTCAATACTTTAGTCATTTTTGAGTATATCTTATAAATATGACTATTTATTTTCTCTATGCCTCTATATTTCAACCTTTGAATATCCGAATCTATAGTTCAATGACTACTATATCTTATAAAAACTTACCTTTTTAGTTAAGGATTTATACGTATTTGAGTGGTTTTATTCATCAAAATTAATGCACATTTTAATTATAAAACTAATATCTTTTTAGTTGTAAAACTGCATACAAATGAAATTGAAAAATTAATCTGAAATACAATTATTATTAATCTTTTATTTCTTTACTAAAATATTTTTAGCTCCTACATTAATTTTAGAAAATAAAAGATATTTTGATCGTAATGAACAATTTTAAAAATAAAAATTGGATGTCTTTCGACATAATTAGTAAAGAATAATGAAAAGAAAGAGAATTTGAGCGGGAATAAACACTTTCTTCCATGGTAGTATCTGTCCACGTTGATCAAAGAGAGATAGGTCGTGGTCATGGTGATGAGATTGTTAATATTTGAACTTTTGAGAGAGAATAAGGTTCAACAGAAGTTCTTTTAGTTTATATGACATATTTCAAAAGGCCTACACAAATATTATCATATCATATTATACTAAAATTGTAAAGCAACAAAAATAAAAGTTAAAATACTATTTTTTCCCCAACACTTAATTTAGTATGTAACAAAATATCTATTTAATTAAATATTAAATAATAATCATATCATATTATGATTAAATGCTAAAAGTGAAAAAATGTAAAACTCAAATGAAGAAAGATGAAAATATACATAGAAAGATATTAGATATCCTTTTAAAAATTAATTAATCACAAATTTTTATTTTTCCTTTTTTTAAAGCTATTTCATTGTTCTTAATATCATAAGAACTATTTGTTCTCGTCTTTATTTATTTATTTATTATTCTCCGTTATTTATTTGAAACACATATTCATACTCATATTTAATTATCTCTATAATTGTTACTCTTAATATCTATAGCTCTCATTCTTGTCATATTCATAACTTCCAATTATAAATAGGTGTTACTTATAAAAGTTCTTAAATATATTATTTGTGCTATAGTCTTTTTGTATTTCAACCTCATGTAACGACCGATTTTCATTGTGTTAGAAAATCCTAGAAGGAAAAAATCAGGGCCGAATTTTTTTGTAGTGTTTGGATTTTTCTAACGTTGTCCTGATTTGGAGAAAATCGGAGTCATATGGTGTGGAAAAATCTGGTAGCAATCAGGTTTAGTAAATATGAATTTGATTACATAATTGGTTAGATATATTATTAAGGAATCGGTACTGCTCTACGGAATTGAATTTTGATAAGTAGATCTCCGAGAATTGATCTTGATGCTAAAGGCATTTCCTGAATGTATGGGGTAAAGGATGTGTTGTAAAAGGGGGGAATTGAAATTCCCTTTAAGAGGTTGTGTCTCGCTTTTGGCCGCTATAGCGAAATTAGTGTCGTTGCAGCGACGCCGCTACATTGTGATGGGTGCCTCTATAGCAGATGAGACGGGATGTAAAATCATAGAATTTTGGGAGAGCTCACTGGCTCGAAAATGCCGCTGCACTGACACCGCTACAGCGTGATATATTCCGCTATAGCAGGATGGGTGCCGCTAGCTGATATTCCGTGGTTTCACGGTGTAATTAATACTTTTTCTTTAAGTTTATTGTGTCCGAAAGCCTTTTTTTGCTAATTTTGATATAAGTTTCTCTTTGTTTTTCTGGAAATCTGTCTAGAGCTGAAAGCGGAGATTTTGAGCAAAAAAATGCAGAAGAGACCACCTACGGAGCTTATGACGGTCTGTCATGCTTGTGACGGTCCGTAGGTGGCAGCATAGTGCAGCTGCTGAAGGAAGATGGAGAAATCTGACCAAGTGTGGGATTACGAAGCTTGTGACGGTCCGTCATGGCTATGACGGTCCGTCCTGCAGGTTCGTCGTGAACATCAGAGAAGTTATCCCAGTACCCAGATTCCAAGAGTTGAAGTATTTTGAAACGAAGACCCTCGACGGACCGTTGTGCCTATGACGGTCAGTCACACTTGCCTTCGAGGGGAATGAAGAAAGCAGCAGAAGAAACTGCATCAAGTACTGGATGACGGAGTCCACGAAGGTCCGTTTTGACCACGACGGTCCGTTGTGACCACGACGGTCCATCGACCCATCCGCGTTTTGGCAGATTTCCAGTAATTAGAATCCTTGTTTAATTAGGTTTTTATTTTTTATAAATAGTTTGAATAACCTTGTTTTTGAGGTTAGACTCTGGGAGATTAGACATCATATTATTAGACTTTGTGTATTAGTGTTTGATTTTTTGGAGATTCTTACAAGTGATTTTTGGTCATTAATCAAGCAAATTTTCATACTTTATTCTTTCTCATTGAAGTAAGTACATGAAGTATTATTTAACATATTTGAATATTGTGTTTATTGCCATGAGTAACTAAACTCCATAACTAGGGTTGTGGGAACCATGGGCGAATAATGAGGTAAACCCTAACAAAAATAACAATTCTAGAATAGTGTCTTGCATGTATTAATAATTCTTTCGCTTAGAAGTCTTTTTAACGATTGATCAACGTTAGAACTCGCCTTAATGCTACTAGCAGGACCAAGGAGGTAGATAATAGGAAAATAATTATTAACATAGATTTAGTGTATACTATCTAATAGGCTAGTATTGATTTGTACGAGGTAATAACTTAGTCAAATATCTAATACGATGCTTAATATGAGGTAAATATAAGAATTAGGAAAGCAACACACGTAGCCAGACCAAGGTGCGGAGTGAGATTTTCTAGATGCCGGACCAAGGATTTAGAAATACATAACGTATCACTTTGCATGCAAGATACAAGGAAAGAATTGTTATCGTTAGAATTATCAAGTTATGAACCTGTGGGGAACACGTAAACCCTAGTTACTTTGATTAATTGATTAAAACCCACAACTAAAAGCTGTTAAGTGTCTCTTTCAAGTTTATTATTTATTTTCATTTATTTATAGATAGAACCCCCCCCCCCCCCATTTTTATTTTTTTACTTTCTAAGGAAGTCATCAACCGAACAATAGTAATAACAAGTTTAAGTTAAGTCTATAGTATTTTCCTCGTGGGAACGATCCCAACATCACTGGTTGGGTTATTTACTTGACGCGACTGCTTTACTTCTCATTTGAGAAGTAAGTTTGAGCGTATCAAATTTTGGCGCTGCTGCCGAGGAATTTAGCTTTTAGATTAACTTGAACTTATTACTAAAGTTTAGTTGATATTTTCTTGATTTTACTTTGTTTTATTGTTTTTGATTTCTTTTCAGAGCTATCCTCCTTGTATGTCAAATACACGGACAGGAAGAGAACCCTTGTTTCCTTATGATCACGAGCTAGAGTGTACACTGCGCAATATGAATCGAAACTTGGGAATAAATGATGAGGATCCAAACCAGAACATCCCAGATCCAGTGGATGTTCATGGTCAGGTGTTACCCGACGCTCCGGGTGAACATCAACAGAGGGGACAAAATCCCGTTCCACGGCCCCAAGCATACCACAGAGGGTATGATAACATAGCAGACTCGGATGGGCCACTTGTCTTGACCCCTCTACCCACAGGCCACACTTTTGTGGTAACTAGTAGTCTGATGCAAATGCTCACTGCCAGAGGTTTCTTTTCAGGGCTACCTTCTGAGGATCCACATGCCCATATAGCTAAGGTAAGGGCAGTGTGTAAAATTTGTGTGGGGAGGCCTGATTTAGATCTAGATGTAATAGGTCTCAGAGTTTTTCCTCTCTCACTTACGGGAGAGGCTGTTATGTTGTTTACTGAGCTCTTATACAACTCCATCTTCACTTGGAACCAACTACGGGATGTCTTCTTAGCACGCTACTATCCGGTCTCCACGAAATTAAACCACAAAGACAGGATGAATAACTTTGTGGCACTACCAGGAGAGTCAGTTAGTAGTTCTTGGGATAGCTTCACCTCATTCTTGAGAAGTGTTCCAAATCAGCGTATTGATGATGAGTCACTGAAGGAATACTTCTATCAGGGACAGGATGATAACAATAAAGCAGTGTTGGACACTATAACAGGTGGATCTTATGGAGAATGCCCTTATGCTGAGATTGCTGAGAAATTAGAGAAAATCTCCCGTAACAACAAAGCTTGGAGTACTAGGAAGTCCGATACAGGGAGAAACACCTTCGCAGTGCAGTCCACTCACAACCCAGCCACAGAGGATATTCGTGAAAAAATGGCTTAAATGAGAAATGAGCTTGGGTTGGTACTAAAACATGTCACTGGGGGTGCAGAAAAGATTAATGCAGTCAATTACTTGGCTAAACCACCACCTCCAAACGACGAGTGCTATTATGCGGAGGATACCTATGAAGTAAATGAACAGACGGGGGGTTTCCGACCTAGCGCCCAAGGCTCGCATCAGAATAATTGGCGCAAAGGTCAAGGGAACCAAGGTCGGAACTATGGTAACTACAACCGTGAGGGTCATTACGTCCAATATGGAAACTACAACCGCGACAACAACTTTAACAGGGGTAACTATGCTAATAGAAATGACAGGAATGGGACCTATGTCCCTCCTCAAAATCGTGAAGTTACTCCAAGGGATGGTGGAGATAGTATGGCGCGAGTTGAGGTTATGTTGAACAAAATGATGAGGAGGTTCGACACTAGTGATGAACACATTAAAGAGCTGAGGTGTGATTTAGCTAGTATTGGGCAAAAAGTTGATACACATGCAATTTTGATTAAATAGATCAAACTGCAAGTGGCCCAATTATCTGCGACAGTGAACACACGACAACCAGGCACTCTTCCTAGCAACACTGTCCAAAATCCAAATAATGATGTGCACTGCATGGCAATCACTACACGGGGTTGTAGACAAACTATTGACCCACCTATGCCATCTACTGAGGAAAATGTGGTAAAGGGTAGTAATGAAGTAGAGGGAAGTAATGGAAAAGATGCAGAAGTACCTATCAAGGTAATCCCCATGCCTAGGCCAGCACCACCCTTCCCTAAGAGATTAGTGAAAAAGACTAAGGATTGTAAATACCGGCGCTTCATAACAATGTTGAAGCAGCTCTTTATCAATGTACCTTTGGTAGAAGCTCTCGAACAAATGCCCGGTTATGCCAAATTTATGAAAGATCTGGTCACTAAGAAAAGATCGGTCACGTTTGAGGATGATGATAGATTGCAGCATTGTAGTGCTATCGCTACAAGATCCCTAGTACAAAAGAAAGAAGATTCGGGTGCGTTCACTATTCCTTGTACAGTTGGGTCATTACATTTTGCGAAAGCATTATGTTATCTGGGGGCAAGCATAAATCTAATGCCCCTCTCAATTTACAAGAAGTTGGGTTTGGGGGATCCAAAACCAACTGTGATGCGGCTACTGATGGACGATCAGACATTGAAAAAGCCCATAGGGATACTCCATGATGTGCTAGTATAAGTGGAGCCATTCATCTTTCCAGCAGATTTTGTTATTCTTGATTGCGAAGTCTATTTTGAGGTGCCCATTATTCTTGGGAGACCATTCCTTGCTACAGGTAGAGCCTTAGTTGATATGGGGAAGGGACAGATGACATTTTGGTTGAATAATGAAGAAGCAACCTTCAACATTTGTAGGACCATGAGGCAGAGTGGTGAGCTCCAATCAGTATCTGCCATATCCCACAAAGAAAAGATGAAGAAGGGGACAGAACAGAAAATTGCAAAACAAGAGTTTATGATTGGGGATTTGGTGCTTGTAGACAGTTCTGGGGTGCCTTGTCTTCCAAGCAAGCTCAAGTCCAAAATGGACTGGCCCTTACTTGATTACCCAAGTATTCCCTCATGGGGCAGTTGAGTTAAAAGCCAAGGAGGGAGTGCGGTTTAAGAGGAATAGAGATAGAATAAAACTCTATTTTGGGCATAAAGCATCGGGGAATAAAGGGATAGAGGCATACCATCTTGATGAAGTCTGAGTAATCGAATGTCCCCAGTCGTGCCGCGACATTAAATCAGGTGCTTGTTGGGAGGCAACCCAATACTTATCGTCTTTTTAATAATGGTAGCATTTTTCTATTAATGGGTTTTAAATTTGCAGGCACATCACCAAGAAATTTTGCAGAAAACTACTCCGCAGCAGCCACTAACGGATACATCGACGGACCGTTGCGCATGCAACGAACCGTTGCATGCATCCGTCACACCAAGTACATTTTTCTGTCATTTTGAAATTGAGGAACACATGACGGAACCTGTGATGGGTCGTCACAAGTGCGACGGACCGTCGTCGGGGAACCGTCGCGTGATTAATGAATTCTACCCGACCCGACCCGGCTGGACCCTTTTCAAAATTTGACCGTTTATACTCCCCACCCCTCCATATTTTACCCCATTTCTTCCTTATTCCTCTCATCTCCCCTCTCTTTTCAAGTTCCACATTTCCCCCCATTGATCATTGCCCCCAAAATCCTCCTAAGCTTTATAATTACCATCTACTAGCCGGTGCTGCTGTTGTACGTGTCTACCTTGCCAACTGAATCATTCTCCATTTGTTTTTTTTCTCCATTTCCAAGGTATGTGTCTCTAAATTTATACTCATTTATCTTGCATTTTGGTTTAGTAGTTAGTATTAGCTTAGTTCTTACTCGTATATTGTTTCCTTTATATGATTATGTCTAAACCTAGGCTCAAAATGTTCGAATTTGCCATGTTGATAACCCTAGGCATAGTTGATTTTGCATTGGTAGCTTCCTAGGTAGTTGGGATAGACACATATAGGTCCACAACACTACTAGACCATGTGGGTTCATCGGGGACGCATAGGGTACCCCCAGTTCTATCACTGCTACTCAGAACGAGACCCCGATGACGGATCGTCGCACCCACGACGGACCGTCGTAGGGCCCGTTCCAAAAGCCCTAGAACCCTGTCCCAACGACGCTTGTGTCGGACCGTTGTACCCACGACGGTCCGTCCTGCACGACCGTCATGATGGTAAGAGACTCCTCTGCTAAGGGTCTCCCAACATTTTCCAAGTGTCCTACAACGGACACTTACGACGGGCCATCGTACCCACGACTGTCCGTCCTGCACGACCGTCATGGTGGTCAGAGACCCCTCTGATAAGGGTCGCCCAACATTTTCTAAGTGTCCTACGACGGACTCTTACGACGGACCGTCGTACCAACGACGGTCCGTCTTGCTCGACCGTTATGATGGTCAGAGTCCCCTCCTTCAGGGTTCTTTATATATACATAAACCAAGTACAACACGATTGACCTCATGGCGGTCCATCATAGCCACGACGAGCCGTCATCTGGCCTGTCGTGTGATGCAGTTTCAACATCACTAACACACTACTTTCAATGTTTTATGTCGTATGGGCTTGCCTGTCTTGTTTGTCACTACTCATACTAGTATTTATCCTTTACAGGTACTATATACTATGGCACCCAAGCAAGACCGAACCTACACACGCGGGCGATCAAAGTCTGTTGCCCCGTCTACACGCTTGATCATCGGCTCTGATGATGAGCGGGACCCTGAATATGTGCCCCCTGGAACTTCCGCACCTTCCCGTGCTGCACGTGCGCTTGGAGCCACACCCAAGACGGTGGCCTCTGGCGTAGTCACTGCCTCCAAGACTGATGACGAGTGCCCAGTGACCGGCACACCCTCTAGGTCAGCCACAAATGAGGAAGGAGCGTCTGGCTCCTTAGGAGTATCATGGTCCGAGGAAGCTTCAGGCTCTGCTGAGGTTCCCGCACCCGTCACTACTGCAGCGTCGGCCTAGTCTGATGAGGATGATAGTTTAGACTCTACATCTGGCGCACCAACCCAGGTCCCCACCCCAGGCTCTGACCAGCCAAACCGGTGGTGTATCGAAGGCCAGTTTCAAGTTTACTCCGATGCCAAATTCCTGACTGATAAAGGAGTAATGACTCGGACACTCACCTTGGAGCGGCGGGTACTTACAGGGAGTCTCCCATCGATGCCGGACATCCACAACCTCTTCACCAGGCATCGCTTAGAGTGGACAGCCCGTCCATTGGGACGATGCAGTGAGGAAATGGTCCGAGAGTTCAACGCATCCTATGTAGCGACTCTCCGATCACAGATCGATAGGCAGGCTGCTCCCGCTAAACAGGCCCCACTGGAGCAGGTTCAAGTCCGTGGCGTGCAGGTTGACATTTCCCTGCCAGCTATCCACCGGTTCCAATACGGCGAGAGTGTAGATGCTACGCGGACACCCATCACTGCTGAGTTTGACTACCGCTGGCAGATAGTAAAGGATGGACAGTTCTTGCGCGAGCCAGCAGTGAGGGAGACTACCAAGAGGTGGATGGCCCAACACCTGTCAGTAGATGGAGAGGGTGTCGATTGGGTCACTGAGCCGAAGGTGGCCATCAAGAAAGCAAACCTCACGTTCGTCACGAAGTTCTTATGGCTGCTCGTCCATCACTACCTTTCCCCCACAGCTGTTGATAACATCGTCACCTTGGATCGAGCAGTGTTGATGGCGGCGATGATAGCCGGATTCGAGGTCGACTTCGCATGGCTTGTCCAAGAAGTCATGCACGAGAGGGCATTCAAGGTCACTACTACCTACCCCTTCCCGTGTATGATCTTTGCCCTTTGCAGGACCGCAGGTGTGCCTATATGGCACATAGATCAGTTGAAGACCCTGCAGGGCACCGTTGACGTCGTCCTCATCATAGACGAGGCCAATGAGTTGGCCCCACATCAAGGGCCCCGTACAGAGCTGCCACCACTTGCTGATGATCTTGTGGATACGGTGTCCCAGGCCCGCGCAGCTACATAGGCGTCCACTGACACTACCCTGGTCGAGTCTATCCCGGGTAGTAGCCCAGCCCCACGCTCTTCTCGCACCGCCCCTCTACCGTTACTGGTACCACTTGCTAAGGTTCAAAAACTGGAGGCACAAATGGCCACTCTTCTGCATCATATCCAGCCGTGGATGAAGAAGTAGATCACTGAGTCTGAAGAGCATCTAGAGAGGAAGATGCAGCAGTTTACCGAGCGGAAGATTGCTGAGGTTAACCAGCGCCTAGATGCCTTTGAGTTGAGAGTGTTAGCTCGACCTGCCCCTCCGGTAGATGTGTCGGCTCTTCAGGCTGCAGTCGATAATCTCTGTGCAGACATCGACACGATACTAGAGGCGAGGGTGCCTGATTCTGAGGCCCCTTCTGTCGAGCCTGCTGAGGACACAGTATTGGCGGCCGTGTTTACTACTGAAATTCCACCACCTCCCCCTAGAGAGAGTTCCAAGAGGCGTAGGGGTCGAGCACAGGATGAAGCGCGAGTAAGGAAGAAGGAGCGCCGAGAGATGGAGGCTGTAAGGAGAGCCTCACTTGCTGAGGCAGAGGCACACCAAATCAGAGCGTCGCAGATAGCGGCTGGGGCGTCTATCTCCCGCACTGTAGAGACAGCAGGAGGCACTACTGATGGTGCGGGTGTTGCTGAGGACACCACTGAGGGTGTCCAGATTACAGAGGATGTGGATTCCGAGGAACGAGACCCACCAGCTTGTTAAATCGACGGCGCTTTGCGCCACAGGTTTGCTTCACCTACCACTCTACTATTTAGATTTTTTTTATGCATTGGGGGCAATTGCATGGTTTTTGTTGGGGGTGGGGTAAATGGAAAGTGAGTGTAAGGGTGCAGTCTGAGTAGCCCAACTCACTATCCTCTTTTGGGGTTTTCTTGCCCGTGTTCTTTATCCCCAAAAGACTGATTACTTTTTCTGTTGAACCGGCACGTTATATCTTTTGTACATAGTTTAACTCTGAAGCATGTTGGCTAAAATGATATCCTGATAAAATTGGAAAATGTTGCATGACTAGGCGTAGTAACTGATAATTGTGTGGCTCGAAACATGAAATAGAGTTACACCATTGCATTACCCTAAATCTTCAAGTCAAACTAGGTGTCTGATAATCTGGTATAGTGATGAGATGTCAAGTGAGTGTGAGGAAATTTGAATAGTCCACTACTGGTACTGAGGTAGAACTTGCCTTGTTAGTCCTGCTGAAAGTAAGCTGTAACAGACAATTAGGAAAGGATCATAGGCCCTTATTCAAGATATACCATTTCTAGCCTAAATAAAAGAAACCAAATGAAAGTTATCCTTATTTGATACAAATAATTTGAGCTTAAAATTAGACCTTTCTTTTTAACCCCAACTGATCTTTTCTGGGAACAATATGTTGGCCCTGGTCCCTCCTTGGACATGTGCACCTCAGCTTATGCCAAAAGCATAAGTTGAGGGTGGCTAATGCATCAACAACCTTCGTTACGGCCCTGACCCGACTTTGGGTATTGTGTACCTTGACTCATGGCAAAGCCATGAATTGAGGGTGGCTGTTTTGAGGAATGCTCTTGAAAGTGGGGTTGAAAAAACAAAGAGAGAGAAAGAATAAAAGTAAAGTGACTCAATAACTCATTGAAAAAAAGGAAAAGAGTCACTTACACAAATGAAGAAAGAAGGGAAAATAGCAAGGTGAAAGAATGGGAGAAACTGGGCGAGATAAAGTGATAGAAAGTGGAAGGTTTACACGATATGTCAAGGAGGGCAAAAAGTCACTAAAGTATACCTAAATATACCCTACCTGACTCTGAGCCTATGTTACAAGCTAAGAAAGTCCTATCGTGATCCTAAGGGTTGTATAGCGAACTTAAGGCAGTGAAAATAAGGGCAAGCTTATGGCAATAGGTATGAATGAGTGTGACTTTGTTCTGAGAGCGAGTGTTGAAAAGTAATCCTTATACTCAAACTGAAATCATTGTATGAAAAATGAGGATTTTGTTCTAATGTGAGGACACTAGTTGCAATACCGGAATTGTTAGCACCTCGGTGAGAAATTGAAGAGGATTGGTGTTAGTGCATGGTGAGTCTGTGTTATATTCGAATCCCACAAAATTCAAGCCTAATAGTGATAGCATTGCGTAGATTTGATGAGATTAATCGGGATTGATAGCCAAATGATTGCAAAGGATAAAACATGAATACTATTGTACAAAGATTGTGTAGTGAGTCATAGGGCGTCGCTTGAGGACAAACAACGAATTTAAGTTGAGGGTGTTGATATACCGTGGTTTCACGGTATAATTAATACTTTTTCCTTAAGTTTAATGTGTCTGAAAGACTTTTTTGTGATAATTTTGATATAAGTTTCTCTTTGTTTTGCAGGAAATCTGTCAAGAGCTGAAAGCGGAGATTTTGAGCGAAAAAATGCAGAAGAGACCACCTACGGAGCTTATGACGGTCCGTCGTGCCTGTGACGGTCAGTAGGTGGCAGCATAGTGCAGCTACTGAAGGAAGATTGGGAAATCTGACCAAGTGTGGGATTACGATGCTTGGGACGGTCCGTCGTGGCTATGACGGTCCGTCCTGCAGGTTCGTCGTGAAGATCAGAGAAATGATCCCAGTACCCAGATTCTAAGAGTTGAAGTATTTTGAAACAAATACCCTCGAGGGACCGTTGTGCCTATGAAGGTCCGTCACACTTGCCGTCGAGGGGAATGAAGAAAGCAACAGAAGAAATTGCATCAAGTACAGGACGACGGAGTCCACGACGGTCCATTGTGAATCCTTGTTTAATTAGGTTTTTATTTTTATAAATAGTTCGAAAAACCTCGTTTTTGAGGTTAGACTCTGGGAGATTAGACATCATATTATTAGACTTTGTGTATTAGTGTTTAATTTTTTGGAGATTCTTACAAGTGATTTTTGGTCATTAATCAAGCAAATTTTCGGACTTTATTCTTTCTCATTGAAGTAAGTACATGAATTCTTATTTAACATATTTGAATATTGTGTTTATGGCCATGAGTAACTAAACTCCATAACTAGGGTTGTGGGAACCATGGGCGAATAATCAGGTAAACCCTAACAAAAATAACAATTCTAGAATAGTGTCTTGCATTTATTAATAATTCTTTCGTTTAGAAGTCTTTTTAACGGATGATCAACGTTAGAACTCGCCTTAATGCTACTAGCCGGACCAAGGAGGTAGATAATAGGAAAAGAATTATTAACATAGATTTAGTGTATACTATCTAATAGGCTAGTATTGATTGGTACGAGGTAATAGCTTAGTCAAATATCGAATACGATGCTTAATATGAGGTAAAGATAAGGGTTAGGAAAGCAACACACGTAGCCGGACCAAGGTGCGGAGTGAGATTTTCTAGATGTCGGACCAAGGATTTAGAAATACATAACTTATCACTTTGCATGCAAGATACTAGGAAAGAATTGTTATCGTTAGAATTATCAAGTTATGAACCTGTGGGGAACACGTAAACCCTAGTTACTTTGATTAATTGATTAAAACCCACAATTAAAAGCAGTTAAGTGTCTCTTTCAAGTTCGTTGTTTATTTTCACTTATTTAGAGATACAACCCCCCCCCCCCTTTTTATGTTTTTACTTTCTAAGGAAGTCATCAACCGAACAATAGTAATAACAAGTTGAGGTTAAGTCTAGACTATTTTCCTCGTGGGAACAATCCCAACCTCACTAGTTGGGTTATTTACTTGACGCGACCGCTTTACTTCTCATTTGAGAAGTTAGTTTGAGCGTATCACTAGCTACAGCGGGACATGAGAGAATAAAGTCATAAATAAAACCCTTAAACGACCTTATATGGCAGTTTTTTATTTTAGAGCTAAAGAACAATCCCTGGGTTATTCCAACTCGTTTTCACAATTTTTGAAGCTAAAGCTAAGTTTTTCACTCTCCGAATTTACTTTTCAATTCAAAAAACGTTATATAATGGGTCAATATTGATGGGGAATGGTTCCTTGATATATCTTATGGTGTAATTAACCCTAGTTTGACTATGTTTGGATCATGGGTTTGATCTAGGGTTAACAGAATTGTAAGTGATCTGGGTAATTAACGTTTGTTTGTTGATTCCCATTATATTGTGATAGATGAATAACAATGGAAACGAATCTGAAAAGGGAAGGATCAAGTTTCTTAGGGGTACAAACTTGTTTCAAGGTAGGTGATGGTTGTGATTTCATGATTGTATGATGTACGCATGTTCTTGCTTCATTTTGATATTGTTTGTATATGAACATTGCAATTTGATTACATTTGTTGTAATTGTGACAGATGGAAAATATAGCCATGAAATCATGTTGTAAATGTATGATCTTGATTATATACTTCTAAGTGCAATTTTTGGTTAAAATCAGTTGCGTTTTTAGGCATGTAATGTCAAAAGAAGGGGTAAGGATAGATCCCTAAAAGATTAAGGCGGTTAAGAATTCGGTACAAGAAGGTTCAGTTATTGAAATTAGGAGTTTCATGAGACTAGCTAGTTATTATCGCCGTTTTGTTAGGAATACTGCTTCAATTTCTACTTACTTGACGAATCTGACCCAAAAGGAGGTGTTGTTTGAATGGACGGAGAAATGTGAGGAGAGCTTCCAAAAACTTAAGACTCTTTTTGTAAAACTCCAAAAAAAATCGAACTATTACTTGAACCATCCTTATTAGTGAGTATTTTTTTGCCATGGAATATAAAATTAATTAAGTATTAAGGTTAGTTCACTAGATTTAACACATTGAGTTCCAAAAAAATTAATTTATAAATATCAAACTCTGAAATTTGGAGATTTAAGTTAAGTATGATTTTTGAGCCTACTTCAAGTGATCACAACTCCTATTACAGGATGAATTAGGTGTGGTACAAGATACTATCGGAATTATATTAGAATTATCTTTCCAACGTCGCCAAGTTTTCTAATTTTCTAGTTTGGATGAGTGATATGACCTTTAGAAGTAGGTTGTCTAGTTAAGGAAACTTAGCCAAAATGGATTAGGGGTATCTTTGTCCTTTCTGTACCTAATCAGATTCAATTCATTTTTAGTACTATTTTAAGGGTCTAATCCTTTTAGGTTAAATTTTATAATCATAATATACACCAAGGTTTTTAGTTGAGAGTTCAAGAAGAGAAAAGAAGTTAAAGAAGAGAAAAGAGGAGAAAAGAGGAAAGGATCAAGCGTTCATCGAGATTCTTACATCTTGTTGCTTAATTTCGCCATGGGTCTAATTCCTAGTAGGTGTGTAAGCTTCAATAGTATTTTATTAGTTCACCGACATGCCAAACATGTTATTTTAAGCGTAATTTCATTCTCAAAAACTTTAAGGATTTAAGTTCTTGATAGGTGTTTTCCACGTTCATTATAAATCTTGTCTTGTTGGCATTTTGATGATTTCTTAAGATAAAGTGATTTTTGAAGTGTTTTTTGAGTTTGTAAATGTTTAATTAGGTTGGTTAATTGAATCTAATGAGAATTTGAGAAAAGAAATCGATTAAAAGTTATTTAGGGTCAGAAAACGGGAGGCAAAATTATTTGAAAGCATGCCTAGGGGGGATGTTTGTGCGGCGCACCCTAGAAGCACACAGGGGACTGGGGAGGGACGTCTAAAGTGCGCCCAAATTCACTCTCTTATGTTAGGGGCTTGATCCCCACGCTCATAACGCGCCAGGGTCGACTGCCCCCACTCCTAGTTCGTCGGTTGTCCCGTTTGAATTCATTGAAAGTGTATCTTCACTCCTTTTGATTCTAAACACATTCAACTATTTATAAACACTTATAAATTATTCATAAAATGATTCATAACCTTGAAATAATAATTCAAATTCAATTTAAAGTCAAGATTAAGTTTTTAGACTTTTTTCCGAACCTTTTGAGAGTCCATTCGAGTACTTTTGAGGAATCTTCTACCACTTCTAGTAACTTATTTCAAGACTCAAGTAAATGAGCATGAGAGTGAGGATATACATGAGTCTATAGTATAACCTATATCCTTCATAATGAACCGTAACTCTTGAGTTTATAATTCACCTTCAAGAGAAAGTTAAGATAAGAGTCAAGAAAGCCTTTAAGTTTAATTGTGAGTTCTTTGAGATCCATCATTGATTTGAACTAAGTTATTAGGAAGTATGTAAGATAATGATAATATTTGTATGCATTATTTCCATACAGTTACTTAGACCTTCGAGTCAAATCGAGTTGTTCCTGCCCATACTTTTCACATGAGTTCCATAAGTTAAGTACCATTGAGATGAGTAGTATTTCCAAATTCTAAGCCTTGAGTATTGAGTTCCCTCTTCCTTTTGAGATTATATTTCTAATCATGGCACTATTACATGTTATCCATGAATTCTTTGAGTTTAATTGTTCGTGCCTATAATTCCGAATGAATCCTATAAGTCAAAAAATCTTGAGATGAGAAGTACGTTTGAGTTCTCGAGTTGAGTCATTCATGATCATAATTCCACATGAACCCTCCAAGTTGAAAATCATGAAATCATCCATATATATAAGATAATGAACCTTGAATTCATACTTCAATTCAAATAAAGTTAAGAGTCAAGTGTAAAAGTTAAAAGCAAATAAAAGTAAAGTTTATAAAATTTTCTAAGGTCTTTCATAAACATTTTCACTTTGTTTTAAAGACTTAAATTTCAAGTCAAGTAAGGATCAAAGAGTTCAAGATCTTCTTTAAAAATTAAAATAAAGAAACTAAGTACTTCCTAAGAGTTGAGTTCATTTCTCAAAAGCTATAAGAACTAAGTATTCTCTAAGAGTTTATAAATGTTTTCACTTTTAAGTTAAGAGAAGAGTTCCAAAGGAGTTTTGAATAAGAAAAAGGGAACATTGGTTCCAAGAGAGCTTTCTAAATATAAAGTTTTGAGAAAATTATCTTAACCCATGGAAATGAGGTTGTTTTTAAAAGCATGAGCTAAAGTATATTTTGGGAGTAGTATTGAGCACAGATGTAGGGATGAGAGTTTATATTAACTCAAGTCTCTATTTAAACCATGTATCCATCATGAGTATTAACGGTTCATACTTTTTAGATGATCATGTAAGTTAAGGTAGTTGACCTATAATGTTAAGGATTACTATGCGACGGTGAAGTATTAACAGTTTTGGCACTGTGGGCAAGACGTATCACTACTTTTGCTCATAGTGCTGGCTGTCGGCTAGAAATCTCACACAGATACTATATTACATTTTTGTATAAGTAAAGTTAAGTTTGTTATTGCATTTTTTTAACGAACTAAGTTATTTTTAAAGTTTTATAAGTCTTTTTTTGCATATAACATGTGTATTATTGCTTTATATTGATTTGAGAATCTATATCGAGTGTCATATTTTTTATTACAGTATTTAATCTTTGAGTTGAGTATCTTATTCTTGAGTTTCAAGTTTGAGAAGAGGTAAGTACGTTCCCATTTTTATCAATTATCAAGCTTATGGTATGCTTTAGATTTCCCCTTACATGTTCGTACGTTCCACGTACTGATCCATTTGTCCTGCATCTTCTCATGATGCAAACACATGTACTTAAGATTGTCAACAGGAGATTCGTTGGTACATCCAATACTCGAGTTAGCTGTGGTGATACTTTGCTACTAGAGGATTTCATTTACTTTCAATTTAGTTAGGATGTCTTGGGTCTTTTCTCGACTTCCGTCTTTATCAGTAAGGGGCTTAATAGATAATCGATTTAGTTAACAAGTCTGTATTATTCATTTATTTATTAAATGTTTAAACACTTAAGTTTCCAATATTATGGTGAGGTCAATATATTATTTTATTCAAACTTAATCTTTAATGTTAAAAGCTTTGTATTTGAGTTATTAATTTTATTCAATTTTAAGGTTTAAGCATGCTTAAGTTAGTCTTTCAGTTGTACTCAGCCAGGATGAGGGTTCTCTTGTGGACCAGCAATGGTTCTTGAGTGCCCACCATGTCCAGGGTGTACACTTCGGTTGTGACAAAGTGGGTATCAAAGCATAGAGTTCAAGTGTCCTAGGGTGTCTATGAACCCGTGTCAAGTAGGATCTTCTTTATGGTTGTGAGGGTCCCACTTCTATAAATGAGGGACTATAGACATTTATGAAAAGTTTATCTTCGTTCGTACTCTTTATTGTGCAAAATACCTAAGTCATAGAGATCTATTCTAACTCGTGCTTTCTCATATTTGTTTAACTACCCATCATACTAGAGGTTGTTGAAAATTCATGTTTAGAGATCCTTATTGATGAGTTGTTCCTAGAACGAGCCTTGAGAAAGTAATGAGACTCTAGAGGGGCTTAAGATAAGCAAATAGCAATTTAAGTGTTAAGTTTTAGAAGGATGCACCCATATTCATTTGAATCGTGCGTTTGAGCTAAATGTGAGTTGTACTCTTTCCTTTAAGCCTTGTTTGAGCTGAGATCTGTATGAGAAAGAATGTTTAGACCTTGGGTGCTACTTTCACCCGAAAAGGTAGTATGAGCTATCAGATCATAAGCAGTAGTAGTGAAAGAGCTCAGAAATAGAGGAAAGTATGTAGAGGTTTAGTAAACCTAGAAAGTGAGGTTGGTGTTTTGAAGAGCTAGATAACTATAGTCATGTACCTAGTAATTTTGTAATGAAAAGTTTCCCCTTATGTGTAGATTAAGAATTGAAGAGCATGACAGGAGGTAGACTAAGTATTGCATGTTAATATGAGTTTGAATATATTGTCACTAAAAGGGGGTTATGATAATGTGTCATTATGTTAGCAATGACCAAGTGGAAGTGGTGAATATATATAGAAGAGGCACATTAATGTTAAGGTTATTGATTAATCTAGGCTTATGAATTTTAAAAGGATAACCTCGTGGTATTAAGAGGATGATAGAATAATTTCAGATATAATGCGTTGTAAGTGAGTAAGTAGTACTTAAGTTGTGGAGTGGAATGTGAGGGTAATTCAAGTATGTAGACTAAGAGGTAAGGATTGACGAATTGTCATGAAGTCCTAGTTGATAAGTGGTTCTAAATTGATATATTAGTATTGAGGCATAACATAGTAAGCGAGCAATCATATTGATATATGGGTTTTGTAAAAAACATTAAGCTTGACTTTGATATGAGTGTTATGATAAAAGAATGACAACATGAGGGTGATGATGTTAGTCTAGATATTTGATCTAGAAGACTTGAAAATAGTAGGTGAGGAGTTGAAATGTTTGCAGCAATAAATATGAGTAGAACAAGTGAGAGACCCTAACCATTAGATAAGGAAAGTAAAGTGTGGCTAAGTCACAAGAGTAACAAGATCATGAAGAGGTGTGCCGAGATGATATGTTACCAGATGAAGTTCCAGCTAAGTTATAATTTCCCATGTGTGCCTAGATAGCATAATTAAGTTGTCAATGTGTAATAAGGCCATAGCCTTCAAGTACACATTTAGACCTAAGGGGGAGATAATATGATGAGAATTTATTAAGGATTTTGTTAGTAGGAGTCCATGGAATTGTTGATGTTCTAAGCTTGAATGTTGTGGTAAGGATTAATATTCTTGGGATGAGATTCCCTATAGAAAATATAGAATCAAAACTCAAGTATTTTATATGATCTTGAATATAATAAGAGCATACCATTAGACACTGAAATTAGTAAGATCAAACCATTCTATACAGAGTTCATTCGTCATTCGAGGACAAATGATCCCAAGGGGGAGATATTGTAACACCCAAGAATTTTTTTTCGAACTAAGACTCAAATCATCCTTTGTAATGAGTAAGTTTTTACCTAGGAATTAAAAATTTATTAATTATCAAGGTCGGTTCACTAGATTTAGCTCCTTGAGTTCCAAAATAATTAAATTGGAAATAGCAAAATCTGGAATTTGGAGTGTTAAGTTAAGTATGAATTCTGGGTCAACTTCAAACAATCATAACTCCTAGTACATGATGATTTAGGTGTGGTAAAAGGTACCATAGGAACTATATTTGAATTATCTTTTCAACTCCGCCAGGTTTTCTAATGTTAAAGTTTGTATGAGTGAGATATGACCTTCTGAAGTTAGGTTGTCCAAGTAAGGAAAGTTAGCAGAAAACAGTGAGGGGTATTTTTGTCATTTCCATACTCAATCAGATTTAATTCATTTTAGTACTTTTTAAAGGGTATAATAATTTTGGGTTCAGTTTTATAATCCTGATATACACCTAGTGTTTTAGTTTAGAGTTCAAGAAGAGACAAGAAGAGAAAAGAAGAGAAAAAAAGGAGAAAAGAGGAGAGGATCAAGCATTCGTTGAGAATCTTGTGTATTGTTGGGGAATTCGTCATGGGTCTAATCCCTAAAAGGTATGTAAGATTCCATAGTTTTGGGTTAGTTCACCCTCAAGCCAAACATGTTATTTTCAGCGTAATTTCATTCTCAAAAAGTTAAAGTATATAAGTTATAGATAGGTGCTTGAGGTTCATTGTAAATCTTGTCTTGTTAGCGTTTTACTGATTTCTAAAGATGAAAGTGATTGTTTGGAGTGTCTTTTTAGTATATTAGAATTTATTTAGGTTGGGTAATTGAATCTAAGGAAAACTTAAGAAAATAAATCGATTAAGAGCAATTTAGGGTCAGAAAACGAGAGGTGAAATTCGTCGAAATCATGCCTAGGAGAATGTTAGCGCGGCACCCCCCAGATGCACCCAAATGGCTGGGGCGGCATTCTTGGAGTGAGCCCAAAGTCACTCTCTCACGTTAGGGGCTGTTGCCCCACGCTTAGAACGCGCTAGGTTCGCCTGCCCCCATTTCCAGTCCATCGGTTGTCCAGTTAGAGCTCATTTAATGTGTATCTTCATTCCTTTTTTTTGTAAACAATTTAAAATACTTAAAACACTTATAAATCATTCATAAAATTAATCATCACCTTGACACAACAATTTAAATTCAAGGTAAATTCAAGATTAAGTTTTGAGAGTTCATCCGAACCTTTTGAGAGAGTCCCTTCGAGTCCTTTTGAGGACTCTTCTAAAACATCTAGCAGTTTCTATAAACACTCCAGTAAGTGAGCATGAGAGTAAGGATAATGTATTCATGAATCTAAAATATCACCTAGATCCTTCATATCATGAACCAGAACTCTTGAATTCATAATTCACATTCAAGAGAGAGTTAAGAGGAGAGTTTAAGAAAGCATTTAAAGTTCAATTTGTAATTCTTTGAGATCCATCATTGATTTGAACTAAATTTTGAGGCACTGAGTAAGAGAATAAGAAGATTTGTATACTTGAGTTCCATCTAGATACTTAGACCTCCGAATCGAGTCAAGTTGTTTATGCCAATTATTTCTACATGAGTTCCATAAATTGATTATCATTGAGATTAGTATTGTCTCCAAGTTCTAAGTCTTGAGTATTGAGTTCCTTATTCCTTTTGAGATTACATATCTAGTCATGGTACTACATTTTACCCATGAAATGCTTGAGTTGAATTTTTTATGCACAGAATTCTGGATGAACTCTATATGTCAAACAATCTTGAGATGAGAAGTGCATTTTGAGTTCTCGAGTTGAGTCGTGCATGCTCATAATTTCGCATGAACGCACAAAGTTGAAAATCATGAAATCATCGATAAACATTAGATCATGAACCTGTAATCTATAAATCAATTCAAGGAAAGTTAAGATTCATGTATAGAAGTTAGGAGCAAGTCAAAGTAAAGTTTATTAAGTTTTCTTAAGTCTTTCACAACTGTTTTCACTTTGTTTTAAAGACTTAAAGTTCAAGTCAAGTAAAGAGCAAAGAGTTGAAGATCTTCCTTCTAATTAATATAAGGGAACTAGGTATTCCCAAAGTAAAAAAGTCATGTGTATTATTGTTTTATATTGAGTTGAATATTTATATCGAGTGTAGTATCTTTGAGTTCAGTATTTAATATCTCAGTTGAGTATATTATTCTTGAGTATTCCTTTAGTTTCATGTTTTAGAAGAGGTAAGTATGTTTTAATTTTTATCAGGTATCAAGTTTATGTTATGCTTTAGATTTCTACTTACATGCTCGTACATTCCACGTACTGAACCATTTGGCCGCATCTTCTCATGATGCAGGCACAGGTATTGAGGATCATCAATAGGAGCTTCATGTGTACATCTAAGACTCGAGTTAGCTATGGTGAACCTCCTTTCTTCCGGTGAATCTCATTTACTTTTCTGTTTAATCAGGATGTCGTTGATCTTGTCCCGATTTCCATATTTGTCAGTTAGAGGCTTCATAGATAATTGATTTATTAAGAAGTTTGTATGATTCATTTATGTATTAAATTTTTTAAAGACATAAGTCACCTATTTTATGGCGAGGTTAATATACTAATTTATTTAGGGCTAATCATTAATGTTAAGAGATTTGTATTTGAGTTATTGATTTTATTCAATCCTATGTTTTTGCATGCTTAAGTTAGTCTTCCGCTTGTAATCAGCCAGGATGAGGGTTCGCTTGGCGACCAGGAATGGTTCTTGAGTGTCGACCACGTCAAGGGTGTTGACTCGCATTGTGATAATTTTGACCACCGAACCCACCCTAACATTACTAACTGAGTGTGAGGATTTCATTATTTATTCTGATGCTTCACATTCTATTTTGGGTGTTGTGTTGATGCAGGATAAGAATGTCATAGATTATGCCTCGCGTCAATTGAAGGTTCATGAGAGAAATTATCCCAACCACTAATTGGAGTTAGCAACAGTGTTGTTTTCTCTTAACCTATAGCGACATTATATTTATGGTGTTAAGTGTGAGGTATATACTAATGAGACACCGGAGATGGATGAAGTTACTCAAGGATTATGATGTGACCATTCATACCATCCGAGCAAGGGTGATGTGGTTGTAGACGCTTTGAGTAGAGAAGCGGTAAGTATGGGTAAGTTCGCTTGTTTGAGTGTAGCCAAATGACCTTTGGCCAAGAAAATCCAGGACTTAGAATCTAATATAGTTGTGCATCTGCAAAAGAGGTGGGGTGTTAGATAGTATTGAAGCTAATTCCATGTTCATGGAAGAGATCGAGGCCAAACAATTCGAAGATGGGAATTTAGATGAACTTAGAATGGAGATTGCAATTGGTAATTACCAAGAGACCACTCTTGATGCGGATTGGGTAATCAACCATTATGGTGGAATTTGTGTTCCTCAAGTAGATGAGTTGATTCAATATTTATTGGTGGAGTCTCATGGTTCGCGGTATTCTATTCATCCGGGTTTGACCGAGATTTGTAGAGATCTGAAGAGAATTTATTGGTGGTTGAGGATGAAGAAATACATTGTGGAGTTCATGGAAAAGTGTCAGAATTTTCAATAAGTGAAGTATGAACATCAATGGCTTGTTGGACTGGTTCAAAGGATGCTACATCCGAAATGGAAGTGTAAAAGAATAGCTATGGATTTTGTGGTTGGTCTCCCTAAGACCTTGGAGAAGTTTGATTCTATTTAGGTTGTGGTTGATAGATTGACTAAGTCATCCAATTTTCTTCCGGTAAATGTAGATTTCAGTGTGGAACTACTAGGTATAATCTATGTGAGCCCCTTTCTATCATCTTATATCGTGGTACCCTTTTCACTTCCATGTTTTGGATGAAGTAGCATGATGAATTGGTATGAAACTCATCTTTAGTATAGTCTTTCTTCCCTGGAAGGACGGACAAACGGAAATACTATTCAAGTGTTGGAAGACATGTTGAGAGCTTGTGTAATATCCTTATCTCTTTGGAGGGCATTGGAATTACAATAATATTTATCACTCAAGCATTAGTATAACACCATTAAGGTGTTATATGGGAGGGGATATAGATCACTCGTACGTTGGTTTGAGGCATAAGATGTGAAACCTTTGGGGGTTTACTTAGTGAAGGATGATCAAGATAAGATGAGGAGAATTCAACCTAAACTTCTATCCACCCAGAGTCGACGAAAAGAGTATGCAGATCATAAGGTGAGAGATATGGATTTTAACACCAGCAAAAATGTCCTTCTAATGGTATCACCCATGAAAGGGTGATGAGATTCGGCAAGAAGAGTAAGTTGAGTCCGGGATATATTGGTCCCTTTCAGATTTTTGAACGTGTAGGACCAGTGGAGTATCGATTTGTGATACCCCATAACTTTTCCAGTGTACATACCATATACCATCTTTCAATGCTGAAGAGATATCGCGGTGATGGTGACTATATCATTAAGTGGGATTCAATTGTGCTAGATAAATCCTCCAATATGAGAAGAAACCTATTGTTATTCTTGATCATGATGTCTTTAAGTTGAGTTCCAAAAAAATTATGTCTCTGGAGGTGTAATGGAAACATTGTCTAGACAAGGAAGCTACCTATGAAACGGAGAAGGACATGCGACACAAGTACCCGCAATTGTTCACAAATTTATGAACTACTTTGCCTTTTCCTTAGCCTTTTTTATGTTTTGTCCTTCGGGGACGACTAATGGGTAAATTGGTATCTATTGTAATGACCAAATTTTATCGTTATAGAAATGCCAAATAGGGAAAAATTGGGGCCGGAATTTTTTTTGTAGTGTTAGGATTTGTCCAACCTTGTCAATATTTGGAGGAAATAAGATTCATCAAGGAATTGAAAATAATGCAACAATCAGGTGGAGTACATATGAATTTTATTACATAATCAGTTAGATAACTCATTAAGGAATCCATACAACTTTACCAAATTTAATTTAGATAAGTACATCTCCAGAAATCAATCTTGGTGTTAAGGACATTTTCAAAGAGAATGGGGTTAAGGATGTTTTGTAAAAAGGGGGAATTGAAATTCCCCTAAAAATGTCATGTCGCGCTTTGAGTCGTTGTAGCTGGATAAGTGTCACTGCAACGACGTTACTACAACGAGATGGCTGTCACTGCAGTGAACAAGACGAGACTTAAAATTGTTGAATTTTAGGGGGAGCTCAGTTATTCGAAAATGTTGTTGCAGTGCGATTTTATGTCATTGCATCAGAGCCACTACAGAGGTATATGGGTGAATAGAGTCGTAAATAAAATCCCTAAATGACCTTATTTGTCACTTTTTGATTTAGATCTAAAGAACGACCC
Source organism: Solanum lycopersicum (assembly GCF_036512215.1). Taxonomy (NCBI): domain Eukaryota; kingdom Viridiplantae; phylum Streptophyta; class Magnoliopsida; order Solanales; family Solanaceae; genus Solanum; species Solanum lycopersicum. Next base: position 41,833,651 of record NC_090802.1, read on the forward strand.
CTGGGCTATTCTAACTTGTTTTTCACCATTCTTGAAGCTAAAGGTAAGTTTATCACTCTAAAAATTAACTTTTCGATCCGTCAAATGTAATTTGGCACTATATCGTTCAACTCCTTCCCTAATAAAGTATATAATCTTCTTATGCTCAAAATTACCCAAATTATTTCATTTTCCCTAGAATCCAAAAATCCCAAAGTCTATCTTCCTCAAATTATTTCTCTCTCTAGAATTTGAAGAAGAAGGAAGAGAGATCAAAGCTCAAGATAGCATCTTTTTCAAGAAATTTTCATATTTTTTTTCCCTAAGAGGTATGGTAGTCTTCATACTTGATTAAGTTTCATTCAAGGATCCCAATCAAAAATGATTTCAAGTTATCAAATACCCCAAAGAAACTAGGATTTTTTAATCTATGCATGGCTCCAATTCCAAAACATTTTTAAAAGTGTATAGGTTATGAATTATGAATCAGTTGGTTGTTTAATGATAAGTTATTGTGAATTGTGAAGGATTTACCCATGGACATATGTTTTCCCCCATTTTCCAAAAGTGAATATATGTGATTTTGGATTGATTGATCATGAAGGATGTTGACTTGTTTAAGCATAAATTTATATAGTTATTGAACCAGGTTACTTTTCATGCCTAATGAAAGTATTATAGGGTTTGTTGGTGACATGTGATCACGGCCTTGAAAGGCAAAGTATGAACGATTCATGTACTATTATGATGAGAAGTATATGCATATGAATTCAATAAAAGTATTACGATCATGTTTAGAATGTGATAGTGTTATGATTGAAGGCCTATTCTAAATTAACCCTCATGAATGATAATGATAGAATGTGAAGGGTTTTCTTCAATTTATTGTAAATTTTTCATTGCCGGGTTTATGCATCATGTTCTTGTGTGAATAAAAGTAATATTGACTATGGTATCAATAATTGGTAGGTTTAGGCATCCTTTTCTTGCATGAATGAATGCATTGATAATTGAAGTACCTTGATTGGTACACTGAGACGTCATTTTCTTGTGTTTTTACATGATCAATATGAACCGAAAGCCCATGGAATTCCTTTTATAAATGACCTAATGTAATAACAACTCTTGAATAGATAGGCTAGGGGAATTTCCTTTTATAATGAGTCGATAACTTGTGTACCATGATTCGATAGGTCAAAGGCATTCCTTTCATGTGTATAATGATGTGATAACTTACCATGAATCGATAGGCTTATGGAATTCCTTTTATGAGGATTCAAGAACTATCTTAATAATGAACAATTAATAGATAGGCTTATGGAATTCCTTTCATGTGTAATGATGCACCTAGGTCGATAGGCCAATGGCATTTATCTCAAATAAAATAATGTAATGTTAATGAAATACTTTATGGAAATGAAGAGGCTAAGCACCGAGTGGATATGGAAAGATGGTAACTCTCCCAATGTTAGGCTAGGGTTTTGATAAACATATTCTATCCCATAACTATGTGCCCACATAGGTATAGCTAGCTGATCTACCTAAGCTAAATTTTACCGGTCCTACCGTAGGCAAGTAAACACCTCCTTAGGTGTGGGGATTCATAACATTAGATATCATGATTTATCTCTCTTGGTCTACGTCGGTTAAAGGTTTAATATCATCATGTGAGATGTGCATTATGGTTCTTTTAGAAGTTCTATCAAGTCTGGGTGGTATTATGGGTTGCCATCAATGCGTTGCACGAGTAGGCTTTGAGAGGGATATAGTGATTTCTCTAATGTCATAATGACTAATTAATGAATGTTCCCTTAATAAAGCTAATGGAGAATGTTGACTTAAATGTTAATGTAATGATGCATGTTTTACTTGCATTGTATTATGACTTACTATCATTGACATGACTTATGCAATTTTATGTCTCTTATGTGTTAGTATTGTTTATTGATGAAAAGGAGGAATGGTAAGTTCACTTTTTGTGGCTTTATGTGGTACTTAGTGTGGATGGTGATATTGGACGCTATTCATACATTCCACAAAGTATAACTTTGGGATTTCTTGAGGGGATGTTTTCAATATGATGAAATGACTTATGGTTTGATTATGTTGTATCTTATGACTTTTATGTTTATCTTGATGATATTTTCTAATAGTTTGCATATGCATGATTTTCAAGTACAATGCTTGTTAAAAGCATGATTTTTACATTGCTATCATACTTAGTACATTAAATGTGCTAACCCATGTTTCAACCTTTATCTACAAAGAGTTGGTTCCGCCAGGTGAATTGGGTCTTCCTATTTAAGCTTGGATTGAGATCCTTCCAATAATAGTGGTCTCTCCTCATAGATTCGAAGATAATTACTATCATGTTTCATGTCTTTTTTTTTGTAATAGGCTATTTCTAGACTTTCTATTGGAAAGGGTCGTGACCCTACTTTTGTTTCCATGACTTGTTTAGATAGCAATGTGAGACTGTAGACTTCTGCTCTATTTTTATATGAAGATTTTTGATTGTATGAATTTAACTAAAGATTTTAATTTTGCACTTTTCGATTATCTTATGCTATGAATTATACAAGGCTTGTATGAGGATATTCGGAGTCTTGTACGCCATGTCACATCCGTGGTGTAGGATCGGGTCATGACAAACATAGTATTAGAGCATAAGGTTTTGGGATGATTTTTAGGATTGATGTCTCAAAAGTCATGCTGAGTAGAGTTTTGTTTGTGAGTGTGAATCGCGACATATTTTATGAATGACAGGCTATAAGAAGTTAGAAAATTTAACTTTATTCATTACTCTTATGTTGTTCCATAAATTTTAGCTCTATAAGTGTCCTTTTTCTAAGATTTATCTTGTGACTATACAGTATGACTACAAGAAAAGTTGTCGCAAGAAGAATGGAAGATGAGATTATTAATGAGAAAGTTGCTCCCAAAGATCCCTAAGGTCCTCAAAGCAGTCAAGATGAACAAGATCCACAAGGCAATCAACTTTCGTTTGATCCTTCGTCCATGACTTATGAAGAAGTTAGGTCGGCTCTTTTTATGACAGCTCAAGCCGTAACTATCCAAGCCCAAGCTAGGGCGGCTTTAGCCACTAGGGGTGTTGAGGCTCATATGAACTGTATTCGAGTACTATGGCTTCTACGTTGTGGGATTTTGTGAGGATTATTCCCCTGGTATTTCTAGGTTCCAAGGTGGGACAGTATCCCCAAGAGTTATTGGATGAAGTGTATAAGGTAAGTCAATGTTATGGGGGTGAATTCTATAGAAAAAGCTGTGCTAGTCGCTTACCAATAGAGGATGTTTCCGAAGTGTGGTTTGGTCAACGAAGGGCAATAGGCTGGTAGGTACGGGTTCTATAGATTGGGAAGAGTTTAAGAAGGCTTTCACAGATAGGTTTTTCCCATGTGAGAAGAGAGAAGTTAAGATGGAATAGTTTATCAACCTTAAGAAAAGTAGCATAAGTGTGCAAGTTTAGACCTTGAAATTTATCCTTGTGTCTAAGTATGCTCTATGTTTGGTGTCTAACCTGAGGGATGAGATGATAGATTTGTAATGGGTGTGTCCGACCTAGTTGAGGAAGAGTATTGTACGACAATTCTCCATGATGACATGAATATCTCTAGGCTTAAGGTGTATGCTCAATCAATTGAAGAGTCCAAACTTAATAGAAAGATTATGGATAGTAAGATATCTAGGTTCGATGATCATGGAAAACCAAGGTTCTAAAAGAAGGTTTTTAACCAAGATTCTTCAAGTACTCCTAAGGTTAACCAAGATAAGGTAGTGGGCCTCCATTTCCTAAACCTATTTGAACTACTTCTAGGATGAATCACTATTGGAAGTGCCTAGCTGGTAGGGATGGTTACTATTGTTGTGTTAAGAAATCATCACGTGAGGAATTTTCCTACTCTTACGTCCAAGGGAGGATAGAACAAGTAAGTTTCTCATAATGACCCGGATTCTAATGCCCCAAAGTGAAACTGTTTCTTTGTGCTTCAAGCTATAAAGAAAAAGAACCTCTTCTGGATGAAGGCACAGGTATGTGATTACTCATTATATTGTGAATGTATTGTGAAGGTTCATTTGTGGTTTTCATGTTAACCTTTGTATGAGTTTACTCCAAAGGGGGAGATGGTATGTTGAATAGTAAGGTTGTTTATAGTTCTAATATCCTTATCTCTTTCCTTGTATTCCTATTCAACCTTGAGATCAAGAGTTTCTTGTATCTTTGTCACGACTCAAATTACACCCTAGAAGATAGGGAATCCCTCATGTCGGAACACGACGTACTTGACATCTCGGAGGTCTTATACAATACATTACACATCATTCATTGGATATATACAAAAATTAATGCGGAATTAAAACTTTTCTTTCAAAACATAATATGGAATGATTTTATAAAACTTCTAACATATTTCTCAATAACCATCTATGACATCATGAGTACAATAGTCTTGGGGTCACAACCCATAAGTGTCTAACATAGGAAAGAACATAAACGATAACATATGAGTGATGTCCTTGGGTGCTATGAGGACTCACCAATCATCACTTCTTGACAAACCTTGGAAACTCTACCTTTGAAATTACTCAATCTCCTCAAGACCCTACATTGGATTAGAATGTATGCAAAATATGTATTGGTACATAATGTAAGATGTATGGAAACTATCATACCATAACATAAGATATGTCAAAGGGTTAGTCAATAATAGACATAATCATAAGAGATAAAGAAATAAGCATATCATGAATATCATAAGCATAATAAATCATCATAAATCATATAAGAGTTCATACTTAACTCATTTTCTTTCTTAATCAAATGAACTACTTCACAAGCCACCTCCAAGTATACTTGTGCAAGGCTAAGGTAGCATCCCATACTACTACCGAAGCTAAGTACATCCCATTGGTCGTTCTTGATCATACTCTCATAATTAAGACCTAAGTTCTTCATAACATATGAGCATTATGCCCCTACGTCACCTCAAAATCACACTTGTGCAATGCATGTGAAGCATCCCATTCTACCTCGCACACTAAGAGTATCTTGAAGTCACCCTAATCCCTTTCATTTAGTTTAGGAGTCTCTAGTAGACCTACTTCATATTGAAAAGGAACTATCATCTTAAGTCAATCATGTCATGGAGAGAAACTATAGTCACTACCTAAGTTAGACATACATATCATAGGTAGCTTCAAGTCATACTTGTGCTATGTATGGATAGCATCCCATACTACCATCCACACTAAGTACTTCTTTACACTAACCTAATCTAAGCTAAATAAGGAAGGAAAAACTCATCCTAACTATCATTCAACAGATCATGTAGATACTAGTTAATCATATGGGATCATGAATCCTCAACCCTAAGATATCATGAGAAACTAATCTCAAGCTATTTAATGTAATGCACCTTGCATGCAAGACAAGCTATCATGAAATTCACCTTGCATTCAAGTCAAGCTAACATTAGAAGAGTATATGTCTTCCCCTTAAAGCTATCATGAAATGGTTTAGGCCTAATTAAGTCAAGATATCATGAATGCACTCTAGTCATGCTACTTCAAGCTATTTTTAGGAGATCTCCATTACTCAATCCCAAGCTACAGTGGAAACCACCATTCCCAAGCTACCATGATCAAGCATCCTAGCAACACATGACCAAGCTAAACATGAGAGCTCTTACTTCTTCCATCCCCAGCTATCATGAGATTCATCATCTCAAGCTATCATGCCTTATTCTTTTCTTACCAAGTGTATTACACAACAAGTGACCATACAATCTATCTTCAAGCTATTCTAGTCCAACATGCATTGATTCATGTTAGGTTCTTAGGTCGACGTAGAATCCATCCATGTGAAAGAACTTGATTCCATTAACTTCTTCAAGTCAATTGTAGAAGGGAAAGAAAATTATCATCACAATCTTCTCATAGTGACTTCACCCCCAAATCCCTATAAATAATGACATACCAGCCCTATAGTCAATTATCAACTTCATCTATCATGATCCATGTCCAATTACAAGTTAATTCATTCAATTTGATCATTAAAAGGTAAGTCTAATCATACATGATCACGTAGGTTCAATTTCAAATTTTAAAGTCAAGATCAAACTAGATCAATAAGTTATAGTTCAATTTATATCTAGGTAATTTAATCATGATCAAATAACATATAATACAATTGAATTAAGAGATGAACTTAAAACCTTCATCTTGCCTCTAATAGCCTAAAATCACCATTATAACCTTCAACATCAAATACTAAAATTCACCATGAAAACACCAAATAGATCATCACATTAGTATAATTGAATTCTAGCGACTAGATTGGGATCACAATCAAGTCTTACCAACAATACCATCACAACCCTCGCTAGATTGGGGTTCTTTGGATTAACAATTGAGGGAAACTATGGGGGCTCCATGGATGAAAGAATCCATGGATGAATAATCTTCACATGCCTTAGATTATATCCTTAAACCCATCTACAAACCTTGGTGAATTTCTTCCTAAAAGTTGCCTCCAATTTCTCTTCTTCTTCAATGGTGTTCTTGAGGGAATTTTTTGGAAGGAGGGGTTTTGATTTGTAGTCTAGAGTCTAAATGGATAATTTAATGTTGAAATACACTTTAATCCCCTAAGTTAAATGTCAATAAGTAATCCCTCTGCCAAAATACCCCTGCACCTATTGGACCATTTACCCAATTCTAATTTGACATAAAAACGACGTGACCAAATCTGGGAAGTCACTTTGAGTCGCGAGGTCACCTCCAGATCTTAATCTCTGGATGGACTGAAACAATCAGGAAGAATGTGGTACAATCATCTGAGTGAATATTTGTTAAAGAAAGGGTACAAAAATAACCCGATTTGTCCCTGCATTTTCATTGAACGGTCGGGGTCTGAATTTGTTATAATAGCTAAGTATGTTGATGATTTGAACATCATTGGCACTCTTTAAGAGCTTTTAGAAGCTGTTGAGTGTCTTAAAAAAGAATTTTAAATGAAAGATATCCGCAAGACAAAATTTTTTCTTGGCCTACAGATTTAGAATTTGTCAAATGGAATGCTTGTTCATCAATCAACATACACAGAAAAGATACTAAACCTTCTTTACATGGATAACTCACATCCATTGAGTACTCCAATGGTGGTAAGATCGCTTGACATCAATACAGATCCATTTCGACCTCAAGAGAATGATGAAGAGTTTCTTGGTGATGAAAACCCTTATCTTAGTGCGATCGGGGCACTAATGTACCTTGCTAACAATACTCGACCAGATATCTGTTTTGCAGTAAGTCTACTGGCAAGATTCAGTTCCTCCCCAACAAAAAGACATTTGAATGGTGTTAAACACATACTTAGATATCTTTGAGGGACCATGGACATGGGTTTATTCTATTCCAATGAATCCAAGTCAGAACTGATTTGTTACGCAGATGCATGGTATTTATCTGATCAACATAGAGTTCGATCACAAGCAGGCTATTTGTTTACATGTGGAGACACGACAATATCTTGGCGATCAATGAAGCAAACATTGGTAGCCACTTCTTCAAATCATGCAGAAATAATAGTCATCCATGAAGCAAGCCGAGAGTGCGTCTGGTTAAGATTAATGGCCCATCATATTCAGAAAATGTATGGTTTTTCTTTGAAAAAGAATATACAAACCCCAATGTACGAAGATAATGTTGCATGTGTAGCTCAATTGAGAGGAGGATATATTAAAGGAGACCGGACAAAGCATATCTCACCAAAGTTCTTTTTCATTCATGATCTTCAACAAAATGGTGAAATAGAAGTTCAACAAATTTGTTCAAGTGATAATCTTGTTGATTTATTCACTCAGGCATTGCCAACATCAACGTTTGAGAATTTGAGTTAAAAGATTGGGATGCGCCGTATCCGAGATATCAAGCAAAGTTTTCAGCAGGAGGAGCAAAATACGCGTTGTACTCTTTTCCTTAACTATGGTTTTGTCCCAAGTTGGGTTTTCCTGGTAAGGTTTTTAACGAGTCAGCATTCAAAGCGTATTATGAGATATGTGTACTCGTTTTCCTTCACTCGGCGTTTTCTCACTGGGTTTTTCCTAGTAAGGTTTTAACGAGGCACATAATCTATGGATATCCAAGGGAAAGTGTTGTAAATCCATTGTATAGTACATGTGGATTGTCCATTAGATTTATCCACTACTAAATGGGTTCATGTATCGGTGCTTCCAAGGTGATAAGAGCTTCCAAGATAACTATATATCTATTAATTAAATGACTTTTGAAGTCATACCTTAACACTATAAATAGAGAATCACTCACCATTTGAAAGATATACTTGAATAAGAAAATTCTCTCCTCTATCTTATATTTCTTGTCTTTTTCTTCTTATATTTTGAGCTTTCTTTAAGACATTAAAGTAATTGTAGAAATTTGATATTTTTATCTTTCAAATATTTTTTTCATTTCTTATTTACTTGATCATGTAATGTTTTGTCACAAACAGAACATAACGTGTGAAATACAACCATCGAATAAATATAATAAAATATAAAATAGAACAAACAATTAAAATAAGTCAAAATTTATATTTAATTGATATGCAGTGATGCTAAATAACTATATATAAATTATATGGTATACATACTCACGACGCGCTGCACGAATATTTTAAAATATTTAATATTATTTTAAAATTTAAATTAACTTTTGAAATTTATTCTGCAATTAGTAATATTTAAAACTAACAATATTATGTGCGGGTGAAGGTATACTATATATTCCAATATAAATATAACGTAATTATTTTCTTGAATATCATCCGTGCAACGAGCACATATACATTGATATAAGAAAATTTAATCGATAGATTTAGATAAAATAGAACTAAGAAAAGTCCTATCATACTATAGAGAATATAACAAAAAGAAAAATTAATCACTTTGATATCATTATGTAGGAATGTTATTCAAATATTAATTTTTTTAATTTAAAATGATTTAAAACATGTTTAAAACAAACGATTGTCATAAAAATAGAGTAGAAATTAACACTACACTGAGTAAGTTGCATGGGCTTTTTAAACATTTTACTAATAAATATTATATTTTTAATATTTAATTGTGCATTTATTAAAACTGAAAATTAAATATTAATATATGTCTTTCAAAAACGGTGTGTTTTTTCAATTAAAAAAAAAAACTAACAGTTCTAATTGAGTAAAGACTTTAACTATTCTTTTAAAACAGTAACCTTTTTTCTTTGATTAAAAAATTAAATTAATTCTATTTAATTAGTTGATAATTTAAAATTTAAAACTAGAGAATCATTGTGGTGTTTGGTATGTAAGCGTTATACTTAAAACTAGAGATTAATTGTAGTGTTTGATACGTAAGTGTTATCACGTCTCCTGTTATATATATTCTAGTGTATGTGCCCACGCGTTGTGCGAATAATTTATATTATAATAATTTTATAATTAAAAATAACAAATAAAATTTATTAAACACTTAATAACATAATATAATTTATAAAAGTATAACATTAAAAATTAACTTATTTATTTGAGCATATTATATTAACATTATTAGTACACAATTTATTTTATTATATTAAAATATTATATTTATAGGTGTATCAGCTACGCTTTTAGTTCTATAATTTAGTATGGTGAATTTTTTTCAGGATGCTAGTTGTCACATCCGGGTAGCACCCCCCCCCCCCTCCCAGAAGTAACATGGCGTACTTGACCTCTCGGAGGTCTTATACATGCCCATAGTTATCATTCACCGCATTGTCATAGTAAATTTAGCAAAAAATATAAAACTTTTCAGAGCACTTCATATGCTAGAAACGTTACTTCATATATATATAAAATATCATATTAAATACTTAAACTCTAAGCCTCTTTGTCATCTTAGAATAAACGACATTAGAGTACATTAGAGACACGGCCCTTACAACATAATACATAACTAAAAAATTCATGACACTTCACAGTAAACATAAGTAGGGATTCCTTGGAATTTAAGGACCTCTTTCCTTGAGCTTGAAAAACACATATCAAGCTCCTCAATCCTATAGACATCCTTTAAGAATTCATAACCTACATTTTATGTAGAAAGTAGAGAAGATATGAGATTAGTACAAGAATGCACTAAGTATGGCAATGATGCAAAAACTACCATTTAAAAGAGACATTTTCTTGAAATCATACTTCACGCCTTTTTGATTAAATCTTCATAAAACCTTTAGACAATTGCATTTATATCATTCACATACTTCATATAGACATTTCAAAGGTTAAACATCATAGAAAATCAGATATAGCATTTAAGTCATTTTTTAGGTCACTTTACAGTGAGCTCTTTTATGTTCTGAGTTATCTTTTCCTTTATTCACTAACTTCCCAAGTAACCCTTTAGTGATAATTGGTGCAATGCATCACCTTAGCACAAAAAGAAAGCATACATACAACTTACATAAGCCAACACACATCATTATATAATCATATTACATTATAGGCACATTTAAGTCAACACTACATTGACTTTACAGTAAACTACTTCAATTTGTACTTATTTACTTCTTTTCATATACATCATTAGAAGACCTTGATCATGACCCAAATATTTATCTACTAGTGCAATGTACATATGAAGCCCCATAACTTCACACATACTTAGTAAACTCATCATGAGACCACAAACCTTAACACTTCATACATAAACATAACAAATAAAGGCATTTCATCCCAATCTAGGTAAGACCTTCATCATGTAGTCATTAAGACCAACATTATTCATATAGGGACAAGACCTCATCATATAGACTCATACCATGCACATCTTCATGACAAATAGGCAAATGCTACCATATCATGCATAAAGACATAATCATAATCATACGCATTAGAACACCTTCCTAGAACTTCCTAAGGATCTACTTGTGCAATGTCTAGATGGGTTCATTACTTCCACTTATCCAAGTAACCTCCCTTAAGTCCTCCTAGTTAGGATCCTTGTCATTTACTTCCATTGTCCATTTTACTTTACGGAAACTATAGCCTTAACTTACACTTAGACCATGGGTGTTAAACATGGAATTTGATTTTGTAGAGCCTTATACCAATGGAAGGTGTTCTTACCTAGGCAAGGTAGAACATTAAAACATGCTAGAATTTTAGTTGATATCACATTGCTATATCCTATGTGGCAAGCATAGTTTATGGAACTTGGGGGCATCATGGAAACATCACTCTAACACCCTTTGGGTCATGAGGCTATCCACCCCGTGAGGTCTATGGTGACCTACCTTCCTACAATGGGAAGGGACACCGCTCATCTTCAAGTTCACTCGGTGCTAAGCTAAGTTCCCCAATGTTAAAAGCCTTCATTAACATTACTTTATAAAATATAGACTTAGTAGATTGAATCCTTATATGCTTAGCTTATAAGTCATAGATGAATGTTCATCAACCTAAATCATGTGAGAAACCCTTTCACATGGACATAGCATATATCATTAGAACTATATAGTTTCCGATACACTTGAACACACCTGTCAAGGCTCCTTTATTGACTAAATCATCATTCATATATCTGTATACATATATGTGAGCAAACCTTTCACATAACACATTAAGACCACACATGTTCATATATCAATGCATGAGTCTATAGTATCACTATATGATCAATCCTTTCATATAAACCCACTAAGACATTATGAACATTCATACTTCACCATATTTTATAAGTCATATTCATAATATTTCATACATTCATTTTCATGTACATGGAAACCAAACCTAGGAACTATCCTATCAAGGTACACATGTGCAATGCATAGCCAAGGTCCCGTACCCTTCCACACACTAGAACACCTATCAAGTCATCCTAGTTATGAAAACACATATCTTACTTTCATAGACATAAGCTTAATATGCATTGTAGTAGATACTAGTGAATATGAGAACTACCTTTCAGTTAGACACCATGACCTATACTACTTGTAACATACATTTAAAGTGAGGGTGTGTGTACATTGGCCAACATGATCACATAATGGCTATCAACAACATATTGGGGCATCCAACATCTTAGGCCATAATACTCTTTCAAGCATAGATCACACAACACACAATAGCATAGGAGACAAGTTAACTTCATATTACACTTAAGGATCCTAACTTGTTCTATTCATCTATTCACATAGGGGTACATAGGTAAGGGATTATTAACCATTTTAACTTATCAATGGCAGCACCCATACTTTACCCTAACATAGATATACACATGCTTATACAATAGTCATACAACCTAAATTACAACTAGAATAGGGAAGTGACATAAGCTTCACATAAGATGACTCTTCACCAACACGCAATCATGATATAGTTGACTTCAAGGACAGAATCAACACATATATAATGACCATAAAGTAAATACCTTCACCATAAGTTGAGCTTACCACACAATGTCATAGAAGGATTCATCAACTACAATACTATAAAGAAAAGTAGATGAGATAAGCATTCTTACCAATTTCTCACCCTTTGATCATCATTGATCAATACACCTTGTTTATCAACAATTAATATATATGGAATTATCTGTATGTACTTTAATCATAAAATAAAACATGTACAAGTCATTACAAGATCATGATACAACTAGTGCACTATATCACATACTTATGGTAGAAGGTAGACAGTTATAGATCATCAAGTAACTTCCCTAATTTTGATCATCAATCATTATGGATTAATAATATACATTTAGGGAAGTATCTAAATACAATTAACCATGATCGAGTCACAAGACAAACAACCTAACTTCAAGATCACAAGTTACCACTTGATAGACTAGAAGAACTTAGATCAACTCATATTAATACTTCCCCACATTGATCATACACTATTTATACTTACAATTAAATAATGATATTAACCTAAAACAGTATCTACGAGCAACTTTACATAATCAAATTCAACTATTATTCATTAAAAGGTTCATATTACATTGATCATATAAAGGCATATACTACTCATGTTCAAATCTTCATATATTTATCCACATGGATCATTCATCATTAATTTACGTAAATAGCAGTAGATATAGACAATTCAACGTAAGAGAATCGCAATTCAACCATTAACAAGTCATGATCACAATGCCCATGCAAGGGCTAAATCGATTTTGGGAAGGGACATGGGTTTATAATGCAATTGGATTTAAATCATATTAAAACTAATAGATTAACATCAATTAATCATGATTAACCTTTTAAAAAGGTTTATAGAAAGAACTCATGGCTAGATTAAAGAAGAAGAAGTTTGATCATGAATCTTCCTTGAAAAACATCGAGATTAAATCTCCAAGTCAAAGGTTACTTACAGATGAAGGATCGTCATACCTTTATATTCATGAAAAAATTTAAAACTTGGCGAAGAACCCATGGGAATTCAATCTACAAGTTGTTCTTGAGATTCAACAACAATGGAGGTTTCTAGAGGGAATTGGTTTTGGAGGGAAGGTTTAATTGAAGTGAATAGGATCGGGAATGAGTTGGTCACATTTTAGATTGATTATTATACACACAAAAATAGGTAAATCAATTAGTTAGATTCAGGTTAGAACGTGGATAAATTTCCCATTCACCCCTTAAGTGGGCAGTGCGCAGGCAGCAGTTGCACTAACCTCATCGACGGACCCAATCGACGGATCGTTATGTGCCCTCCGTCGATTAGGTATGAGGATGTCATGTGGTCAAGACTTCCCCACTATAAGTGATCATCTAATCCTTCCCATCAAAAAGGCGTCATTCAACCAATGGGACGTGCATTGAGCTCGTCGATTGATACTGCCAAGGTAGTGTCTCGACAGCCCTTGGATCCTTCTTGTGGGACCTTTTGTGAGGCCCTTTAGAAGTCGTACCCGGAAGTTTCGATAGTAAATATGTACATTTACAAGTCAAGGAAATTCCATAAATGTTTCACCGAAAATTGACACATAAAACACGTCCAAACATGCTAGGCTCCACCAAGACATACTTGAACGTCAACTTTCGAACGTCTTGGATGTTCTTGGACGTTTGACTTCCAAACTTCACGAAACTTCATAAAATACATAGAAAAATCATTATAACTCATTTAAAGACTTTATAATCTCATGACATATAATATATAAAAACGTATAGACACATGAGACACATAGGTAACTAGTCGTCGAACAACTTGGTTGTCCCTTGATATTTTACTTCCAAATCACCTCAAACTTTACACACTGACTTAATACCATATTATAAGTCATTTTAGGACCTTATACCCTTAAGTAGAACATGTTAGACTCTATACACCCTAAATCATTTTGGGGGTCTTACACTATTAATTTTATGATGATTTTTTCTTGATAAAATATGAAATACTTCAAATATTTTTATGTGTTTGTACTATATTTTTTTATGTCATTCAATAAGGAATAATTTTTTAATAATTTTAATAATAACATTTTATTTAAAAATATTGGATATGATGAAATTAAATGGCATATTAATACATTTTCTATATATGTTATAGTTAAAATCAAAATATTTTCAAAATATTTTTTCTGTATTAAATTTGTGTAAATTATAATAAAAATTAATTTTAATCTTAAAATAATCTTAATTGATACAACTGCTGACACCGGTTTTGACCCTCTCTGAAATAATTAATTAACGAGCTTCTTAATCCTAAGCGATTTGAAATAATAAGATTTTATAAAGTTTAAAATGTTTTCAAGTTATTTTGATATTATCGCTTTTTTATATATAATTTTTAGATAATTTATATGATTTACATAATTATGTATATAATTAGTATATTTATGAATATAGGAAAACTGCCCCAAAAGATTTTATTTAATTAAATATTTTGTTAATTAGTTTGGTTATGTTATAATTTATATTTTTAAAGTATTTAGTTTATAATAAATCTAGAAGTTCATTAATTAATTGATGTCAATGAAATTTATCTAAATTCAATTTGGTTATATCTTAAATTCAATTGGATATAATTGCAATTCAATAGACCAATTTCTCAATTTTTGTCTAACCCCACATTCCAGACTACTGGAGCCTAAATTCTGTCCAAATCCTCTTTTTTTCAGCCCACCCTCATTCCTTTTCATAAAATTACCCAATTCCCTCTAATTCCCAATTTTCAGAGCCCAACCCACTCAAAAGGGCCCAATTTCAATTCAAATGTAGCACCAACCTAATTGATTACCCTCAATCCATTTTATTCCCTTCCTAACCCGAACCATTTCCATTTCTTCTCAAAACGACCCAACCCAACTACTTTCCTCCTAATTGACCCAGCCCACATCCCTTCTCCCCTTCAAAAAAAAATTCAGCAATGATCTTTTCCCCTTTTCATGACAACGCACAGCAAACAATAACGCGCAGCAAACGACAACGGTAGTAATCTGAATTTCCAGCAAGCAAAAGCAAGAAGTCAATAGCGCGTGAGGTATCTTTCCCAACGTCCCACTCCATTTTCGTACAAGTTTCAGTAGCACCAAAAAGCACCAAAAGAAGGACGTGTTTTCGTCCTTGACAATGGGAGATCATGCCACGTCAAGCCGCAAGGACGGGTGATTGATCGAGGTCATCCACGTCCTTTTCAACTTTCTAGGTTTTAGCCAAAAAGTTGGGATAGTATCGAAAATGGGCAGCTTTCCCTATCCTTGAATTTTTTTTGAATCTGGAATCAATTGGAATCTCAAATCCAAAAACCATAATTTCTTCCTATGTATAATCTCTTCCTTTTCAGCAAAAAAGAGAGGGATTTTTTTTTTTTGTGAAAAAATATTGTAAGCAGGGCAAAAGGGGAATGAAAAGAAAATTAGTTAGAGCTCTTGAATTGAAGTTTTATTCTTTGCAAAGAACGCAATAGAGTCTAGTAGAAAATACATTCGAATTCATGAAACACATTCCGAAAGGGACTAGATAATAGTTCGGTGATTTGGACTAAGTTTCAGTTGTATCTCTAGTCGGTCATTCCTAGTTGAGCTTTGCGTGGTGAAGGTCATCGTCACTACTCGTCTGTCCTTGTTTGTTGCTCCGGAAAAGGTAAGAACTCCTCTTCTCCGATTTCATTATTTTTATCTCGGTTAGTTTATTCGTTGTTCGATGAAGTAGTGATATATCCATGTTTTGGTTACTTCTTGTCTGATTTCATAGTACTACAATGTGTGACTTGTAGAAATTTCAGGCATTTTGCTTCGCATCCTCACCTCTCAAATAAAAAAATGAGTGTTTTTGTTTATTGGCTTTGAGTAATATTTTAACCAAACTAAGCTGATGTGAAATTATATGTCGTGTTATCTACTATTTTGTTGGTGGGAAGGAGGGTTGCAAATGACTGACCTCCTCTATTTTACTTAATCTCGTGTTGCGTTCTATTATTCGACATGTTATGTTGGAGTCAAGTTTATATCTCTATTTTGCCCAAATTTTAGTTGAAGAATGCTTCTTGTTCATCATTGTTCTCTTAAAAATGTGAGGTGTTTCTAAAAATGGATGTTTGTTTCTCTCTTTTACTTGTCGTTGCTCATTAACCTATAAATGAATATTATTCGACTAGCCTAGTGATTAATTAAAAGTGTCTACTACCTATTGCATAGATTTCACAACCTAAATCAATTTTTTGTGCGCCCTCCCTGCCTGTTTGTTCTTTTATGTTTGTTGTGGTAGTGTCTGTTTTTTTATAATTGTTATTTTTACACGGTTTGGTTCTGAAAACGAGAAGATAGAATCATCCTCATATTAGAAGATTGGCTGAATATGTTTGATTTGAATTAAATTGCAGAAAATGAGGTTATGATTTTTGCTTCCCTGGTCGTTCACCGTTATCACGTGCTACACCCAGAAACGTCAGATGCTTACATTAAAATTTAAAATCTATCCAGTTTGAAAATTAGAGCGGTTATGAGCATATTTAGCTTAAGTTTACAGTCTTATATATGGGAATAACATTTGCTTAATTAGTTTGAGCAGATGTTTACAATTGCTCTTTTGATTTTGATGTAGTCGTAATAGATATACTTGAGGATCTCAATTATTATGCTTGGAGGTGAAAAATATTTCTAAATCAATTTTTTATATTTGATGCTTAGTGATTTTACGTTCTAATTTGGTTTGTATTGATTTTTTTGGTTATGGGTAGTTCATTGCCTCTAGTCCATCAAATGTTATATGCATATTTTTCTCCTTTTTACCTTGCTTGGTTCTTGTTATGATTATAATTGTTTATTAAAAATGGCCCAATAAGTTTATCATATGTTGAACAATCGATTTGTTATTTACTTTATTCTTCTATCGTTTGCATTTGAAATGTGCTCGGGCCCTCATGGACCTTATATACACATTCCTATTGGGACACAAAGGCCGAAATCTCCATATCTGAGTCAACCTATTAAGTAGAAGAATAAGTTCCAAAAGGCATACAACTCCTGAAGTGAAAGGAACCAAAGTGGAAGAAGAGGAAGAGAATGGGACATAAGGGCCCAAATTTATTCCCTAGAATTTTGTATATTGTTATTTTTGGGCCTAAACCCTTATTTCTTTTATCATTATTATATTGTTAGAATTTTAGTACAGGTGGAAACGGGCCAAAGGCCCAAAACCAGAAGGGGTCCAAAAAACTATCTAGGTGGATAAAAATTGAATTTGGACCTAACTCTCTCTATCTCTATCTCTCTCTCTCTCTCTCTATCTCTTATTTATCGCTTATTTACTTGTTGATTAATTATCGTTAGTTTTAGGGTTTGAGAATTCAAATCCCCACAAAACGCTATTTTGTTTTAATCGATTCAACTAAATCGAGCATGACTTAATGGATTTAAATAATAATAAATAAATTTGTGAGATTAATAATTCACTTAGATAATAGAATAATATTTCACTTTGATTAAATTATAAATAAATTTTTAATTAAAATCAAGATAAATTTATTTTAGCTATGCAAGTTAGTTGTCAAATAATCCCCAGTTATAGAATATCTTTTGTGATTCCAAAACCTTCCTAAGATGTTAATAGGAATTCTCAAACCCCTTTAAAACTATTTCAACTGATTTCCTATTTTAGTCAATTGAAAGAGTAGGTATTCTTGATTTTTCTCAAAAATTAAGTGGTAACTCTAAACCTAGTCTAAAACATTATAAATATTTTTTCTTTAAATAAAATAGAATGGCGACTCTGCTGGGGATATGTATTGTTCTAACCTTACAACTAAACTTGTTTGGCTATGTGTAATTAACTGTTTAGTTACTTTACTTATCGTATTATTAGACTGTCTCATTTCAAGGCATCGATTCCGCCAACCGGCAAAGACTTTGCATTAGAACGAAGGTGATTATGTGTCTTACCATGCCTGTCCTTTAGAAACACACAAGTCTAGTTTTTTGGAAGTAATAAACGAATAGTTTGCTTGCGGACATCCAAAAGTATTTATTAGCTTCACCCTGTTGTTTGCCAACTTGGGTAACCGTTATTTCTAAACAAATTCTAGTCAACCCAGGATAGAGCGAAACCAAATCCAAGTCTAAGCTGCAGCGTAAGACGGCTTAATACCCTAGATGTGTTAAGTCCATAAGTGAAACCACCAAAGTCATGTCCAAGGTCCCCGACCTAATGACATACCATGTCATTTGATATTTGAAGGATGTTGATATGCTCAAACTATACTTATAAGTGGTCGTATCAAGAAAAGAACCCAAATGTCAGGTTGGGGTCAATCCCACGAGGAAAAATTATTTAGACTTAACTTTAATCTACGATTACTTCTATTTAGTCAAGTCCTGTCAAGAAACAAATAATTAAAAAGGGGAATTTTGTGTAACAAAAGTAATTAATTAAGTCTAAGTAAACAATTATCTAGCTCGAATATTTGATATTTATCAAATGATGAGAGAAACAAGGGTGTTAATGTTCCCCTAGATATAACAACTATTCCTAGTATCTTGCATGCAAAGTGGTAAGCTATGTATCTCTAATTCCTTGGTCAAGAAACTAGTGAATTTCATTCCGCACCTTGGTCCGCATATGTGTGTGTACTTTACCAAACCTTACCTTTTACCTCATATTAAGCATCATAATCGATGTATGGATTAGTTATTACTTTGACCAATCGACACGAGCCTATTAGATAGTTTGTACTAAATCTATGTTGATAATTCTTTTCTTATTATCTACCTCCTTGGTCCGCCAAGTAGCAAGAAGGTGAGTTCTAATGTTTGCCACCGTCAAAAAGACTTCTAAATGAAAAAAATATCAATACATGCAAGACACTATTTTAGAATTGTTATTTTAGCTAGTTCTACTTTGTTAGTTACCCATGGTTCTCACAACCCTAGTTGTAAACTTAGTTACCCATGTTAAGAATTACACAATTCATATTGATTAGACAAGAATTCATGTACTTACTTTAACAAGTTTGAAGAAAATCCAGAAAATCACTTGAATAAATTAAAATATTATAAAAAACGATTCCAGAAAAGTGAAGTATTTTCCAAAACCCAAACTTCAACAACCAACAATACAAATCTCAAAATTAACCAAGAGTCTAACCCCAAAAATGAGGTTTTAAGTCCTATTTCTAATTAAAGATTCTTAAAAATAAAGGGAAACCTAAATAAGGAAAACTTCTATCCTAAACGCATCTCGAGTCAACGACCTCACCGACGGACCATCGACAGAACACGAATCATCGACGCCTCCGTTGGTCTATACTTGAACTCTTTTTTCAACTGCTATATTTCCATCATTCTATTTCCATCGACGGACCCAAACGACGGTCCGTCAATGGACCTACTATCCGTCGATGGCCTTCATTGCTGCATACTTAGAATATTTTCAAAATCAGGTACGAGTGCTACATTCTGTTAACACAAACGGTTTTAGAGGACCATCCGTCGATGAGACGACGGACTGTTATCCCTTCTGTAGCCCCACACTTAGTCAGAATTCCCCGATCTTTCCTTAGTAGCATAAATCTTCAAATGACGATCGCCAACTACGGACCGTCGATGGCTCCATAGGTTATCACTTCTGGAAATTTCAACATAGTCTTCTGCATTTTCGTTCTAAATAGTTTTCTTGCTAACACGGGGAAAAATACATTAAAATTACTTCAAAGAGGCCGTAGTCTCAAACTATATTTAAGGAGAAAGAATTGAAAGTACCGTGAAACTACAGTACATTAACACCCTCAACTTAAATTCGTTGTTTGTCCTCAAGCGACGTATTATGACTCACCACAAAAATCCTTGTACAAAAGTATCCTTATTTTAGCTTTTGCAATCATCAGGCTATCAATCCCAATTATTTTCATTATGTTCATGCATGATATCACTATTAGACTCGTTCATGTGGATCAGACCATGACACAATTGTAACGACCTGTTTAGTCGTTTTGAGCAGCAGATTTTATTTCTGGAAAAACAGGCTGAGGCGACGGACCCCACGACGGACCGTCATAGGCACGACGGACCGTCGCAGGGTCTCGTTTCAAAACACTTAGAAAAACTAAAAATTGGGTACTGAAAATTGACTCTCTGAACTTCGTAACGAAATGGCAGGACGGACCGTCACAGGTGTGACGGACCGTCAAAGACCCTTGGTGGAAATTTGGGTCTATGAACTTTGCGACGACCTGCAGGACGGACCGTCGCAGGCACGACGACCAGTCACAGGTTGCGCAATCCCAGTCCGGGTCGGATTTCTTTATACGTTTTAAGGGACGTTTTTGACTATTCCTGCTTTAATTATAAGATTAGTGGGTTAATGTTAATAAGTCTAATTACTTGGGGGTTAAAAGAGGTAACCTTAAGTTAATTAGTGGGTTATTATTGCCATCTTTTACACTTGATTATATGTTAATTAGGGTAAAAGAAAGAGGGTTTGAATAAGAAAAATAGAAAGAACAAAGAGAAAACAGAAAAAGAAAGAGAACAAGTAGAGAGAGAGAGAAACGAAGAGGATAGCAAGGATTTTGAGAAGATAGCTTGTTGATCGCAATTCTTCGGTGGAGGTAGGTTATGGTTTTCATGATTTCATAGTAAACTCTTAATAGAGAATGATATGTATTGGTAGTATTGTAAACCCTGCTATGTGCTTAATTGTATGTATGCATGAACGTGATTATATAAATGTGATTATATTAAGCATGATGAAGTTATTGAATCCCAAATCTTGATAAAAACCTAATCTCTTTTTAATGATGATGCCTTGGTAAGGGAGAAGGCTTGATGAACTAAAGTAATGAGATTGATGATGCCTTGGTAAGAAAGAAGGCTTGATGAATTGATGGAAGGAGATTAGGGGATCGGGTGTCACGAACCGACACGTAGAATTAGGGGATCGGGTGTCACGAACTGACACGTAGTATTAGGGGATCGGGTGTCACAAACCGACACGTAGTATTAGGAGATCGGGTGTCACGAACCGACACGTAGAATTAGGGGATCGGGTGTCACGAACCGACACGTAGTATTAAGGGATCGGGTGTCACGAACCGACACGTAGTATTAAGGGATCGGGTGTCACGAACCGACACGTAGTATTAGGGGATCGGGTGTCACGAACCGACACGTAGATTTAGGGATCGGGTGTCACGAACCGACACATAGATTTAGGGGATCGGGTGTCACGAACCGACACATAGATTTAGGGGATCGGAGTGTCACGTACCGACACAAGAGGATTAATAAATATTGAGGGAGCGGTGTGTCACGTACCGACACAAGAGAAATAAAGATAATGAATCTTGAAAGATGTTAATATACTTAATCGAATGAACTTGATGGTAATTGTTAATGATATAGTATTTGTTGTTGCTAAATGTTGAGTACCATAGTTGATTTTATGATATTACTTGGTATATATTGATTTCTATTTTGAGTTGGCCGATGATATCTACTCAGTACCCGTGTTTTGTACTGACCCCTACTTTTATGTTCTCTTCTTGTTTATTTGTGGGGTGCAGCAAACGTGCCATCGTCTTCAACTCAACAGTAATTCAAGCCAGTCTTACTTCATCGAAAATTCAGGGTGAGCTAATGCTTCTAGCTTGGACTGGATCTTCTTCTTCAAGTCTTGATGCCTTGAACTTCCGGCATGGACTAGTTTCTTATGTATTTTTAGCTTTTAGAATACTCTTAGTTTAGTCATTTGATCGTAGATGTTCTTGTGGTGATGACTTCCAGATTTTGGGGATAATAATAGTTATTGATTTTATTAATGAGTTTAAGTCTTCCGCATTACTTTATGTTGATATTATATTGAAATGTTAAGGTTTAGATTGGTTGGTTCGCTCACATAGGAGGGTAAGTGTGGGTGTCAGTCGCGGCCCGGATTTGGGTCGTGACAAACATGGTATCAGAGCATTAGGTTCGTTGGTCTCATCACACAAGAACGACTAGTAGAGTCTTAAGGAACGGTAGGGGGACGCCCTTACTTTTCTTTGAGAGGCTATAAGACTTTAGGAAAATTCCATTCTTTCTTTCCTTCTTTCGTGCAATTACTTGGGTCCAATTGGTATCTAGGTGATACAAATTGGTATCTGACCATCTTCACTCTATTTCGTAGATGGTTAGAACTAGAGCAACAACCGCGCCAACATCAACATCGGCAAGGTAAGAGGCGTCCGAGCCAGCCACTGGGCTGTAGCTCGAGAAAGAGCAGCGGCAAGAGGCCGTGGTAGAGGTCGTTGGAGGACGTCCTCTAGGGGAAGAGGACGGGCACCTAGCCCATCTGATACTAGGGCAGTGACTTCACCACTGACTGAGGAGGTAATAAGAGAAGGGGAGGATGGGGAAAATGAACAAGTGCAGAATGAGGGATTGCCACCCCAGCCTACCCCAGAGATGATAAATCAGGTGCTCGCTTATCTTAGTGGGTTGTCTGATCAGGGTCAGGCACCCCTAGTGTTTTCTGCACCAACATCTCTGATTTCAGAGGTACAACATGCAGCCACTAGGGCTCCTCGTATGGATGCCTCATTGGACATAGGCACGCTTCCACGTCTGACTACTAGGCCTATAATGACAAATGATCAGCATGAACTTTTCAGTAAGTTCTTGAAATTGAAACCTCCGGTCTTCAAGGGTGCTGAATCGGAGGATGCTTATGATTTTCTGGTTGACTGTCACAAGCTACTACACAAGATGGGTATAGTAGAACGGTTTGGTGTGGAGTTTGTGACTTATCAGTTTCAAGGGAATGCGAAAATGTGGTGGCGGTCACATATTGAGTGTCAACCAATAGAGGAACCACCTATGACTTGGGCCTCATTCTCTAGCTTGTTTATGGAGAAGTATATCCCCCGAACTTTGAGGGATAGGAAAAGGGATGAGTTCTTGAGCCTAGAGATAGGTAGGATGTCGGTCAATGCATATGAGGCTAAGTTTCGTGCATTATCCCGGTATGCCACCCAACTAAGTTTCAGTCCACAAGAGCGGATTCGCCATTTTGTGAAGGGGTTGAGGTCAGAGTTGCGGATTTCAGCCTTACAGGTAGCGGCTACGACAAAATCCTTCCAAAAGGTGGTAGACTTCGTGATAGAGGTGGAAGGAGTGAAGCCAGATGACTTCACCACGACATCGACATCAAAAAGGTTTCGAAAGGGAGGTGAGTTTAATGGTTCTTACTCTAGAGGACAAGGTTCCGGAGGTTACTCAGTTCGACCCATTCAGTCTTCACTACAGACTGTAGTTGGGGGTCCACCTCAGACCGATCAACACTTCTCTGAGAGACCTACGCTTGACTCCAGAGAGTGTTATGGGTGTGGGGAGACTGGGCATATTAGGAGAAATTGTCCAAAACAGAGTTATAGACCCCCAATGGCTAGAGGTAGAGGTGGTCATGGTAGAGGCCGTCATTCTGGAGGACGTGGTGGTCGAGGTAATGGGGTCACCAAAACGGCCGAGGTGATGGGAAAACTGGAGCCACTACATGACAACATGGTAGGGGCAACGGACAGACGAACGATAGGGCCCATTGTTACGCTTTCCCTGGGCGGTCTGAAGCGGAGGCATCTGATGCTGTCATCACAGGTAATCTTCTAGTTTGTGATTGCATGGCTTCTGTATTGTTTGATCCTGGATCTACATTTTCTTATGTATCTTCCTCATTTGCTAATGGTCTAAATTTACATTGTGAATTACTTGATATGCCTATTCGTGTTTCTACTCCGGTGGGTGAGTCTGTGGTAGTTGAAAAGGTGTATAGGTCTTGTTTGGTGAACTTTGTGGGGATCAACACTTATGTAGATTTGGTTATCTTAGAAATGGATGATTTTGATGTAATTCTGGGTATGACTTGACTTTCTCCGCAATTTGTGATTTTGGATTGTAATGCTAAAACGGTGACGTTAGCCAAGCCTGGGACAGATCCGTTAGTTTTGGAGGGTGACTACACTTCCAATCCGGTACGTATCATCTCCCTTCTTCGTGCTAAGAAAATAGTTTGTAAAGGGTGTTTAGCTTTCTTGGCACATCTCAAGGATGACACTACCCAAGTACCTTCGATTAAGTCGGTTTCGGTGGTCCGTGAGTTTCTGGATGTGTTCCCTGCAGATCTTCCTGGTATGCCACCAGATAGGGATATTGATTTTTGTATTGACCTTGAACCAGGTACTCGCCCCATTTCGATACCCCCTTATAGAATGGCTCCCACGGAGTTAAGAGAGTTAAAAGCCCAACTTCAAGAGTTGTTAAACAAAGGCTTTATTAGACCAAGTGCATCTCCTTGGGGTGCTCCGGTTTTGTTTGTAAAGAAGAAGGATGGGAGTTTTCGAATGTGTATAGACTACAGACAACTAAACAAGGTAACCATAAAGAACAAGTATCCTCTTCCCCGCATTGATGACTTGTTCGATCAGTTACAAGGTGCTTGTGTCTTCTCTAAGATTGACTTGAGATCCGCTTATCATCAATTGAAAATACGGGCAACGGATGTGCCAAAGACTGCTTTTCGAACGAGGTATGGGCATTACAAATTTGTAGTGATGTCTTTTGGTCTTACGAATTCCCCTACTGCATTCATGAGCTTGATGAACGGGATTTTTAAGCCATATTTGGACCTCTTCGTGATCGTATTTATTGATGATATATTGGTATACTCAAAGAGCAAGAAGGAGCATGAAGAGCATTTGAGAATGGTATTGGAAATGTTGAGGGAGAAAAAGCTTTATGCCAAGTTCTCTAAGTGTGAGTTTTGGCTAGATGCAGTGTCCTTCTTGGGGCACGTGGTTTCTAAGGATGGAGTGATAGTGGATCCTTCTAAGATTGAGACAGTGAAAAATTGGGTAAGACCTACTAATGTGTCAGAAATAAGGAGCTTTGTTGGGTTAGCTAGCTACTACCGTCGATTTGTCAAGGGATTCTCTTCTATTGCTTTTCAATTGACGAACTTGACTAAGCAGAATGTTCCATTTGTATGGTCGGACGAATGTGAGGAAAGCTTTCAGAAGCTCAAGACTTTATTGACTACCGCACCTATCCTTACCTTGCCAGTAGAGGGTAAGAACTTCATTGTTTATTGTGATGCATCCTATTCTGGTTTGGGTGCAGTACTAATGCAAGAGAAGAGTGTGATTGCTTATGCTTCAAGGCAACTAAAGGTGCATGAACGTAACTATCCGACCCACGATTTGGAATTGGCTGCGGTGGTGTTTGCATTAAAGCAATGGAGACACTATTTATATGGGGTTAAGTGTGAGATCTATACGGATCATCGTAGCCTATAGTATGTCTTTACTCAGAAAGATTTGAACTTGAGACAGAAGAGATGGATGGAACTACTGAAGGACTACGACATCACTATTTTGTATCATCCGGGGAAGGCGAATGTTGTAGCGGATGCTTTAAGTAGAAAGGTGGGAAGCATGTGAAGTCTAGCTCACTTGCAAGCTTCTAGATGCCCATTGGCTAGAGAGGTTCAGACTCTAGCTAATGACTTGATGAGATTAGAAGTAAATGAGAAGGGAGGATTGTTGGCTAGTGTGGAGTCAAGATCTTCTTTTCTTGACAAAATTAAGGGAAAACAGTTTGATGATGAGAAACTAAGGCGAATCCGAGATAAAGTATTGCGAGGGGAGGCTAAGGAAGCACAAATCAATGAGAAAGGTGTTTTGAGAATCAAGGGAAGGGTATGTGTACCCCGCGTCGATGATTTGATTAACACTATTCTAACAGAGGCTCATAGTTCAAGGTATTCTATACATCCGGGTGCAACCAAGATGTATCGTGACCTAAAACAACACTTTTGGTGGAGTAGAATGAACCGTGATATTTTTAACTTTATTGCCAAGTGTCCAAACTGTCAACAAGTAAAGTATGAACACCAAAGGCCCGGAGGAACACTTCAGAGAATGCCCATTCCGGAATGGAAGTGGGAAAGAATTGCAATGGACTTTGTGGTTGGTCTTCCAAGGACAATGGGTAAGTATGACTCCATTTGGGTGATTGTTTATAGGTTAACTAAATCTGCTCATTTCATTCCGGTAAAGGTGACTTACAATGCAGAGAAGTTAGCCAAGATCTATATCTCAGAAATCGTTCGATTGCATGGGGTTCCACTATCCATCATATCAGATAGAGGTACACAGTTTACTTCTAAGTGTTGGAAAACATTGAATGCAGAATTGGGTACTAGGTTTGACCTTGGTACTGCGTTCCATCCTCAGACCGATGGTCAGTCTGAAAGGACGATTCAAGTGTTGGAGGATATGCTTCGTGCATGTGTGATAGAGTTTGGTGGCCATTGGGATAGCTTCCTACCCTTAGCGGAGTTTTCATACAATAATAGCTATCACTCAAGTATTGATATGGCCCCATTTGAAGCATTGTATGGGAGGAGATGTAGGTCTCCCATTGGTTGGTTTGATGCATTCGAGGTTAGACCTTGGGGTACTGACCTTTTGAGGGATTCGATAGAGAAAGTGAAGTCTATTCAAGAAAAGCTTCTAGCGGCGCAAAGTAGAAAAAAAGAATATGCTGATCGAAAGGTTAGAGACTTAGAGTTCATGGAAGGTGAACAAGTCTTGTTGAAGGTTTCGCCAATGAAAGGGGTAATGCGATTTGGTAAGCGAGGTAAACTTAGCCCAAGGTATATTGGTCCATTTGAAGTACTTAAGCGAGTAGGGGAGGTGGCTTATGAGTTAGCCTTGCCTCCAGGGCTGTCCGGAGTGCATCCGGTATTCCATGTGTCTATGTTGAAAAGATATCATGGGGATGGAAATTACATTATCCATTGGGATTAAGTTTTGCTTGATGAGAATTTGTCTTATGAGGAGGAACCTGTTGCCATTCTAGATAGAGAAATTCGCAAGTTGAGATCAAGGGACATTGCATCCATCAAAGTTCAATGGAAGAATCGACCCGTTGAAGAAGCCACTTGGGAGAAGGAGGTGGATATGGGAGAAAAATACCCATATCTGTTTACAGATTCAGGTACTCCTTTTCGCCCTTGTTTTCCTTCTTGTGATCGTTCGGGGACGAACGATGGGTAAATTGGTATCTATTGTAACAACCTGTTTAGTCGTTTTGAGCAGCAGATTTTATTTCTGGAAAAACAGGCTGAGGCGACGGATCCCACGACGGACCTTCATGGGCACGACGGACCGTCGCAGGGTCTCGTTTCAAAACACTTAGAAAAACTGAAAATTGGGTACTGAAAATTGACTCTCTGAACTTCGTAACGAAATGGCAGGACGGACCGTCACAGGTGTGACGGACCGTCACAGGTGTGACGGACCGTCACAGACCCTTGGTGGAAATTTGGGTCTCTGAACTTTACGACGACCTGCGGGACGGACCGTCGCAGGCACGAAGGCCCGTCACAGGTTGCGCAATCCCAGTCCGGGTCGGATTTCTTTATACGTTTTAAGGGACGTTTTTGACTATTCCTGCTTTAATTATAAGATTAGTGGGTTAATGTTAATAAGTCTAATTACTTGGGGGTTAAAAGAGGTAACCTTAAGTTAATTAGTGGGTTATTATTGCCATCTTTTACACTTGATTATATGTTAATTAGGGTAAAAGAAAGAGGGTTTGAATAAGAAAAATAGAAAGAACAAAGAGAAAACAGAAAAAGAAAGAGAACAAGTAGAGAGAGAGAGAAACGAAGAGGATAGCAAGGATTTTGAGAAGATAGCTTGTTGATCGCAATTATTCGGTGGAGGTAGGTTATGGTTTTCATGCTTTCATAGTAAACTCTTAATAGAGAATGATATGTATTGGTAGTATTGTAAACCCTGCTATGTGCTTAATTGTATGCATGCATGAACGTGATTATATAAATGTGATAATATTAAGCATGATGAAGTTATTGAATCCCAAATCTTGATAAAAACCTAATCTATTTTTAATGATGATGCCTTGGTAAGGGAGAAGGCTTGATGAACTAAAGTAATGAGATTGATGATGCCTTGGTAAGAAAGAAGGCTTGATGAATTGATGGAAGGAGATTAGGGGATCGGGTGTCACGAACCGACACGTAAAATTAGGGGATCGGGTGTCACGAACCGACACGTAGTATTAGGGGATCGGGTGTCATGAACCAACATGTAGTATTAGGGTATCGGGTGTCACGAACCGACACGTAGAATTAGGGGATCGGGTGTCACGAACCGACACGTAGTATTAAAGGATCGGGTGTCACGAACCGACACGTAGTATTAGGGGATCGGGTCACGAACCGACACGTAGTATTAGGGGATCGGGTGTCACGAACCGACACGTAGATTTAGGGGATCGGGTGTCACGAACCGACACATAGATTTAGGGGATCGGGTTTCACGAACCGACATATAGATTTAGGGGATCGGAGTGTCACGTACCGACACAAGAGGATTAATGAATATTGAGGGAGTGGAGTGTCACGTACTGACACAAGAGAAATAAAGATAATGAAACTTGAAAGATGTTAATATACTAAATTTAATGAACATGATTCCCAAATGAGTATGGTATCGAGGCTTGAGTTCTCATGTGTGAACTTGACGGTAATTGTTAATGATATAGTATTTGTTGTTGCTACAAGTTGAGTATCGTAGTTGATTTTATGATATTACTTGGTATATATTGATTCTATTTTGAGTTGGCCGATGATATCTACTCAGTACCCGTGTTTTGTACTGACCCCTACTTTTATGTTCTCTTCTTGTTTATTTGTGGGGTGCAGCAAACGTGCCATCGTCTTCAACTCAACAGTAATTCAAGCCAGTCTTACTACATCGAAAATTCAGGGTGAGCTAATGCTTCTAGCTTGGACTGGATCTTCTTCTTCAAGTCTTGATGCCTTGAACTTCCGGCATGGACTAGTTTCTTATGTATTTTTAGCTTTTAGAATGCTCTTAGTTTAGTCATTTGGTCGTAGATGTTCTTGTTGTGATGACTTCCAGATTTTGGGGATAATAGTTATTGATTTTATTAATGAGTTTAAGTCTTCCGCATTACTTTATGTTGATATTATATTGAAATGTTAAGGTTTAGATTGGTTGGTTCGCTCACATAGGAGGGTAAGTGTGGGTGCCAGTCGCGGCCCGGATTTGGGTCGTGACACACAGACTCACCACGCACCTACACCTCTCCTCTTTTATCTCTCATCAAGGTGCCAACTTTCCAGTATTGCAACTAGTGTCCTTTCTTCAAAAAGAATATCCTCCTTTTCTCACAGTGATTTCAGTTTGAGTATAAGGAGTATTTTTTCAACACTCACTCTCAGAACAATTCTCCCCTCATTGGTACTTTGTCGCCATAGGCTTGCTCTTATATTCACTGCTTTAAGTTCACCATATTTGACTCGCAGGATCACGACTTCTAAGCTTGTATTGTAGGCTCAAGGTCAGTTAGGGTATATTTGGATGCATTTTAGTGAGTTGTTTCCCTCTTTTACATAACAGCTAATCGTCCTACCTTTTCATCTTTTATTCCGCCCTATTCTTAATTTTCTTATATTCTTAATTTTTTTTATTTTAAAATTTTTCACTCGATTTCAACTTTGCTTGAGTCACTTTTCTTTTCTTCTTTCTCGCTCTTTATTCTTTAAACCCCCCTTTCAAGAGCATTCCTCGTAATAGCCACCCTCAACTCATGGCTTTGCTATGAGTCAAGGTACACAATGCCCAAGGTTGGGTCAGGAACAAGACGAAGTTGTTTTCCTCATTAGCCACCCTCAACATATGCTTTTGGTATAAGCTGAGTTACACATGTCCAAAGAGGGACAAGGGCCAACACATTGTTCCTAGAAAAGATAAATTTGGGTAGAAAAGAAAGGTCCATTTTAGCTCAAATAATTTGGATCAAGAAGGAATTAATTTCATTTGGTTTTATTTTATCTAGGATAAAGATTTGCTATCTTTGAACAAGGTCCTATGATCCTTTCCTAATTGGCTATCATAGATTACTTTTAGCAGGACTAACCGCGCAAGTTCTATCTCAGTATTAACGGTGGAATATTAAACTTTCGTCAAACTCACTTAACACCTCACTACCCTACCAGATTATCAGACACCTAGTTTCAGCTTTTAGATTTAGGGTCATGTATTGGTGTATCTCTATGTAATGCTTAGAGCCACACATTCATCTTTCACTAGGACTAATCCTGCAAGCATTTTCTCTAAATCAGGATATCATTTTATTTAGCCATCATTCTTTAGATGTCATATCTATGCTATGTGCAATAAATACTAACGTTTTGGTTCAACATTAACTAGTCTCTTGTGGAAAAAGAACACAGGCAACAAAACAACAAGAGAGGATCGTGAGTTGAAATATTCATACTTCACCGTAGCACTCTCTTTCCAATACCCCACCCCCAACAAAAGAGCATGCAATTGTCCCCAATGCATAAAAAATATAAAATAAGGTGGTAGATGAAGAAAACCCAAGGCGCATAGCGCCGATGATCAACAAGTTGGAGGGTCCGGTTTCTCAGAACCACTCTCTCTATAGTAGGGGAACCATAATTAGTGTCTGCAGCAATAACAGCACCCTCAGTAGTGCTCATGTCAACATTAGCAATCCTAGAGCTAGACGCCCCAGCATCGACCTCCTAAGCCCTTATCTGTCGGGACTCCTCATCAATCATCAAAGATCTACTCGCGACCTCCAACTCAAGACACTCTCTCTTCCTAGATCGAGTCTCATCATCCTCTCTAGATCGATACCTCTTGGTATGCTAATGTGGCTGAGGTGATGGCGCAGCAATGGTGGAGAATAGTGCAACCATCACCGTATCCTCAGCAGGATCCACAGATCAGGCCTCACACTCGGGCACTCGGGCCCCCAATATGGCATCCATATCTGCTCTTAGACTTTCCACTGCAGCCTGGAGAGTTGTCAAATCTAAAGTAGGGGTTGTCCAGGCGAGAACCCTCAACTCAAATGCATCAAGGCGCTGGTGGACCTCCATAATCTGCATCTCAGTCTGCTGAGCCATCTTCTTCTCAATGTGATCGCTGCCTCAGCAATAGAATTCTGCATCCAAGGCTGGATGTGATACAGAAGTATGGCCATTTGGTCCTCTAACTTCTGGACCTTAGTAAGTGGGACTAGTGCTGCAGATGAAGCAGAGCGGGAGGATGTCAAAACGGTGCTAGTACCTGGGATAGACTCAACTTGGGTGGTGTCATTAAGCTCTAATGTATCCTGATCATCCCCTTGGGCTTGCTCTACCATGGCTACAGGGTTCTCATCGAGCGGTTGCACCACAGCTCAGGGCCCTCTATTGGGAGCTAGCTCATTGGCATCATCTGGATGAGACCGATATCCATTATGCCTGTCGGGGTCTTGAGCACATTACTGTACCACACGGGCACTCCAGCAGACCTGCACAACTCGAAAATCATGAAAGAGAAGGGGTAAGTAATGGTGGCCTTAAAGGCCCTCTTATGAATGATCGCTTGAAATAGCCACGCAAAATGCACCTCAAACCCAGCAACCATGGTAGCTATCAGCACTACTCTATCCTATGTAACAATATTATCAGCAACAGTGGAGGAAAGGCAATGACGGACCAATAGCCATAAGAATTTTGCCGTAAATGTGAAGTTAGCCTTCTTTATTCCTCCTTCGGTCTCCATCACCCAATAAGCACCTTCGCCATCCACAAAGATGTGCTGGACTATCCACCTCTTGGTGGTCTCTCACACCACTCTCTCATGCTAGAAATGACTGTCCTTTATCAGCTTCCACTGATACTAAAACTCAGGAGCGAGGGGGGGCCTGGAGGCATCGATGTCAGCACCATATAAAACCTACGAATTGTGGGCAAGGAGATATCCACCCGCTTGTCGCGGACACAAACAACCTTAAGTGGTGCTTGTTTGGCGGGGTTGGACCGCCTGTCAAAACAAGCACTGAGAGTCGCCATATAAATTGCGTATAACTCTCGCACCACCTCCTCGTTGTAATGGCCCAAGATCCTAGCCGTACACTCTAGCCGATGGTGGGTGAAGAGTTCATGTATAATTGGTATCGTGGGAAGACTCTCGATATGAACTCGCCGCTCAATTGTCAATGTCCTAATAATGACCCCCTTGTCTTTGAGCAACTTTTCATCCTTGTATATCTTGTATTGTCCCTCGACACACCACCGCTTGTGCTGATCAGTAACCAGAGCGGGGACGTCCGTCAAGGGTGCTGGAGTAAATCTTCATTGTCGACCTAATCAGACGCGACAGAGTGGACTGATGTAGCTGGAGCAGTGGCACCACTGGAATATGATGCTTCCTTAGACCTGTAAGCCTCCTCAGAGCCAGAGGCTCCCTCAAAATCTGTAGAAGACCTAGACGGTGTGTCGGTCAGTATGCGCTCCTCACCAGACAAGGAGGTAGTGACTACGCCAGACGCCACCTTCTGGGGCGTTCCTCAGATGGTCCTAGCAGCACGTGTAGTGTATGGGTTCCTAGTGGAACGTATTCTGGGTCATGATCATCGTACAATCCTAAGATCATCCGGCATGACGGGGCAACGGACTTGTAACGTCCTCTAGAGTAGACTAAGTCTGGCTTAGGGGTCATTGGTACCTACAAAAGATAGTTATTAGCTTCAGTGTGAACATCTTACACACTTAAGAGAAGAAAGACCAAACTTGGAAACACAAAACACAGTCCAGCTCAATACTGCAGAACTAACCGACAGGCAAAACCAACGGTCCGTCAATAGGGTCCGTCGGTGAACACTTGAGCAAAAATTTTGAAAGCTGCAGGATTAAAAGTTTTGTTAGAGAGGATGGACCTACACGACAGTCCATCATTCAGACGACAGACTGTCGACCACCCTCGTGGGTAGACACTTAGACTAAAATCTAGGAACCCTCAGCAAACAAGGTTTTGTTACAGACGATGAAATTGAAGGACGGTCAATCATCCAGACGACGGACTGTCGACCACCTCCGTGAATAGACACTTAGAAAAAAATAGATAACCCCTAAGTAAATAAGGTCTTGTTACCGTCAATGGACCTGTAAGACGGTCAATCAATCAGACGACGGCATATCGACTATCGTTGTCGTTCTAAAGTTATACAAGTTTAGGGAGTGACTGATGATGGGCCCCATCGACGGTCCATCGATCAGGGAATCATACTGCAGGTCAGTGTCAACTTGTGGAAGCAATTGTTGTCCCCCCCCCCCAGAGAAAATTTTTTGACCAAAACTATGCACCACAAGATCATGTAGCATAGGACACACTATTTTGTCATTTCTTGGGTTTCGGTTAGTACAATTTGAAACTTAGATTCTCAAATACCCAACAAGCACTAATTCAAAAACCAATTAAACTAACAGAACAGTAGACACTAACACCCCCAACCCAGTCTCTTTCCATTATTCTATGGGACTAAGGACACAATTTTCATAGATTAAGCATTCAGTTTTGTCCCGAAGTCAAGACCGACTTACTAAGTTAGTCAATTTTGCATGCTAAGAATCAAGTTTCCAAACAAAGAACATGGAATCAAAGTCAGTAGAGAGATACATACCTGTAGAATATACTGGTGGGAAGGAGGAGATGAATTCTTGCAAGTAAGCACACCATAGAGAAACCTCGAACACCGACAAGAAAGAAGACAAGTTAGGGAGAGAAAAGCTTTGGGAAATGATGGAGATGTGGGCGAGATTGGAAATCAGATTGAAGGAAGTGGGAGTTAATGGGTGAGTGAGTGGGGAAAGTGAAGGTAAATGGGGAGGGAAACGTTTTGAGGAGGGTATTTTAAAGGGTGGGTAACTGAAAAGTTTAAATTTTTAATATATCAACGGTCGGGTTTGGTCGGGTTAGTGGGTCGGAGGAACCGAAGATTCTTCATCGATGGACCGTATAAGTCAGTCAACAGTCCATCGACTACTCCATCGAATGTTCCCTAACTTAGAATAATTAAAGAAAGAAACATGGGGATCTACGGACCCTACCGACGGTTCGTCGACTTGACGATGGTCAGTTGATTAGTCCGTCGATCAATGCACCAAACCAATTTTTCTGAAATTTTTTTGGGATTTGGCCCCGCACATTGAACACCCAATAAGCTAATCTTTTTGAATTTTCTGGACACTTTTTAGACACGGACCCTATTTTACTCTCTAGACAACACTTCTAAAAAATAAATAAAAGAAATTTCAAACGAGACATTAAGTGAGAAAAATAGAAATAATGCGACTACGCCTATAAAATAACGAAAAACCTATTGTTGGCTAGAGGATACATATTGGGTTGCCTCCCAATCAGCGGTTTAATTAATGTCGCGACATGATGCAGGACCCTGATTATTGAGACTTCATCAAGATGGTATGCCTCGATCACTTCATTCACCTTTTCCGCATGCCTAAGGTAGATTTTGATATGTTGCCTGTTCACCTTGAACCTTACACCCTCCTTATTTTCCAACTCAATCTCTACGTGAGAGAAATCTTGGGTGATCAAGAATAGTTCAGTCCATTTGGACTTGAGTTTTCTCATAAACAAGCGCAACCTAGAGTTGAACAAAAACACCAAATCCCCAACCACAAAATCGTGCTTCTCAATCTTTTGGTTATGTTACTTCTTCATATTTTCTTTGTAGAGGGCAGAACTTTCATATGCCTTCAAGCGAAACTCATCAACCTTATTTGACCCATTCGACCTTTGTTTCGTTGCTTCATTCCAATCCATCTTCAGTTTCTTCATTGCCCACATGGCCTTATGCTCTAACTCAACCGGCAAGTGACAAGCCTTCCCATACACTAGTTGATACGGAGACATGCCTATGGGCGTCTTGTCTGCTATCCGGTGTGCCCAAAGAGCATCATCAAGCCTCCTTAACCAATCCGTTCTACTTGCATTTCACCGTTTTTGCCAAAATCTGCTTGATTTTCCTGTTTGACACCTCAACTTGCCCACTAGTCTAAGGATGATATGGCGTGGCCACATTTTGATGAACCCCGTATTTCTCCAATAACCCTTTGAACAACTTGTTGCAGAAGTGGGATCCCCCATCACTAATAATGTCCCTTGGGGTGCCAAATCTGGAAAATATGTTCTTTTCAAGAACGCGGTGACACTCTTCCCTTTATTATTTGCAAATTTTGTGGCTTCCACCCATTTTGACATATAATCAACCGCCACAAGAATATACTTCATCCTATCAGAACTCACAGAGGGGCCCATAAAGTCAATACCCCACACGTCAAACAACTCAATTACAAGAATGGGATTAAAGGGAGTTCTTGCCATCTAGAAACTACCTCCATCTCTTTGGCACCTATCACATGCCTTGTCGAACTAACGAGAATTTGGTGGATGGTTGGCCAATAGTAGCCACATTGCAAGATTTTATGGGCTGTCTAGATACCACTATAATGCCCACCAACAGGCGAGGAGTTGCATGACTTCAAAATACTTAACATCTCGACTTCTGGCACACAATGCTGAATAAGCCAATCAGCACAACTCTTATATAAATATGGCTCATCCCAAAAGAACTTTTTCACATCATGCATGAACTTTCTCCTTTGATGAAAGGACAAGTCCGATGGGATGATATCACTAGCCAAGTAATTCGCAAAATCAGTGAACCATGGAATCAAGTCTTAATAAGCGGCCAATACATCCTCATTAGGGAAAGTATCATCAATTTCAGACTTTTCACCCAATTTTTGCATAGCTTCATCCTCTAGTCGGGACAAGTGATTGGCAATTTGATTTTCAATTCCCTTTCTATCTTTCACTTTAAAGTCAAATTCTTGCAACAATAATACCCAACGAATCAACCTCGGTTTTGCATCCTTATTTGCCATCAAATATCTCAAGGCAGAATGATCAGTATGCATTATAACTTTTGTTCAAAGAAAATAGGAGCAAAATTTAGCAAAGACCACCGCAAGGAGCTCTTGTTCCGTCATAGTGTAGCTCTTTTGGGATTCATTAACGGCTTTACTAGCATAGTAAATGGGGTGAAGGATTTTATCCCTTCTTTGACCCAAAACTACACCAAGCGCAACCCCATTAGCATTACACATCACCTCAAATGTCTTACTCCAATCTGGGGAAATAATAATGGGCATAGGAACTTTCTCCTTCAACTCACCAAATGCCTTAAGACAGGATTCATCAAAATAAAATTTACACTCTTTGTTAAGTAACTTGCATAGAGGATGTGCAATTTAAAAAAAAATCCTTGATGAACCTCCGGTAGAAACCCGCATGCCCAAGGAAACTCCTCACATCTTTTACAGAGATGGATGGAGATAGTCTCTCTATCACCTCGACTTTAGATCGATCAACCTCTATACCCTTCTCTGGGATGTGATGGCCCAATACAATGCCCTTTTTCACCATAAAGTGACATTTTTCCCAATTTAGCACAAGGTTGGAATCTTCACATCTTTTGAGAACTTCGGACAAATAATTCAAATAGTGATCAAACTAGTTACCAACAACAGAAAAATCATACATAAACACCTCAATGGTTTGATTCACCATATCGGAGAATATGGACATCATACATCTCTAAAAAGTAGATGATGCATTACACAACCCGAAGGGCATTCTCTTGAACGCGAAAGTTCCATAAGAACAAGTAAAAGTAGTTTTTTCTTGATCTTCTGGTGCAATAGAGATTTGGTTGTAACCCAAATAACGATCAAGAAAACAATACCACCCCTCTCCTGCAAGCCTATCCAACATCTGATCAATGAAGGGCATAGGAAAGTTGTCCTTCTCAGTCCATGCATTCATTTTTTGGTAATCTATACACACTCTCCATGCGGTCATCGGCCTCATTGGAACAAGCTAATTTTCCCATTAGGGACCACAGTCATTCCCCCTTTCTTGGGGACACATTGGACAGGGCAATACCCAACTATTATCGGCGATCGAATATATGACTCCGACATCCAACAACTTAATAATTTCCTTCTTCACTACCTCTTGTATAGGTGGATTTAAATGTCTCTGGTGTTCAATATTGGGCTTATGATCGAGTATGACTTGGATTTTATGTGGACAAATACCTAGATGGATCCCAATAATATCCGCAATAGTCCACCCAATAGGTCTCTTGAACCTCTTCGACACTTCAACCAAACACTCTACTTGTGGCATATTAAAATCTGATGCAATAATTACCGACAAAGTGTCACCTTTCCCCAAGAATACATATCTCAGATGAGGTGGTATAGCCTTAAGCTCCAATTTGGGAGCCTCCTCAATCGATGGTTTCACGGGTGTAAACTCGGGATGCTTCATATATAAATTCATTTTCTTTTGTTTGAACCGAACATCACCTCAATCAAGTGTCGCAACCAATGACCCATACTCTTTGATGCAGTCACTCACAAAATTCATGATCAGTGCCGCTAGTGCCTCAACACCAAGGCACTCTTCTATTTGTACCTCGAACGAACTCTCAACCTTGTAGGATATTGCAGATACCGATTAAAGCTCGCCATTCTTCCTTATGGACCTAAAAATGTTGAAAGTCGCGTCTTCATTATTCAACTGAAACTTCATCTGCCCTTTCTCCATATCAACTAAGGCACGATCGGTAGCAAATAATGGCCTCCCAATAATAATAGGCACCTAGAAGTCCACCTAACAATCAAGAATCACAAAATCAGTCGAAAAAAATAAATGACTCCACTTTTACTAGAACATAATGGAGTATCCCAATAGGCCTCTTCACCGTTCAATCGTCCATCAGTAGTCGTTTCGCGGTGATCCTTGGGTTACCCAAACCCAACTTCTTATAAATAGAGAGAGGCATGAGATTTATGTTTGCCCCAAGATCACATAATGCTTTAGAAAATGGTAACAACTAGATTGTACATGGAATAATGAAAGCACCCGTATCTTCTTTCTTTTGTACAAGAGACATTGTAGCAATATCACTACAGTGTTGCATTCGATCATCATCCTCAAAACTAACCGATCTCTTCTTAGTGATCATATATTTCATGAACTTGGCGTAACCGGGCATTTGTTCAAGAGCTTCTATCAAAGGGACATTGATGGAAAGTTGTTTCAATATAATAATAAAATGCAAGTATTTACCATCCTCTGTCTTTTTCACCAATCTTTACGGAAATGGAGGTGGTGGTCTATGAATGGGGATCACTTTTTGGGGTGTCTCAACTTCTTTTCTCAATTTCTCTACCAACTCACCACTAACTTCCTATACCTCATCATCTCATTTCTTCTCATCTTCGATGCCAAACGGCATAGGTGGATCCATGGTCTGCTTACCCCCTCGAGTAGTGACTTCCATACAATGTCCATTTTTTTGATTCTAGACAGTATTGCTAGGAAGAGTACCCAATTGGTGTGGGATCACAATAAAAGACAATTGGGTCTTTTGCAATTCAAGATGTTTGATTGAGATTGCATGTGCATCCACCTTTTGCCTAATATTTTCTAAATCACCTCAACTCTTTGGCATGCTCATCACTAGCATCAAACCTCCTCCTCATCTTCTACAACATATCCTCAACTTGTGTCATACTACCTCTACCATCCCTAGGATTAATTTCAAAATTTTGAGGTTGAACATAGGGCCCACTCCGATCATTTTTGTTACCATTGTTACCCCGTTTGAAGTTGTTGTCGCAGTTGTAGTTGCCATTAGTTTCAATCTCAAACATAGTGACCCTCTCGGTTGTAATTTCCATAGTTCCGACCTTGATTTCCTTCACCTTGGCTCCGATTTTCCTGATTGGAGCCTTAGGCATTCGGCCTGAAATCCACCGTCTGCTTATTCACTGCATAAGAATTTTCTTCATAGTAGTACTCATCAACCAGTGGTGGTTTATCAAAATAGTTCACCGCATTTACCTTTTCTACACCCCAGGTGACATGTTTTACACTAACCCAAGCTCAGTTCTCATTTGAGCCATCTCTTCACGAATCTCATATGCGGCTGGGTTATGTGAAGCTTGCACTGCAAAAGTGTTTCTCCCAGTATCCGACTTCCTAGTGCTCCAAGCTTTATTATTTCGGGAGATTTTCTCTAACTTCTCAGCGATCTCTGCATAAGTAAATTCCCTATAAGAACCACCCCCAATCGTATCAAGCACTATTTTATTATTACCATCGTGCTCCCGATAGAAGTAATCTTTCAGTGACTCATCATCAATGCGGTGGTTTGGGACACTTATCAAGAATGAGGTAAACCTATCCCCAAGAATTGCTTACTGACTCCCCTGGTAATGCCACAAAGTTGCTCACCCTATCTTTGTGGTTTATCTTTTTAGAAACCAAGTAATACCATTCTAGGAACACATCCCTCAATTTCTCCCAAGTATAGATTGAATTGTAGGGCAACTCAATAAACCAAATTACGGCCTCCCTCGTTAGTGAGAGAGGGAACACCCTTAATCAAATTACATCCATGTCTAAGTCTGGCCTCCCACATAACTCTTACACACGGACCTTAATTTGGCGATGTGAGTGTGTAGATCCTCAGATGATAGCCCCGAAAACAAACCTCTAGCGGTGAGCATCTGCATCAAGCTACTAGTTACCACAAAATTATGCCCATGTGGTAGAGAAGGTAGGAAAAGTGGCCCATCACAGTCAGTGATGTCAACATTTCCCCTGTAGTACTCTTGAGGGCGTAGGGCGGGAGGTTGCCTCCTGGGATTACCTTCACCAGGGTTATCAACAACCACTTGATTATGAGCATCAACCGGTGGGGGAAGTTGAGGGTTGATCTCATCTCGATATAAGCAGGATTGTTTTGAATATTCATTTTGCAAAGTGTGCGATTTAGTTTTGGATCAAGTTGAAGTATTGATTCTCCTCGCTCCATGTACTTGGCATACACTAAAGCTAGACCTACGAAAGACAAAAACAAACAAAAAGTTAAATCAGGAAATTGTTTACTAAAATTCAGAAATGTGTGGCGACAAAATTTGATATGCTCAAACTATACTTCCCTAAAGAAGTATAGCAGTCGTTTCAACTAAAGAACCCAAATGTCAGGTTGGGGTAGATCCTACAAGGAAAATGATTTAGACATACCTTTAATCTATGATTACTTCTATCTAGTCAAGTCCTTTTCAGAAACAAACAATTAAAGGGGGGATTTTGTGTACCAAAAGTAATTAATTATGTCTAAGTAAACAAGTAGCTAGTTCAAATATTTGATGTTTATAAAATGATGAGAGAAACTAGGGTGTAAGTGTTCCCCATAGGTTCATAACGTAGTAACCCTAGCTATAACAACTATTTCCTAGTATCTTGCATGCAAAGTGGTAAAGTATGTATCGCTAATTCCTTGGTCATGCAACTACTCAATTTCACTCTGCACCTTGTTCCGGCTCTATGTGTGTACTAAACTAAACCTTACTTTTTTACATCATATTAAGCATCATAATCGATGTATGGCTTAGTTATTACTTTGCACCAATCGACACTAGCCTATTATATAGTGTATACTAAATCAACATTGATAATTTTTTTTCTTATTATCTACCTCCTTGGTCTGGCAAGTAGCAACAATGGGAGTTCTAATATTGGTCACCATTAAAAAGACTCCTAAACGAATGAATTATCAATACATGCAAGACACTATTCTAGAATGGTTATTTTATCTAGTTCTACTTTGTTAGTTACCCATGGTACCCACAACCCTAGTTGTGGATTTACTAACCCATGTTAAGAATTACACAATTCATATTGATTAGACAAGAATTCATGTAATTACTTTAACAAGTTTGAAGAAAATCCAGAAAATCACTTGAATTAATAAAAATATTGTAAGAATCGATTCAAGAAAAGTGAAGTATTTTCCAAAACACAAAGTACAACAACCAACAATACAAATCTCAAAATTAACAAAGAGTCTAACCCCAAAAATGAGGTTTTTAGTCCTATTTATAATAAAAGGGTACTAAATATAAAGGAAACCTAAATAAGGAAAACTTTTGTCCAAAATGCATCTCGAGTCGACGACCTCACCGACGGACCATCGAGAGAAAACAAACCATCGACGCCTTTGTCGGTCCATACTTCAAATCTTATTTCAGAAGATATCTTCTATATCATTCTATTACCATCGATGGACCCAAACGACGGTTCGCCAATGGACCGATGGTCCATCTATGGACTTTGTTGGTCCATACTTAGAATCTTTTTAAAATCAGGTACTGGGTTACATTCTGTTAACACCAACTGTTTGCCAGGATTGACGGTCGATTAGATGACTGACCGTCATCCCTTCCATATCCCATCACTTAGTCAAAATTCCTCGATCTTTGTTTAGCAGCATAAATCTTCAAACGGTGGTTGCCACCCACGGACCGTCGATGGCTCCCCTGGTTATCACTAATGCAAATTTCAGCAGATTCTTGTTTCGTTCTGGAATGTTTTCCTACAAACACAGAGAAGAATACATTAAAACTACATCAAAGAGGCCTTAGACACACACTGAACTTAAGGAAAAGTATTGAAAGTACCGTGAAACCACGATAAATCAGATGTATATGTGGAAACCTAATTTGGAGTGGGGAAACTTAAATGGGTTTTTTTTTGTAGGTATGGATCATTTTCCTAAGTTTGACATTGTTGTAGAAGCCCTAGATTTACTAAAGATGTGGTATAACAACCTTTACGGGGATCACAGAAGAACCTTCAACAAATATGTCAGTGCTTTAACTAAAATACTCAACATGGTTGATTGGCCTAAACTCAATGAAGTCCTCACTGGCTATTGGGATAACAAAAAAATAGTGTTCAAATTTGGAACCATGGAAATTACCCCGACAATTGAGGAAATTCGGGACTGCATTGACATAGTTGGTACAGGATTAGAAAAAAGAGTGAGAAAATAATAAGATATGTGAATCCCTTACAAGACTTCTGTTGAAGATATTATAAACTGCTTGGATTGGGAAGGAATTACTCTTATTGGACGCAAGATTCTAGTATATTCATTTATGGACCTCTATGTTAAATTTGGGAATGCAAGCTTTTATGCAAACTCTAACAAAGAATTCAGAGTTACCTACATAGGATGGAATGAGATCCGACCCTTAGCGTTCAACATCGTGCTACTGAGTACTATGGTTTTTCCATACAATCCGAGCCTAGTATCAACACTCGAGCGAAAATGCTTGTACACACTGTATTCAACGAGCTTCAAAATCAAGGCAAAGTGAAGTATTATCACATTGATCCCTCATCTTATCGGACATATATCGAGCTTTGGGAAAATGCAAAGAGGGTCACTACAACTTTAAAGGTTGTAACATGTTCCTTCAATAAAGGATCTTAATTCATTTGTAGAAAGGGCATGGGACTCAGAAACTGCATACCTTTGATGATAGGAACACTCTTAGGGATTTGAATGATATGTTGTTCTAGGAAAATCTAGAAAACCAAAAGACTAGAGGAAGATGGGCCCAGATCTTTTCCGAGTTAAGGGAAGAGGATATCCAATGGATGCTCATCTCAAGGGACATCATCATAGGGGCTGCAGACAACTCATGATGCCACCACCAGGTATTCGGGAAATCTATTCTTATGCACCCTTTCTAGTCCTACGGCAGTTTGGGATGAGGCAAATAACACCTCAAGAGGCTTACTAACTTACTTATGTCTATGACATTGGGGACGATAGAGTGGATGACGCTGCATAAATGCTAAGAGAGTGGAAAGGGGCCAAGTGAATCAACAAAGACTTCATTGC
Organism: Solanum lycopersicum; assembly: GCF_036512215.1. NCBI lineage: Eukaryota > Viridiplantae > Streptophyta > Magnoliopsida > Solanales > Solanaceae > Solanum > Solanum lycopersicum. The sequence goes on from NC_090802.1 coordinate 41,876,856, forward strand.
TCCAGATCAGTTTGACGCCGGATATAAAGAAGCTTATAAGATTTTGTTTAAAATAAATATATAAAGTATCTCCTCTCTAGTTCCAAACAGTTGCCGCAACGTGGAAGATAAAAGGGCCAAAGCTGTGATCGAACTGAGAGAGGTAAAACGAGATGCCCAAGAAATGCACGCCAAATTTATTGAAAATCAATGTGCTCTAGAGAATACAACTCAGGAATTGGAAAGTTTGAGACGTAGTTTTGATGAGCTTGACTTATGGGTTGAAGATAGAGGGGAGGCAATACAAGGACTAGGAACAAAAAGGACGTGAGGGCGATGGCTACCTGCTGATGTTACGGTACACATTTCAACAATACAAGACACAAGAAAGTAGCACAGAAGCAGGACCATTAGGGACGGCGTAGTTGATTTCACCCCTGTGGTTTTTCTATATGTATTTTTGACTTTATCAGCTCCTGCGTGGCCTTGCCTTTCTTGTGTTCCGATTCAAATGACCCCTGCGTGGGCCTTTTTTTTTGTTTGTTCCCTATTTCCCATGTTTAATTTCCCCCCCCCCTTTTGAACATTGTTTCTTATATGTCAAATTTGCTTTGGGGTAACTATATGGTTCAATTCCACATGTAAATCTTTCAAATGCGTTGGCCTACCCTTGGCACGAAAGGGTCCCTCTATATGTTTAAGACACGATATATGTGTTGTAACTATTTATGTGGTATGTTTCTTCGAATGAGGGCATTTCTAACCCACTTCTTGTCAAAAATTTACAAAAAAGTATATAAAACTCACTATTAGAAAATGTTCGACAAAATTTTCTTGAATCTTGATTTTCTCAACAAAAAAGTAAATTCCAATACCTGAATCCTAAACACTAATTTGTCATCTCAGGAAAGGTAAAATTACCGCTATTTGATAAAGGCAAGAACATCAGGACTGAACTAGCAGGAGAAGACTTACAATTGCTTGAACAGGGTCTCCATGAAACTATAGTGGAGAGCTTCGAAGTAGAGGTCACCGCAGTCATGACACTAGAGGAGGAGATAGCAGTTAAGATGTCGAGATGCACAATAGTGGACGAAGAGATGATCGACATTCGGAGGCTATGTGGAAATTACCTATATGACACACTCCTTGCCCCTGATAACATTGAGTTGGAGAACATTGAAAAGGACTTTGAGAAAGCAACTGCCCACGAACCATCTTTCCAAGGACGTCTGGTAAAGGGGGACCACAAAGTCACTTCTCAAAGCATATCTTAAAGAATACCAAATAGGGATGGATTTCATTCCATGCGTACGAGCACCTTTGGGATGAGCGTACGATGAAGTCCATCGAGAGATCATATTTCCAAATCGTATTAGGAGGCACCAGCAAGACCTATGAGTGTCATCCTAACCAGAAATGGCACACGATATAGGAGTGCATGGAGTTTAAGGATGTGGTACACTACCTGCTCGATACGGATAGCATCATGAACAGGTGGGATGACAGTGTTATCATGGAACGTGATGAACTAAAGCTCGACATAACATTCACTGAGAAGAATGAGCTATATTGCTGCTCCTTTACGCCTTTCAATTAAAAAATGTAAGAAGTCTATTTGCAGTTGTTCGAAATGGGGTCTTTTCCCCTCTCCATAAGGACGTTGGAGTATTATATTCCTTGGAAAGCAAAATTTGAAAGTGTTTCCCATATCACCAGGACACTAATCATAGCATTGAAAAATGCCTTGCATTTCACCACGACATGGAATACCTCGTTAAGATGGGAAAAATTCAAGTTAAGTTTGTTCCCCGTGACTAATCCAACTGGAAGAAGAAGAATGGCTGAGATGGAGTCACCTTTGTCTTTAGAAGCTTTATTGTTTGTTTTTCAATTTCCTTTTAATCATTTGAGAATGAAATAATGAAAACAAGTATTTCCTTTTGTATACAAACTACGTAGGGCCTGAATTCTCCTTTCGAAATACGTACGCAGCCTTTTAAGGCTCGGCCCCTATCCTCAAAATTTTAATTCTCCCCTTTCATTCTACAAGAAAATGTGAGGTCCATATCAAAGGATGTCGAAACAGATACAGTAAGAAGACCTTAGCTCAACGTGATTTAACACATCTGAGATAATCCCAATTTAAAAAGAGTAAACTCCTGCTTGTTCAATAATTAGTTATCCCTTACTCGTGGGTTGGCATGTCCTCAAACAAAGCAACTTTTGTGTATTTACTTGCTCTCTATGTGATATTTTGCATTATGTATTTTGAATTTAAACTAAAAAAAATTCCCTTGAGTTGTTTTTCATCGGCAGGTACTTAAAATTGGTCTGTGTCGATAGCTGGTTGATCATCCTTACTTCACAACATCTAAAGTCCCTGCAAATTCCTTTCACGGTCAAAGTTCAGAAAATGGAAAAGCAACAATGTGGGATAACAATGAAGAAATAAGCCTGACCAAAGTTGTGGCGGCTCAACCTACCATCACAGATCAAAATGAACTGATCATGCAGCAGATTGCCGAAATGAGGGTTGAAATGCAGGGGAGAAAAGATCTACCTCCGCTAGGTTTTACTGCCAATGCTTCGGCAGATGGAAGGCCTCCGCTGTACTTTCTCTCTTCAAACATGGAACAAGATCAGAACCCACCTTCCACTTCTACTCAAAACCCCTTAGTCATCGACTTAGCCCCACAAAATCTTCAATATGCCTCAGCCTCCTACGAGACCCCACCCCCTCCTCAAAACAATAATCCTCAAATGCCACCTTCCCCTCAAAATGCCAACCACCAAACCGCTCCACCTCTACAAAACCAAAACACATTTAACCCCCAAATGCCCCTCCATCACCAAAATCAACACACCGATCCCCAAATATTCCCCCAAAACTACCAAACCACTCAGAATGCCCCAAGTTCCTCCATTTCTCCACCTCTACCCCAAAAACCAACTTTTCAAATTCCAATTCCCAATGAGCACGACGTGAATTGTTCTGAGGTTGACCATTATGAAGAATAAGAAATAGAATGGAGATCAGAAGAAAATGCCGCAAAGTTGGATATAAAAGAAGACATCCGAAAGGCAATGAAGGAGTTGCAATGTATTCTTGAGGTTATCGGCTCCAACTATGAGGATTTATGCATTCATCCGAATTTGAACCTCCTAAAAGGGTTCAAGATGCCAAAATTTGACACTTTTGGAGGAATAGGAATGCCTTAGAGAATCTAAGGACCTATTGTGACCAGCTCGTAGGAGTTGGGAGAGACAAAGTTGTAATGATGCGGCTCTTTAGCCGAAGTCTGAGCGGAGAAGCTCTGGAAAGGTTCACATCCCACGAAACAAGGTAGTGTCCTAGCTAGAGTGCCCTGGCTAAAGACTTCACTATATGGTTTGCTTAAAACATGGAGATTGTCCCTGATCATTGTTCCTTAGAAAAGATGAAGCAGAAATCCGATGAAAGTTACATAAAGTTTTCGCATAGATGGCGAAAAGAAGCGGTTGGAGTTCGACCTCCTATGTTTAAAAGGAAATTATTGAAGTCTTTGTGCGGGTTCAGTAACCTGAGTATTATGATAGAATCATGATGCTTGTTGGAGAAAAGTTTGTCGAGATAGTTGAGGTAGGTGAGACAATCGAAGATGGACTAAGAACCGGGATGATTGTCAGTGTTGCAGCCTCTCTAGATTATCGGGTTTTTTGAAATAGAAGAGAGAAGATGTGTCTGTTGTTTATTATGAGGGAAAGAAGACCCCAAGGATATCCTCATCATACCAAGGTCCTTCTCGACCTTCGTAGAGTCCATACCAGGCTTGTTACTTACAAGCCGATTATCAAAATACCACTTCCCCCAATTATCCATAATTCCCCTCCTCCCGCTTATCAAAATACTCCTCCTCCCAGTTACGAAACTCCAACTCCCATATACCAAAATTACCTTCCGTCTTACTAGACTCTCCCTCATCATTATCGAGGTGTCACTCCCAACTGTGCTAACGTGCACTCCAATTATCAAATGCCTCCCAAGACATATCAATCCCCATCTCAAGTTTACAAAAATGCCCCCCGCCCCAAACTACGAAGCTTCATTGCAAAATTACAAGACTAATACTTACCCAAGATATTAAGCTCCAAGTCCTAACATCCAAACTTATCGTCATATGCCTTCTCATCAACAATGCAAATACGATCCCCCTCGTTCGAGAATTTAAAAGAAACCTACCAGAATACATACTCCACTTCTCGAAAGCCAAACAAAGTTGCATGAGCGATTAGCTATTGCATGTTATATCCATCCGGTGGGGCCCAAGCTAGTGTATGCTAGCTCTAAACTTTACCGACCCGATCGGAAGTGTGCATATCACTCCAACAGCATTGGGCATGATACTGAGGATTGTATCAACCTCAAGCATAAAATCTAGGATTTCATTGACGAAGGTGGTCTCCCTCCAAAAAATTGCGCCCAACGTCAACAGTAATTCTTTTCTAAATCATTGGGCATCAATATCAATATGATAGAGACAGATAATGATTGGTGCATGAAAAACACAATAGTTCTGATCGTTCATGATGAACTTGAAAGGTTTGTAGATTCGTTGAGCATTACAGAGAAGATGGAGTTCATGATTCTCACACCAGAGAAGGTTGTTGCCTAGGTGCAAATAGAAACTCCTGCCAGACAAGGGTTCGTGATTGAAACTTCTTCTGCTCAAAGTATGATTAGGTATGATAGAATTTATACTCCGAAATATTTGGCTCATAAAAGAAAAAACAAGGACCAAGCAAAGAGACTGATAAGTGAGGCTGAGGCTGAAGAGTTTTTGAGGAAGATGCAGCCAAAGGATATTCAATTGTGAAGCATTTGGATAAGACCCCGGCTCAGATTTTTGTGCGGTTCTTGTTAATGAGTTATCATCTTCATAGGCAAGCCCTGATGAAGGCTTTGGATGACACGTATGTGCTCGTGGGCACCAGCAGTGAAAATGTAGCAACTATGATCAACCAGGTCATCCGAGGGCATAAAATTAGTTTCTGCAATGAAGAGCTGCCCTTTGAAGGGAGGATTCACAACAAAGCTTTGCATGTCACCATTGCATGTCAAGAAAGGATTATAAACTGCGTCTTATATGATGATGGATCCAGTCTCAACATATTCCCATTATCGACTTTGAGGCAGTTAAAGTTTGACTTGGGAAAGATTCAACAAAACCATGTCAATATAAGGTCACTCGATTGGGTACAAAGAGACACACTAGGGCAGTAAATTTGATCATTTAGATGGTTCCTGCAGAAGTCAACATGGAGTTTTAGGTTTTGGACATTAACACTAGCTACAACCTTCTTTTGGAAAGGTCGTTCATCCATATGATTGGAGTTGTGCCTTCTACCCTTCATCAACTACTGAAATTTGCTTGGAAGGATCAGAAGTTGTTTTTAATGGTGAGGGAAGGAATTCCAATGGGTATGCATCGATCATTGATGAAGTCTCTCGAGGGAGTGATTTCTACGAGATGGAGCTGGTAAATGCCACCGATGAAAATTTGGCCCCATAGCCCTCAATGCCTGCCGTATACAAAATTATTGCTACTGTGATGCTTCAGAATGGATTTGAGCTATGTTTCGGATTATGAAGGAATTTCCAAGGAATTGTCGAGCCTATCAAAGTTCCCAACAAAGGAGCAAAGTTTGGTTTGGGGTACGTCCGCACAACTGATGAAGCAGAGATGAAGAGCCAAAATGTTGATCAAGAATTGGCTAGTCCAATTCCTCATTTGTACTTGTCATTTCAAGTTTGAGAGTATGCTGATCATAATGGCCTTGGGAAAGGAGTCTGGGCCTTTTTGAAGAGATTGATGTTGTCATAGAGGACGAGGACGAGACCTCCGATATCCGTGATGCTGAGCTAGGGGAGAAACTACAGAATTGAACCTCCACACCGCTCTTGATTCCCTGAACATCTTGGTAGAAAGGACCTATGTTTATGCCTATTTTGATAATCGGTGGTAGTCCGGAAGAGGCCTGAGACCCACTATTTTGCAATTTCTTTGATTGTTTGAATTTTGAAATTCCCTCGTAATTTTTAAAAAGGCAACATGGTCCTCTGCCATGGCCAAATTTTGTGTTTGTTTTTTAGTTTGAATGAAAGCTTCTTTTATCAAAAATTTGTTTACTTATTTATTTTCTACATTTACTTTTCTAACTTTGTCTGTTTATGTTATCAGTAATATTAATTTAAAACCTGCCAATGTCATGTAAAGTCATGTGCAAAACGAACAAAATGAGGCAGGTAATGATGAAGGTGAAGAGTATAAAGAAGAAAATGAGGTACAAAATATGTTGTTGAGGAGTTTTACCAATTTAAGAATCAACGTAAGCCAAATTTGGAAGAAACTGAGACTGAATATTAGAGATGAGGAGTGCGTCAAAGAGGTAAAAATTTGTGTCCATTTGATTGAAAACCAAAGAAGGGACCTAATCCGTTTTCTTAGAGGATATATTGATGTATTTGTCTGGGTTTAAAACAATATACTAGGGTTGAGTACGAATGTGGTGCCCCATAAATTACCAACTAATACAGGTTTCAGTCCTGAAAAATAAAAAGTCTCGAAAGTTCAAGCCTGAGCTAAGTTTAAATATCAAATAAGAGATTACCAAACAAATCAAGTCTTAATTAGTGAAAGTGATGCAATACCCAACTTAGTTGGACAATGTTTTTCCGGTTGCCACAAAAGGTGGGAAGATTAGACTATGTATTGATTATAGAGATATCAACAAAGCAAGACCCAAAAGATAATTTTTCGTTGCATAACATTCACATACTAATCAATAATTTTGCTAAGCACGCGATGAAGTCAATTGTGGATTGTTACGCATGTTATCACCATATCCTGATGGATCAAGAAGATGCAGAGAAGACATCCTTCATTACACCTTGGGGTTTATATCATTATAGAGTGATGTCATTCGGTCTCAAAAATGTTGTTGCTACTTATATGAGGGCTATTACGGCCATCTTTCATGACATGATTCACAAATAGATTGACGTTTATGTAGATGACATCATAATCAAGTCCCGCGAGAGTTTGGATCACTTAACTCAATTAAAGAAGTTCTTCGATCGCCTACATCGTTACAAATTGAAGTTAAATCCCATCAAATGTGCTTTTAGGGTTCCAGCTAGCAAGCTGTTGGGATTTATAGTCAGCAAAAGGGGTATTGAGCTTCACCCTTCCAAGGTCAAGGTAATTCAAGAATTACCGCATCCGAAGATGAAGAAGGAAGTGATGAGTTTATTAGGGATGTTGAACTACATTAGTCGATTCATAGCTCAATCCACTGTGGTGTGTGAGCCTATCTTCAAGTTGTTGAAGAAAGATGCTTTGACAAAGTGGCACGAAGAATGTCAGACTGCTTTTGATGCTATTAAAAATTATTTGTCCAATCTGCCAGTGTTGGTGCCTCCGCAAGAAGGGAGTCCATTATTGTTATATTTGTCTGTCTAGGATAAAGCATTTGGGTGTGTGCTTGGTCAACACGATGAGACAAACAAAACAGAGCAAGATATTTATTATATGAGCATGAAATTCAATCCATATGAGGCTCGTTATACTCTTTTGTAGAGAACATGTTGTACTTTGACTTGGATTGCCCAGAATTTGAGACACTATTTGTCTTCTTATACCACATATCTCAATTTCAGGATGGACCCGTTGAAGTATATTTTTCAAAAAGCGATGCAGACCAGAAAGTTGGCAAAATGGCAAATATTTTTTGAGTGAATTTCATATTGTGTATGTGACCCGAAAGGCGATAAAAGCACAAGCCTCGGATGATCTCTTGCGGAAAATCCTATCGATAAAGAGTATGAACCACTCAAGACTTATTTCCCCAATCAAGATGTATCGTTCGTGGGTGAAGATATTTCTGAAGCATACCCTGGTTGGAGGGTATTCTTTGATGGAGTGGCAAATCACCAAGGAAGAGGTACTGGGGCAGTTTTCGTGTTAGAATCTGGTCAACACTATTCCTATGGTGGTAAAACTCTTATTTAAATGCACAAACAATAGGGCAAAATATGAAGCATGCATCTTTGGGTTGAAGATGGCCATTAACATGAATGTCCACAAATTGCTTGTTATTGGAGATTCAGATTTGTTGATTCATCAGTTTCAAGGAGAATGGCCCGTGCAGAACCCAAAGATTACACCGTACGTGCAGTATATACAGAAGTTGTATACAAGATTTCGCAAGATTGAATCGAAACATACTCCCAAAACACATAATAAATTAGTTGATGCTCTTGCCACCATTGCCTCAATGATTAAACACCCATATAGTGATTATATTGATCCTCTGGATATAGAGGTAAAGGAGAAGCCAATACATTGTTCACATGCTGAAGAAGAACCAGACGGTTTGCCATGGTATGTTGATATCAAAAATTATTTAGAGACCGATATTTATCCTGAGAATGCAACATTCAACCAGAAGAAGTTGATACGCAGTTTGCCTCTCATTTTTTTATTTCTAATTGGGGAAATCCTTTATAGGAGGACTCCAGATTTAGGTCTTCTCAGATATATCGATGTCGCTGAAGCTGCAAAGCTTCTAGAACAAATACATGTTGGAGTTTGCAGTACGCACATGAACAAACTCACTCTAGAAAGAAAGATACTTCGAGCCAGTCATTTTTGGATGACCATGCAGCATGATTGTGCAAGTTTGTGCAGAAATTTCATAAATGTCAAGTGCATGGAGATTTAATTTGTGTGCTGCCTTACGAACTCAATGTATGAGTTCTCCTTGGCCCTTTGTAGCTTGGGGCATAGATGTCATTTGTTCAATAGAGCCAGCCACCTCTAATGGACACAGATTAATTTTAGTTATCATTGACTATTTCAACAAGTGGGTGGAAGAATCTTCGTACAAGTCAGTGACCAAGAAAGTTGTTACAGATTTTATTCCAACAATATGATATGAAGGTTTGGAGTACCAGAATCCATCATTACTGATAATGGTGCAAATATCAATAGTCACTTAATGAGAGATATATGTGAAAAATTTCATATTACTCATCAAAACTCAACCGCTTATCGCCCTCAAATGAATGGAATCATGGAGGCATTCAACAAGAACATCAAGAAGATTATGAGAAAAATAATTGACAATCACCGAGGTTGGCATGAGATGTTGGCATAATCTTTTTTGGGATACCAAACGAGTGTCAGAATGTCGATTGAGGGCTCCCCATACTTGTTAGTGTACGGAACACAAGTAGTCACACCTGCTAAAGTGGATACCATCTTTCAGAATCATTCAAGAAGCTGAGTTAAGTAATGTGAATAGGTACTTAAGTGGATTGATCAGTTAACCTTTATTGATGAGAAGAGAATGGTTGTCGCTTTTCATGGACAACTATATCGACAGAGAATAATTCTTTCTTTCCACAAGAGAGTCAGAGCAAGAATTTTTTAAAGCGGTCAATTGGTCGTTAAGCGCATTTTTCTCATCAAGATGAGTAGAAAGGAAAATTTTCACCGAATTGGTGAGGAACTTACATGGTTCAAAAGGTATTTTCTGGTTGTGCTTTGATCCTGTCGTAGATGCATGGCGCCGCATGGACAAAACTGATCAATTCAAATGCTATCAAGAGATATTATGTGTGAATCTTCAGTTTATATTTCTGTCAGTTTCTTGTATTCATTCTATTTGCTTGTATTTTCGTTTTTTTAAATTTTATCCCTTTTGTAATGAACTGCGTCTGAACTGAATTCTCAAGAATGAGATATATAGGCTGCCTATGTCGGCCTCAATCAATTTTCTTTGTAAATTTCTTATTATTGTTAACCTTTGAGGGGGAACTATGTTTGACATGATTCCTGCCTCAACGGGATAGGTACGCACCACAAGGGTTCAATCATATCTCTTGTAAGATTTCTATTTCTCTTTATAATAGAAACTGAGATAGAATTTTTAAAAGGGACTCAAAATTTCTCGAGAAGAAGACTTATCCTCAACAAATCAAGACTGAAAGTACTTTGAGATTTGCAACCAGGACAGAATTTTTGAGGGGATCTTAAAAATTCTGTGATTTACTCACCGGCATTTAAAGATAAACCAAGACAGTTAATTAGGATAGAAATTTTGAGGATGATCTCAAAATTTCAGCATGAGTTCATCGGTAGGCTAGAGAAACTTTGAATTCTTTCCAACAAGTAATCAGATAGACTTCAAGACATCAGCCTCAAAGACGTTCAGTAAGTCTGACGTGACATGATACTTGGCAGTGACCCTTTCCAAACACTACTTTTCGAAAATATATTTTCTTAAAAAAGCTTTTCATTTATATTTCATTTATTCTCGGTATAAAATATGTTGTCTGATCTATCGAGATGTAAGACAACGAAAAAATAGACCAAAGATAGAAGGACAAGGAGAAAACAACCGAAGAGATCAACACAGATCAGTTCATTTAAAAGAAACTAACAATTTTTCTATGAATACAAGTTTATAGGTTCACCTGAGAATCAATATAGTTCTCCATTGGATGAATATGAAGAAGTCAAGAGGGCAATGAGCTCCAAAAAAATTTACAATTATTCTGTGGGTGTAGGAAATATTTTATGTTGCTTATATCGAAGTCGTTTGGAACATGAATAACATAATCTCATTCAATTCTCAACAACACGAAGTCTATAATGAACATCCAACTATGTTCAAAGATGAATAAAATGAAAAACCCTAGAAAGACATTTTACAGTTTTTTGTCATATTATCAGAAATGATAATGTCACTACCCGGAAGGTCATTTTTATTTGTATTTTCGATTGATATGATACACTACTCGGGGGTCATTTTATTCATACTGTCGATTTAGATGATACATTACCCGGAGGGTCATTTTATTCATATTGTCGATTTAGATGATACATTATCCGGAGGGTCATTCTACTGTATTATCAATTGAGATGAATCACTATCCAAAAGGCACCTAGAAGACACTATGTTGCTCTATTGAAACACTATCTTCATTTGGTACCAAGGATGGCATCAATAGAAGAAATTCATACATTGCGAGAAGATATTCATGCATTGTGAAAAAATGTCATGCATCTCAACAAGATATTCATGCATTGAGGGAAAAATTCATGCATCACGAGAAGATATTCATGCATCACGAAAATAAATTCATGCATAGCAAGAGAAAATTCATGCATCGCAGAACAGAAGTTATGCATTGCGGAAAAGATATTTATGCATTGAAAGAAGAAAAGATTTATGCATCGAGAGAAATAAATCATGCATTGCAAGAGAAGGAAACCATACATCGTGGAAAAGAACTCATGCATCACAAGAAGATATTCATGCATTGCTAGAAGAAGTCATGTGTTGCAAGAGGAAAGGAAGTCACGCATAGAGAGAGATAATTCATGCATCGCAGAGCAGAAGTCATGCATTGCGGATAAGATATTTATGCATTACAAGACGAAAAGATTAATGCATCGAGAGAACTAAATCATGCATTGCAAGAGAAGGAAATCATACATCGCGGAAAAAAACTCATGCATTGCAAGAGAAGAAATTCATGCATTGCAAAGAAGAATTCATGTGTTGCAAGAAAAAAGAAGTCATTCATAGCAAGAGAAAGAGATTCATCCATTGTGGGAAAGAGATTAATGCATCGCAGAAAGACTCTGCATAGCAGGAAAAAGATTAATGCACCACAAGAGAAATAGTTACCGATCATAAGAAGACGATATCGACTGTGTCATTTTCTTTGCAAAAGTGACATCAAGAGAACCATAAAAATGACATGAAACAACGACATCAAAGGAACTGTCGACATATCGCATCAGCTTTTATTCATTTCGACATCAAATGAAGAGTGCGTTGAAGATTATATTGCAAATATAAGACATGAACTTTATTTTCTTTACGTGAAACCCAATGGAGTTAACCTCAAATGTTAAGGAAGAGCAACTAAGTGTCAACACGATAAAAGACACTGTCTCCTATTTGAATTGCATTTTTATGCTAATGAGTTTTATTTTAGTCTATGTCAAGAGCATCCGAAAGGAAGAATTCTCCAAAAGAAACCACATATGTGGATGACATCAAAAAGGGTGCAGCACAACGTGGACTTTTTCTTAGCAACAAACAGGGACATAGTCCAAAGAGGAGTGTCAAACTCTTACGACACGAGCATAGGAATGACTTCTAGCACAATCAAACTACACCCCTATGAGAAGGCATGTGGATTTTTCTTTAAATTTCTTCGTTTCAGTTTTGCTTCCCGAAATTCTATTCTCTACCAAAAGTAGCTTTCCAATCCGAGTGACGGTGCACCAAGATCTTAGGTAATTATGTTCATTTAAGTTCTTACTTATAGGTGTGAAGTGCACCACATTCATGGATAAGAGGTTACAAGCATCTTTTTCATACTCGATTTATTTGTCACTCTTCTGAAACCAAAGGTTATTGGGCATAATAGATTTCCTTTGCAACCGATCATTGAGTCAAACTACAAACATCCAGATTTCTAAGGTTTAAGATAATGTAGGCGGGTTCAATGTTCTAAGCTCGACTGTGTTCCAAACATTTGCTCTTAAATATTATTCTCGTGCATTCCGATTCCTTCATAATTCGGTATTGGGGTGGCCTTTAAATCCTTTCAGAATCATGCATTAAATCAAGCGTATCGAACTACTAGTGGCCTGAATTCTCATATAGCCTGAGATATGTAGGAAACTCATTTCCGGGGTTCGGCCATAACTCCAAAAGTCCAAACTAAATCCCTTTCTTGAAGATGAAGATGTGCTCGGTCAAAATTGGATTAGTCAATTTCATTTTCCTTGAAATTCTTGCATCAATCCAAGTAAAATGAAGGACAGTTGCAGACACCCAATTTTGACCCTCCCTGAAATAATTAATTAACGAGCTTCTGAATTCTAAACGATTTGAAATAACTAGATTTTATAAAGCTTAAAATGTTTTTCAAGTAATTTTGTACTAATATTATCGCTTTTTTTATATATAATTTTTAGATAATATATATGATTTACATAGATATGTGTATAATTAGTATATTTTATGAATATTCGAAAATTATCCCAAAAGATTTTATTTAATTAGATATTATGTTAATTAGTTTAGTTATGTAATAATTTATATTTTAAATTATTTAATTTATAATAAAGCTAATTATTTTTTTTTAAGATTAAGAGGTTCGTTAATTAATTGATGTCAATTCAATTTATCTAAATTCAATTTGGTTACATCTTAAATTCATTTGGCTATAATTGCAATTGAATGGGCCAATTTCTCAATTCTTATTATCTAACCTCACATTCCAGACCAGTACGGCCTAACTTCTTTCCAAATCCTCCTATTGTTAGCCCACCTCATTCCTTTTCATAAAACCGGCTCAACTCCCTCTAATTCCAATTTTTTAGCGCCCAGCCCACTCCAAAAGGCTCAATTTCAATTCAAATGTAGCACCAGCCTAATTTATTAACCCCAACCCATTTTATTCCCTTCCTAACCCGACCCATTTCCATTTCTCCTCAAATCGACCAAACCCAACTACTTTCCTCCTAATTGTCTAGGCCAACATCCCTTCTCCCCTTCCAAAAAAAAAGAAATCCATCAACGATCTTTTCCCCTTTTCACGACAACGCACTGCAAACAACAACGCGCAACTAACGACAACGGTAGCGACTTGAATTTCCTAGCAAGCAAAACCCAAAAATCAATAGCACGTGAGGCATCTTCCTCAACGTCCCACTCCATTTTCATACAAGTTTCAGCAGCAGCAAAAAGCACTAGAAGAAGGACTCATTTTCGTCCTTGACAATGGAAGATCACGCCACGTCAAGCCGCAAGGACGGGGGATTGATCGAGGTCATCAACGTCCTTTTCAACTTTCTGGGTTTAGGCCAAAAAATTGAGATAGTATTGAAAATGGGCATTTTTCTCTGTACTTGGAATTTTTTTTTAATCAGGAATCAATTAGAATCTCAATTTTTCCCTCCCCCCCCCTCCCAAACCTAATCTCTTCCTATATATAATCGCTTCCTTTTCAACAAAAAATGGGGGATTGATTTTTTTGTGAAAAATGATTATAAGCAATGAATAAAAGGGAACGGAAAGAAAAATAGTTAGAGCTCTTAAATTTAAGTTTTATTTTTTGCAAAGAATGCCAAAGATTCGAGCAGAAAATACATTTGAATTCATGAAACACATTTCCAAAGGACTAGATAATAGCTTGGTGTTCTGGCCTACGTTTCGACTGCGTCTCTAGTTCGTCATTCGTAGTTGAGCTTTGCGTGGTGAAGGTCGTCGCCTCTACTCTTCTGTCTTTGTTGGTTGCTCCGGAAAAGGTAACAACTTCTCTTCTCCCATTTCATTGTTTCGAGCAGAAAAATACATTCGAATTCATGAAACACATTACCCAAGGACTAGATAGTAGCTTGGTGTTTTGGCCTAAGTTTCGGCTGCATCTCTAGTTGGTCATTCGTAGTTGAGCTTTGCGTGGTAAAGGTCGTCGCCTCTACTTGCCTGTCTTTGTTCGTTACTCCGGAAAAGGTAACAACTTTTCTTCTCTCATTTCATTGTTTTTATCTCAATTAGTTGGTTCTTTGCTTGGTGAAGTACTGATATATCCATGTTTTGATTTGTTCCTGTTTGAACTCTAATAGTACTACAATGTGTGACTTGTAGAAATTTCAGGTGTTTTGCTTTGCATCGTCACCTCTCAAATAAAAAAATTGAGTGTTTTCTGTTTATTGGCTTTGAGTAATATTTTAACCAAACTAAGCTGATGTGAAATTGTATGTCGTGTTAGCTACTGTTTTGTTGGGGGGAAAGAGGGTTGCAAATGACTGACCCCCTCTATTTTACTTAATCTCGTGTTGAGTTCTATTATTCGATTTGTTATGTTGGATTCAAGTTTATATCTCTATTTTTTTCACGTTTTAGTTGAAGAATGCTTGTTATTAGCGGTTGTTCTCTTAAAAATGTGAGGTGTTTTAAAAAATAGATGTGTGTTCCTCTCGTTTACTTGTCGTTGCTCATTAACCTATCAATGAATATTATTCGCCTAGCCTAGTGATTGACTGAAAGTTTCTACTACCTATTGCTTAGATTTTACAACCTAAATCAATTTCTTGCACGCCCTCTCTGCTTGTTAGTATAACATTTGTTCTTCTATGTTTGTTGTGGTAGTGCCTGGTTCTTTTTGTTTCTTCTTATTTTTACACGGTTTAGTTCTGAAAACGAAGAAGGTAACATCATCCTCATATTAGACGACTACTTGAATATGTTTGTTTTGAATTAAATTGCAGAAAGTGAGGTTATAATTTTTTCTTCCTTGGTCGTTTACTGCTATCACTTTCTACTTCTAGAAACTTCACATGCTTACATTAAAATTTGGAATCTATCCTTTTGAAAATTAAAACGGTTATGAGCATATTTGGCGTAAGTTTACAGTTTTATATTTGGGACTAATATTTGTTTAGTTGGTTTTAGCTGATATTTTCAATTGCTCCTTTGATTTTGATGTAGCCTTAATAGATATACTTGAGGATATCAATTATTATCTATGTAGGTTTGAAAATTATTTCTAAATCAATTTATCTTTTTGATTCCTGGTCATTTTACTTTCTAGTTTTGCTTATATTGATTTTTTTGGTTATGGGTTATTCATTGCCTCTAGTGCATCAAATGTTTTATGAATATTTTTTCCTGTTTACCTTGCTTGGTTCTTGTTATGACTATAAATTGCTGATTAAAAATGGTCCAATAACACTGATCATATTTCACTGTTTCTCATATGTTGAACAATAAGTTTGTTACTTACTTCATTATTCTTTCATTTGCATGTGAAATGTGCTCGGGTCCTCATCGACCTTATCTATGCCTCTTCCTATCAGGCCACGAAGGTCCAAATCTCCATATTCAAGTTAGCTTGTTAAGTAGAAGAATAAGCTTCGAAAGGCTTACAGGTCCCAAAGTGAAAGAAATCGAAGTGGAAGAAGAGGAAGAGACTAGGCCATAAGGGCCGAAATTTATAACCTAGAATTTTGTATTTTATAATTTTTGGGCCTAAGCCCTTATTTATTTTATCATTATTGTACTGTTAGAATTTTAGGACAGGTGAAAACGGGCCAAAGACCCAAAACGAAATGGGTAAATACCGGTCTAGACGGACAGAAACTAGATTTGTACCCATCTCTCTCTCTCTCTCTCTCTCTCTCTCTCTCTCTCTCTCTTATTTATCGCTTATTTACTTGTTTATTAATTGTCCTTAGTTTTAGGATTAAAGAATTCAAATCCCCACAAAATGCTACTTTGTTTTAAATGTTCAACTAAATCGAGCATGACTAAATGGATTTAAATAATAATAATTAAATTTGCGAGATTACTAATTCACATAGATAATAGATTAATATTTCACTTTTAACAAATTCTAAATATATTTTCAATTAAATCAAGTTAAAGTTATTTTAGCCAAGCAAGTTAGTTGTCGGATAATCACAAATAAGGGAACTTCTTAGGTGCTTTCAAAACCTTCTTCAAATGTTAATAGGAATCCCCGAACCCCTTTAAACTCTTTCAATTGATTTCCTGTTTTAGTCAATTGGAAGAATAGTTTTTTTAATTTTTCTCAGAAATTAAGTGGCAACTCTAAATCAAGTCTAAAACATTATAAATATTTTTTCTTTAAATAAAACAAAAACCGCCATATTAGATTTATTCAAAATTTGTATTGAATATTTTGAAATTTGGATTTGAGAGGTCAACAACAACAATACTACTAACCAATTCATTTGAATTATAAATTTTAAGCAACCCAATTAAATAAATAATTTTCAAACGTATCAGTCATCCAATAATTATATACAGCCCTAACTTAAACAAAAATTGTCACTTCAAAATTTTAAACTCTTTTGCTTGCAATTGTTGAAAGGAATTTTATTTTCATTAGGCAAAGTACTCCTAAACATTATTTTGTCCAAGTAAATTGTCAAATAGTCTTATATTTTTCTTTATTTATCAAAACTAAATTGTAATTAACATTAATTTGTATGTGATTCTACTTTAATTTTTGTGTTTGAAATTATGATTGCAAAGAGCAATTTTAGAGCAAAATTATGACTCCATAATTGTGCTCATAATTAGGACTACCATGAAATGTTAGGCTTTTCCTAACACGAAGATCTAGGCCGATGACTTCAGGAAATGTGTAATTTACCTACCATATGTGGCTCTATATTTCTTTGACAGTGAGTCTTTATTACCTATGCTTCATGTGAATATATTTGTAGCATGTAAATATTTCCAGATCAACACTAATTCAGAAATTTTGTTCCATATATATTTTTAAAAGGCCGAAATAAACGTGTAAGTTTGTTGTAATGTATGTGTCACTGTTGTTAAAAGTTAAATGATCATTTTTATACCTACAAAGTTTGATGAATAAGTATTCTATATACCACGATCTGTAAATATACATTGATGATTTATATTCAATGAAAATGCTATTTTCATGTAAATATTTTTAATAAAGGATACTAATCATTATTCTCTTTGTTGTTGTAGGATATAATAAGAATATAAAATTTCTGATGCCTTGCAAAAGTGCTATTTTCATCTTTTCATTTTTATCAATGTTATCCTTATCATTTTTTTCATTCTGCCACATAAAATTTTCTCGACATGAATTAAAATTTAAGATAATAATTGACATTATTACTTTTAAAGTTTTAAATTAGAATTAACTTAAAATTAACTGACATGTAATTATTACGTTTCTCGCATAACATAATGTTGGTAGTGCTTATAATTTTTCAAATTTAATTTATTAATATTAAAAACAAAAATTTAGTTATTTATATAAAAATAGTTTCTCATTTTAAAATTAAATCTTAATCGTATCAATAAGTGTTAAGTTATATACGCATAGCTGAAGAATAAATATATATCTATTTCTTAAGGAAAGATTAAACAAATAAGTATTTCATAAAATGAAAGAAGAGAGTGGTAGTAAATTAAATATAATTTCTATTATAAAGATAATTACTCATAGATTAGTTAGTATAGAATTAAAAGGTGTGGTTTTAGTGTCCTATAATAATTTCAAATTTAAAAATAAATATTAAACATGAATCTCTAATTGTGAAGTTAGGATAGTTATTACTTTTGAAATTAAATAAAATATGATTATTGTTAATATTAAAAGGTTAAATGCTTAAAAAATATTGGTTTTGGAATTTTTTTTTAATAAAAGTTGAAAATTCATGATAAATATTTAAGATAATTCTGCTAAAATTAAGAATTTACAAAGTTATGATTATTTATTTATTTTGTTTTAAGAACACATAATATTTGATAAGCACGTATATGATTGCCTTTATTATGGGAAGTTATAATCATACATTTTTTATGTGAAATATTTTAACTATCTTTTCACAACTTCTAAATTTAATATTTTTAAAATAATATTAATAATTCACAATTGTTTTAATAAATAGATTACTGCATTTATATATAAAACATTTAAATATATCAAACATGATGGAAATAATAATTCATTTATATGTAAAACCTTATTATTATTATTATTATTATTATTATTATTATTATTATATTATTATTATTATTATTATTATTATTATTATAACGAACAATTATTTCTAATTTATACAAAGAAAACATTTAAAAAATTATAGATTGTTTAAACATTATTAAATTTTAAATTTAAATTGTTATGAAAGTATATAAATTTAGAAGAAGAATAAAGTAGGGGAAGAGAAAAAACTTCTTATTCATCTTGAGTATATTCAGGATTTATAGATCTTTCACAAATCTTATTTGCAATGAAGGAAAACCCCTTTGTTTATAGGGGAAACCTAACTTGGTCTCCAAGTAAGATTGTTAACAATATCCTAAAAGGACTCCTCATAATTAGATATTCACTATACTATAAATTGTCTATAACACTCCCACTTGAATGTCAGTTGATTATGTGCCTCGTTAAAACCTTACTAGATAAAACCTATTGGATTAAAATCTAGTGAATGAAAAATAGTACACATATCTAATAATGTATTATGGATGCCTCATTAAAAACCTTACAAGGAAAACCCAATAGTACAACACCTTGTGAGGGAAAAAGAGTACATCACGTATTAACTCCCCTTAATGAAACATCAATTCATATATTTGAATCTTCGTTTTCCAAGCTTGTGCCCTATCTTCTTGAAAGTTATAATTGGTACAGACTTGGTGAATAATCCAACTATAGTATTACTTGAACAAACATGTTGCATGTTGATATCACCGTTCTTAGGAGCTCATGTGTGTAGAAAAGTTTTGACAAAATATTCTTCATTCTATCTCCTTTTATGAATCTTTCCTTCATGATCAAAAATTTCTACAAGTTCCTTACTTCAACTTCTTTAAGAATATAATCTATTGCCTTTTGAAAACTCTTCAATAGTTTCAATTTAAGTCATTGATATACCGTGGTTTCACAATATAATTAATACTTTTTCCTTGAGTTTAATGTGTTCGAAAGCCTTTTTTGTGCTAATTTTGATATAAGTTTCTCTTTGTTTTGCAGGAAATCTGTCCAGAGCTGAAAACGGAGATTTTGAGCGAAAAATGCAGAAGAGACCACCTACGGAGCTTATGACGGTCCGTCGTGCCTATGACGGTCCGTAAGTGGCAGCGTAGTGCAGCTGCTGAAGGAAGATGGGGAAGTCTGACCAAGTGTGGGATTACGAAGCTTGTGACGATCCGTCATGGCTATGACGGTCCGTCCTGCAGGTTCGTCGTGAAGATCAGAGAAGTGATCCCAGTACCCAGATTCCAAGAGTTGAAGTATTTTGAAACGAAGACCCTCGACGGACCGTTGTGCCTACGACGGTACGTCACACTTGCCTTCGAGGTGAATGAAGAAAGCGGCAGAAGAAATTACACCAAGTATGGGACGACGGAGTCCACGACGGTCTGTTGTGACCACGACGGTCCGTCGCGTGGTCCGTCGACCCAGCCGCGTTTTGGCAGATTTTCAGTAATTAGAATCCTTGTTTAATTAGGTTTTTATCTTTTATAAATAGTTCGAAAAACCTCGTTTTTGAGGTTAGACTCTGGGAGATTAGACATCATATTATTAGACTTTGTGTAGTAGTGTTTGATTTTTTTGAGATTCTTACAAGTGATTTTTGGTGATTAATCAAGCAGATTTTCGGACTTTATTCTTTCTCATTGAAGTAAGTACATGAATTCTTATTTAACATATTTGAATATTGTGTTTATGGCCATAAGTAACTAAACTCCATAATTAGGGTTGTGGGAACCATAGGCAAATAATGAGATAAACCCTAGCTAAAATAACAATTCTAGAATAGTGTCTTGCATGTATTAATAATTCTTTCCCTTAGAAGTCTTTTTAACGGATGATCAACGTTAGAACTCGCCTTAATGCTACTTGCCGGACCAAGGAGGTAGATAATAGGAAAAGAATTATTAACATAGATTTAGTGTATACTATCTAATAGGCTAGTATTGATTGGTACGAGATAATAACTTAGTCAAATATCGAATACGATGCTTAATATGAGGTAAAGATAAGAGTTAGGAAAGCAACACACGTAGCCGGACCAAGGTGCAGAGTGAGATTTTCTAGATGCCGGACCAAGGATTTAGAAATACATAACTTATCACTTTGCATGCAAGATACTAGGAAAGAATTGTTATTGTTAGAATTATCAAGTTATGAACCTGTGGGGAACAGATAAACCCTAGTTACATTGATTAATTGATTAAAACCCAAAATTAAAAGCTGTTAAGTGTCTCCTTCAAGTTTGTTGTTTATTTTCACTTATTTAGAGATAGAACCCCCTTTTTATGTTTTTACTTTCTAAGGAAGTCATCAACCGAATAATAGTAATAACAAGTTGAAGTTAAGTCTAGACTATTTTCCTCGTGGGAACGATCCCAACCTCACTAGTTGGGTTATTTACTTGACGCGACCGCTTTACTTCTCATTTGAGAAGTAATTTTGAGCGTATCAGTCATCAACTTGCTTAACAAAACAAAAGATTCTTGATTGCTTTAATTTATATATGAGGATAATAAACAAGTTCTCCAAAAACTTGTATATGCTTTAGATATTGAACCCATTGAATGTTTTCCTATCAATTTGTCAAGTGACAACATCCAATATTAGATGTATAACATATTCTTCTAGTGCCTAGATTGCAAGTCAAATAAGTTTTACGCTTACAAAGATGCATCTTTTCACTTTTCACTTGATAATTATTTATACACCAACATACTTTAATAGACGTAGAATTCATATCCTCATAATCTTTTACAATATTGCGCTAGATTGTATCAAAGATATCGTCGACAAACTATCACTTTCTGTTGGTTCACAATATAACATAACTTATTGAGATCCCATTACTTCATTATTTTCAGGTACGTACTCATCTCATGAGGTTTCATGAAGTGTTATGTCGTAAGATCTTCAAGATCACATTGTCTCCTTATTATGTTCGTTTTGAATCTTTTATCCTCCCCCTTTATCAAAAATTGTGTTATTTAGAATCAATTAGTCTATCATGCTTGATGCATGTCGTAGACTCTATCCTTAAAGGACATTTAATAAAAGTATTATAACTCTTGTGTTGCTTCTAATCTCCCCCTTATGTTATATAAATTAACATATTTCTCAATCTTTTGGCGAATCTATATTTGTGCATAATTGTATATTCATTGATTATATGTTGTATATCAAAATAATTAGACGAAAAATATATGATCCCTGACCATAAATCAATTAAAATAAAATTTGATCATAATTTATTGATCGGATGCATACAACTACATTATATTTCAGACCGTAAAACTTTATTCTCATAAGCAATGATTGACTATTTATTTGAGGAATTTAATGTCACATCAGCTTGAATATTTATCAAATTATCAAGATGAATTATCTTGATTTCATATTCTCAAAGTTGTTCCCTTAACTTAATTATCTTGCACAAATTTTGTCAAACTATAGGTTGACAAAAATGCACATGTGTTTATCTTATAGATACATCTCTCTATCATATCACATGATAGGTGAACGGGCCCATATTCACCTTTAACACTTTTCAAAAATTTAGGAATTTAGTCTCAACATTAGTTGATCCAATCAACTTATCACGAGAAGAAGCAGCGTAAAGAATTCTTGAAGATCTTTTATGTTTCAATGTATGTCCGTTACTCAGTATGCACCTCTTTGGGATGATAAAATTATTCATGCCAACTAATCATTTGCCTTTTTGCTTTAGTAAATTCCCAATCTATGACTATTATATGAGAAAAGTTCAACTTTAATAATCCGAGAGTAAATTTTAAGTTTATTTTTTCTCAATTACTCTACCTGTTCTAAAGGTGAGTCATGATCCCATCACTGAATAGACTAATCTGATTATCAGAAAATTGTGTCTGTAATCATATATTTTATGTCAATACCTTTACAAACATCAAGTTGCGAGATAACAATATGAACACTTGAGAACATATAGAAGAAACATCTATTATGTAAATTTAGTATCTAAACAATTCACTATGTGGATGAATAGGTCCACGATACGTTTATAGAACGCAGGGAATCAAATCTTAACTTTTATTTATGATGGTCTTACAATTAACTTGCCTTGCTAGTAAGCATTACAAGAAAATTCACCATTTAAAACAATTTTTAGGTTCTTCTATGGATGTCCATTTTAATTTTTCATAATTCATCTAAACATTATAGACTAACGATGTACCAGACAATCGTGTCAAACTAAGAAAGTATTGGAATCAGTAAAATTCTTATTTACCATAGAATCTGCCTCAATTGAACTAATTCTTTTCAATACAAGCTTGGAGATAAAACATGAAATTTTTCTATAATACATGTCTTCTTAGAGAAATTATTCGTGATACCACATCATTGACCAAAGGTCGCAATCTTTCTCATGCCTAGCATGGTGTCTTACACCTCATTCCCTTTAGAGAATGAACTTATATTTTTAGCATTTATCAAAAGTTCTCATTCTTTGTGAATGGATCACAAACATGTGAGCATAACAAATTATGATAGCTTTATAGCTTTATTACCTCATTTCATATTTATTTGTATTATTAAATCACTTGTCTTCTTTCAGACATATTACGCACAACTACCCCATTCACTTTACATAATGAAGCAAATACAGTAAATTTCATGACTTCTCATAAAAAACACATTATTTTTCATTATTCATTATTATATCATCAATATAGTGCATTAAAACTAAAATTCAATGTCTTATCCATATAAGAGTGTCTAAAATTCAATGTCTTATCCATATAAGAGTGTCTTAGGCCATAAATCGATGAAACTTGAACCCAAATATCTTGGTACACCAGAACACTAACCCAATGGCTTACTCTCTTGGTGCGATTGAACGTAAATTCATCTTCTTATTCTTTTGGTGCGATAAAACTTAAATATACCGTCTTACCCACAATGAGGCTCAACCTCAAGCCTTCAAAATAATTATAATTTTATCACTTTTGATGATCATTACTATGATCATATATATAATTACACAAAAAATTGAGATTTTTTGATTTATTATAATCAATATGAGTAGTTAATAAGTATAACTTAATAGATCACATATCTTATATAAAGGTTGAAAACATACCTTTCATTAAATTGTGCTCATTTAATTATTAAAATAAACTAAAAAATTCTCTTTTCAATCGATTAAACATAAAACGTATAAAAAGTCGACACATCTCTTTAAATACTTACTCTAGATGGAAACTCAAGATTTGTCACAGAATAATTAAAACATAAAGATAAATCATATCTTGAAGATATAGCAACCTTATTGCAACCTTCTTACATAATGCAAGATCCCTTTTGCACTTTGCTCGTCTTCTATCACAATTCTTTAACAAAAGAAAAATCGTGTTGATATCGTGCTATGAAACTATATAAATTTATAAGAAGAACAAAGTAGGTGAAGAGAAAAAACATCATATTCGTTGAAGTATATTCAAGATTTATAGATATTTCTACAAATCTTATTTACAATGAAGGAAAACCCCTTTATTAATTTATAGGGAAAACCTAACTTGGTCCCCAAATAAGATTCCTAACCATATCATAAAAGGACTCCACATAATTAGACATTCACTATAATATAAATTGTTTATAACAAAAATTTAATTATTCAAACATGTTTTTGAATTTGAATTCAAATTTTAAATTTTAAACATATTTTTAAATTTAAATTCGACGTTTATTTGTGAAAATTAACCATGAATACAACACATTGTTATCCAATAATTTGGTGATTACTCTTTTTATTTCTTTTAAATTATAATTTATGACTTTAGTGTTGAGCCTGCAACGAATCTTTCCATATCTAGTTTTAATTATATAGAATGATCATTAGAAGGACAATCAATGACATTTTAGTAATTTTAACATCATTTCATAATGAAAATCTAGAAGAATCTATACATGTTTTTACTTTTTGTTATGGGCCCATAAGGATATTTTGTAACTATCTTACAATGAAAAGTGTCTATTGATTAGTTCTTACGGACAATAATAAATACTAAACTTATTTTGACATGATTTACAACGGAAATTTTGAACTAATTTAAAATAAAATATGCTTGAATAGTTAATATATTGTTCCTGAAAATACTTTTTAGGTTTATTGCATAAATATATTTGATATTATTTTACATTAATATGACCACTACTAAAATTAATCTTGATTATTTAAAATAGTTTTTAAAATAATGTATTAATATATATTTTTTAATTAATTTGAAGAAATATCAAATTTCGTGACTAAAAAGAATATTAATGTGTGACTATCAAGAAATTAATAATTTGTTAATGTATTCATCGAAAAATTAAAAACTATTAATTTTTTATTTCTATATAAGATATTTTCTTAGTATCAAATATGATAAACCATTTAAGAGAGAAATTTTGAAAAACAAATTATTATTTAAATTCTAAGGAATATTAAAATATAAATTAAAAAAAATATTAGGAGTTGAAAAATAAAGAAGGTCCATATGATTCAAGGTAGAGTGTTGACAACCTAGAGTTTATAAAAGAGTTGTGCAAACCAAAGAGTTTGAACCTTCATATTTATGGAGGGTGATCATATTTTGCTCTGAGTGTCACCCACGAGGGGTGTGATGAGGTTGAGGTATAAGGGAGTTGTCAAGTTCAGATTCAAAGTCTTTTTTTGTGGCAACAAGGTCTTAAGTTGGAAATTTATGAAAATTTCGACTTTGGGTTGACTTTGGTCAACATTCTGGGTTTAAATACTTAGAACGATTTTTCATAGTTCTTTTATATTTAGGGGATCATTTTAGGCTTAGAGGAGATCTTGGTTGAATTTTTAGAGGTCCCGATCCTTATTTGGCCTTTTGAAGTGTTATGTTGCTTTTAGTGACTTTCACAAGTTTTAAGTTAAGGATACCCCATATTCATGTTTCGATTGTCACATTGAGTCTAGAATGTCAATTTATTTGGGTTGAATTTTTGGTTTGTATTTATAGAACTCTGAATAAATTCTGAGAGTTGAGTTGATTGCGTTTGTTGGATTCTACTAGCGCCCTCTTTCACACAGACTCATTTCATTCGCAACCTTCATGTTAGCAAGAGAAGGCTTGTGTTTGTGAGGGGTTAGTGAAGGTTGGCTCATGAAAGGGAGAGGAATTTTTTTTTGTAGGGTTTGCTTAAGCGTACCATCGGTCGCGATCGCGATAATCGTATAATGAAAGTGAGACTTGAGAGGGTTTTGACATGCTATTTGTGGTTTTACCACATTTTCTCCCATATTGATTTTTGAAAAATTATTAGAGGCGATTTTAAAGAGATCTTTCATGGTGAATCACTTGAGTACGTAAGTTCATGTAACCATATATCTTCAATTCCTTATCATCTAATGTGGATTTAACACCAAAATTTGATTAACAAAGTGAGAGATTTTTCATGAACATGAGTGTTCTCATGTTAAAAGAAATAAGCGATTTTCAAGATTGATTCAACTTTAAGAGAAAAATCAATTTTTGAAAAAGTCGTCACTTATTTTTTAAAAAGAAATTATGAAAAGTTAAAAGTTTCAAGACTTCACAGTTTAAGCCTAAAAATTAGAGAATAGGGTGTCGATTTCTTATTAACATTTTTCAAAGGAAAAAATTAAGGCGTTTGAAGTGTACGCTGATACGAGGTTATCCTAGAACTTGAAAATTGATTTATTGACTAACTTATAAAATAGTATTTAAATAAAAAAAATAGTCAAAGTCATTACTCATTTTGAACTATGGAAAAGGGTCAAAATTGCTCATGAACAATGTGAAATGGATCAAATCATCTCCAACCCACCTCTATTTTACTCTCCATCCTCTATATTCGGAGAGTAACATAGAGAATGGACACTCCAACCCACATCCAAATCACTCTCTATTCTTCAAATAGAGAGTTGAATAGTAGTTCTCCAAAATTGGGGAACTACTATTCACACTCTCTATTTTACGTTTACAATATCTTATTATTGTTTTCATTACTTTACCATTAACATATTATTTTACATATAATTTCATTAATTAAATATCTAATATTCACGATTCTTTTTAAAGAAAATATAATATTTTTATAAATTATTTAATATATACTACATTAATTTCAAATTAATATATTTTTTAGATATTTCATCAATAATAAAAATATTCTTTTTTATTAATTTTTATTATAAAGAGTACACAAAATTAAATGTTAAGATGAAGAATTTAATTTAAATACAAGATAACAATACAATACATAACATAATAATTTGAATGCAAAATAAAATACAATGCATAACATAATAATTACTTCGCGATGAAACAAAATCATGTTAAAAAGATGTGGAACGTGTATTCGGAGTTCTGCAATTATTGCAAGACTGACACGTTTTTGGAGAAAGGAAGTGTTACATGATATAATCTACATGTTTTATACTACACAACATGATAATTGAGGATGAACGTTATCTTGATGAACCAATTTAAGATGTCGTAGGGCTTTAACTCCAACGAAAGAAATGGTGGTAGATGAGAATCTCCGATTTGAACAATTCTTAGCTAGACATAATAAAATTAAGGACAAAACTGCTCATTTTGAACTCCGTAATACATTAATAGATCATTTAAGGGAGCAACGTAATAATTTGAAAAACTGAGTGTTTATGTAATATTTGTGTAATCGATTTTCACTTTATTTGAATTTATTCATTAATTTATATATCATATAGTATTTTTCGTGCAATTTATGGTATTTAAAAATTTAGAATAAAATATAATTTATATTAAATAAAAAATTTGAAAAAATAAAATTGTGTATCACATGAGAATTATATAAAGTAATTATTGGGAAAAATAAATAAATGATTTATATTAGAAATAAGAAAATTAGAATGAACTAGAAATAATAATATTAAGAAGAGAAGAAAATATTCTTTTTAAGAGAGTAAAATAGAGAATTGGGTTGGAGTAGTTATATGACAAAATACAGAATTCTATATTTGAAGAGTAAAATAGGGTGTAGGGTTGAAAATGCTCGCTTACCCTTCAATACATTTTAGGATAAAAAAATGCCCTCGACGTTATACTAAGAGACCATAATTACCATTAAGACTTAACAGAAATGATGTGGCAAGCCATATAAAACTAAATCCACCACCTATGCTTGCCAACTGGGATACCCACTAAAAAATTTGACCCGATTAACAATTCAACCCTAACCCATTTTTGTTGGATCAACCACTAATATTAAGCGGGAAACATTATCTATTTTCACCTCGTCGTTTTACTATTCCATTCAGAGATTATTTGAAGAACATATTTTCCTTGAAGAATATAAATTTAGAAGAATTTGCTAATCTTTCTTCTGGAATCTCGATTTAGAAGGTAAATTTTCTTTTATATTATGATGAAAATAATTTTCTGTTTACTTTCTGTAGGATTTTAAAGGTTTTTTTTATAGTTGTATTTTGATATTTGGGTTTATATATAATATTGATTTATGAATACTTTAGTAAATATTGTTGTAAATTTTGATGATTCCTTATATTTGAGATAAAATATTACTCTTCCTTCAAGTTTACATGTGTGTTGGGATTTGATCTATTGGGAGGAGTTAAAAGTCTTGCATGTCTTTATTTAGTTTTGAGGTCCCTTCTTGTTGTTTTTATGTTGGTATTGAAACATTTTTAGATTACTTGCAAATAATTTAAGATTTTATCCTCGAATCTGAATGTGTGGTGTCGATCTAATTGTTTAATCCATATTGTTGTGTTTTTTTATTGCGAAATCATTTCCTTTGATTTTGTATGTTATACAAGTCACTTTCTAGCCTTTTTCTCATTTACATGTGCTTTGTTATTAATGTGGGGTCCTATATATTAATGTTTTGCTATTTTATTTTGCTTTTTTTTTTGCAGATCTTTTATTTCACCATTGAGGTAAATGGACTTTATAACTCACCTACTATATGATGAAAGGTATGTTCCTTCTTTGATAGCCCTTAATTCCGATCACCTAAACTTTAAAATAGCTTGAGGTTTGTATTAGTTAAGGGAGTACTTGGGAAGGGACCTTATGAAAATTTGTTCTTGGTTCAAGATTCTGATAAAATTAGGATACTTCAGGAGTCACTAACTGAAGAGTTTAGGATAGTTCATGTATTTGCCATTGATGATTATGAAGAATTTGTTTTTGCCCCTAACGTTATCAATTACAGTGAAACATATCATGTTCAGTGTGAATATGAGAGTGATGCAGAGCCAAAAAGTAATGATAGTCTGATCCTACTTGAGATGGTGAATGTGAGTTTGATGAGTTAGAGTTCATTAAGATGCCAAAAAAATAAAATAAAATAAGAAAGTCAATGTTAATCAAAAGTCGTTACAAAAACATGTTTCTTGGTATGACCTTTGATTAACGACTTAGATAATGCTAGAAAAGCTTTTAATTTATATGCCCTAACGACTAGAGAGGGTTTTGAACTGCAATTTGCGGTTTTGCCCCATTTTCTTCCACGTTGATTTTTTAAAAATCAGTGGAGGCGATTTTACAGAGATCTTTTTGTGGTGAATCATTTGAGTTAGTTCATGTAATCCTATATCTTCAATTCCTTATCATCAAATGTTGATTTAACATCAAAATTGATGTTTTAATTAACAAAGTGAAAGGTTTTCCATGAACATGAGCGTTTTCATGTTAAAAGAAATAAGCGATTTTCAAAATCGATTAAATTTTAAGAGAAAAATTAGTTTAGAAAGACTCGTCACTTAATTTTTATTAAAAAGAAATTCAAAAAAGTAAAAAGTTTTAAGACTTTACATAATTATGACTAAAAGATTAGAGAAAAGGGTGTGGGGTTCTTATTAACATTTCAAGAAAAAATATTTAGGCGTTTTAAGTGTCAGCAAACACGAGGTTATCTTACGACTTGAAAATTGATTTATTTGACTAACTTATAAATAGAATGTGAAGAAAATAATAGTCAATGTCATTTGAACTATAATAAACAAGAGCATTTAAAATAATTTCGAAACATTGCTCCAAAGTCCTTGAATCCAAGATTAAGATCATTAAGTTCAAGTTATCAAGTTCATCAAATCCAGAAATCAAGATCAAATTTGAAACTCTTGAATTCGAGAATAAAGTCAAGATCAAATTCAAGTTCAAATTCATCAAAGATTCAAGAACAAGCTCTAAAAGCATTTGAACCCAAGATTAAAGTCCAAGAACAACTTAAAACTTCAAGATCAAACTCAAAAGCCCTTGAATTTATATATGAAAAGACGAATCATAACAATCATAAAGATTATAAAACTCTCCCATTAAATCAATAAATATAATTGTTGCATCACTTTTACGTATTTGATTAATATATTATTGTAAAGGTGCATTTGTAAAATTGAGTTCCCTCATTCCGCCACAAATATTTATTTTTAAGCTAATCGATTTTTTTTAAAAAAAACTAGAAGTCTAAAATTCAAAGGCAAATGGTCTGGTGGATCCTTATAACACTTGTATGAGTTTGTATTGTAAACCCTTCTACTTAATCATTTATCAACAAGACCCTTAAACTCAATAATATACAACATATCAAACCTCTCTAACCATTGATCTCACTTATGTGACACTAAGATGGTTGAGTTGGTAAGAGAGTGACTATTTTTTATATATATAAATACATAGCCTATTTTTTTTAATATATGTATAAAATGTAGTTATTTTTGTATAAACCCACCTATTCCACACATTTTTTTTAAAAATAGACCCACCAATATCGATATTCTATTTTTTTTAAATTTCTTTTATATATAATGTCACGACCCAAAACGAGTCGCGAGTGGTACCCACACTTATCCTACTATGTGAGCGAACCAACCAATCTAAACCCCAACATTTTCAAACATAGTAAACAGAATAAAACGCGGAAGACTTAAAACTCAATAATAACTTCTAAAGCTCAAAACTTATCATTATCCCCAAAATCTGGAAGTCATCATCACAAGAACATCTATCCTCAAATTACTAATTCTAAAAGTATCGAGAAAGCTTAGAATAAATAAAAAGCTAGTCCATGCCGGAACTTCAAGGCATGAAGACATGAAGAAGAAGATCCAGTCCAAGCTAGAAGCGTTAGCTCACCCTGAAATCTGGTGTAATGAAGACTGGCTAGAGTTGCGGTTGAGTTGAAGACGACGGTACGTTTGCTGTACTCCACAAATAACAAAGAAAAACAATTACAAGTAGGGGTCAGTACCAAACACGAGTACTGAGTAGATATCATCGGCCAACTCAAAATAGAAAACAGTATATATCAGATAATATCATAAAATCAACTACAATACTCAACATGCGACATTTACAATTACCATAACCCTTGGTCACAACACCAAGCACATCAATGAGGACTCACGCCTCCCCATCATACTCATTTGGGAATTAGGTTCATTAAATTGAGTATATTAACATCTTTCAAGATTCATTATCTTTATTTCTCTCGTGTCGGTACGTGACACTCCGCTTCATATACTATCCTGGTGCCGAAACGTGACACTCCGATCCTCATATATTATCCTGGTGTCGGAACGTGACACCTGATCCATATTCTATCCTGGTACCGGAACGTGGCACCCGATCCATATACTATCCTGGTGTCGGAACGTGGCACCCGATCCATATACTATCCTGGTGTCGGAACGTGACACTCCGATCTTCACATACTATCCTGGTTCCGAAAAACGTGGCACTCCGATCCTCATATACTATCCTGGTGTCGGAACGTGACACCCGATCCCCTAATCTCACTACTTTCGTTCATCAAGCCTTCTTTTTATACCAAGGCATCATCATTAACAAAGTATATTAGGGTTTCTTCAAGATTTAGGATTCAATAGCTTGAGCATGCTTATTTTATCATAATTATATAATCACATTCATGCAACCATACAATTAAGCATATAGAAGGGTTTACAACACTACCCAATACATATCATTCGCTATTAAGAATTTACTACGAATAGCATAAACCATAACCTACCTCCACCGAAGAATTGAAGTCAAGAAATCTACTTTTCCAATGCTTTGCTTTCTTCTTCGTTTCTCCCTCTCTCGATCGTTCGCCCCTTTCTCTCTGTTCTTTCTATTTTTCCTTATTCAAACTCTTTCTTTTACCCTAATTAGCATATAATTACGCATGAAAGATGGTAAAAGTAACCCACTAATTAATCCAAGGTTTTCTCCTTTAACCCCCAAGTAATTGAATTATTAACATTAAATCCCAAATTAACTAATTATAAGCAGGAATAGTCCAAAACACCCCTTAAAATATTTAACAAAAATCCGACCCAATCAGGGTTATGCAGTCTGTGACGGGCCGTCATGCCTGCGACGGCCCGTCCTGCTGAGTCGTCACAGAGTTCAGAGACTAACTTTTCACTAAAGGGCCTGTGACGGTCCGTCGTGCCCACGACGGTCCGTCCTGCCATGTCATCGCGAAGTTCAGAGAGTTGTTCTCAGTACCCAATTTTTCAGAATTCTAAGTGTTTTGGAACGAGACATCCTCGACGGTCCGTCGTGCCCATGACGGTCCATCGTGGGATCCTTCGACCCAGACAGTGATTTTCAGAAATTAACTCTGCTGGTTCAAACGACTAAACTTGTTGTTACAATAGATATCAATTTACCCATCGTTCGTCCTCGAACGATCACTAGAAGAAAAATAAGGGCGAAAGGGAGTACCTGGATATGTAAACAGGTGTGGGTATCTTTCTCGCATATCAGCCTCCTTCTCCCAAGTGGACTCTTCAACTGGTCGATTCTTCCATTGAACTTTGACAGATGCAATCTCCCTTGACCTCAACTTGCAAATTTCTCTATCTAGAATGGCAACAGGCTCCTCCTCATAAGTCAAATTCTCATCAAGCAGAACTGAGTCCCATCGAATAATGTAGTTTCCATCCCCATGGTATCTTTTCAACATAGACACATGAAATACCGGATGCACTCCTGACAGTTCTGGGGGAAAGGCTAATTCATAAGCCACCTCCCCTACTCGCTTAAGTACTTCAAATGGTCCAATATACCTTGGGCTTAACTTACCTCTTTTTCCAAACCGCATCACCCATTTCATGGGCGAAACCTTCAGCAAGACTTGCTCACCTCCATGAAATCCAAGTCTCTAACCTTTCGATCTGCATATTCCTTTTGCCTGCTTTGAGCCGCTAAAAACTTTTCTTGAATAGATTTCACCTTCTCTAATGAATCCCTCAAAAGATCAGTACCCCAAGGTCTAACCTCAAATGCATCAAACCAATCAATGGGAGACCTACATCTCCTCCCATACAATGCTTCGAAAGGAGCAATATCAATACTTGAGTGATAGCTATTATTGTATGAAAACTCCGCTAAGGGTAAGAAGTTATCCCATTGACCCCCAAATTTTATCACACATGCACGAAGCATATCTTCCAACATCTGAATTATTCGCTCAGACTGGCCATCGGTCTGAGGGTGAAATGCAGTGCTAAGGTCCAACCTAGTACCTAATTCAGCATGCAATGTTCTCCAAAATATAGAAGTAAACTGCGTACCTCTATCTGATATGATGGAAAGTGGAACTCCATGCAATCGAACAATTTCTGAGATGTAGAGTCTGGCTAACTTCTCTGCATTGTAGATCACCTTGACCGGGATGAAGTGAGCAGACTTAGTTAATCAGTCCACAATTACCCAAATAGAGTCAAACTTCCCCAATGTCTTTGGAAGACCAACCACGAAGTCCATTGCAATTCTCTCCCACTTCCATTCAGGAATGGGCATTCTCTTAGGTGTTCCTCCGAGCATCTGGTGTTCATACTTTACTTGCTGACAATTTGGACATTTGGCAACAAAATCAACAATGTCGCGCTTCATTCTACTCCACCAAAAGTGTTGCTTTAGGTCACGGTACATCTTGGTTCCACCAGGATGTATAGAATATCCGGAACTATGAGCCTCTGTAAGAATAGTGTGGATCAAATCATCAACACGGGGCACACATACCCTTCCCTTAATTCTCAAAACACCTTCCTAATCCACTATTGCTTCTTTAGCCTCTCCTCGCAACACCATATCCCGAATTCGGCTTAGTTTCTCATCATCAAACTGTTTTCCCTTGATCTTGTCAAGAAAAGAAGATCTCGCCTCCACACTGGACAAAAATCCTCCCTTCTTATTTACTTCTAACCTCATAAAGTCGTTATCTAGAGTATGAACCTCTCTAGCCAATGGACGTCTAGAAACCTGTAAGTGGACTAAACTACCCATGCTCCCTGCTTTTCTACTTAAGGCGTCTGCCACAACATTAGCCTTTCCTGGGTGATACAAGATGGTAACATCATAATCCTTCAGTAGTTCCATCCACCTCCTCTGTCTCAAGTTCAAATCTTTCTGAGTAAAGACATACTGTAAACTACGATGATCTGTATAGACTTCACACTTCACCCCATATAGATAATGTCTCCATTGCTTTAATGCAAACACAACCGCAGCCAACTCCAAATCATGGGTAGGATAATTACGTTCATGCACCTTTAGTTGCCTCGAACCATAAGCAATTACACTCTTCTCTTGCATTAGCACTGCACCAAACCAAAATAGGATGCATCACAGTAAACAACGAAGTTCTTTCCTTCCACTGGCAAGGTGAGAATTGGTGCAGTAGTCAACAAAGTCTTGAGTTTCTGAAAACTTTCTTCACATTCGTCCGACCATACAAATGGAACACTCTGCTTAGTCAAATTTGTCAGTTAGGAAGCAACAGAAGAAAATCCCTTGACAAATCGACGGTAGTAGCTAGCTAAACCAACAAAGCTCCTTACCTCTGTAACATTGGTAGGCCTTACCCAATTCTTCACTGCTTCAATCTTGGAAGGATCCACCATCACCCCGTCCTTAGAAACTACGTGTCCTAAGAAGGACACTTAATCTAGCCAAAACTCACACTTAGAGAATTTGGCATAAAGCTTTTTCTCCCTCAACATTTCCAATACCATTCTCAAGTGTTCCTCATGTTCTTTCTTGCTCTTCGAGTATACCAGTATGTCATCAATGAATACAATGACAAAGAGATCCAGATATGGCTTGAAAATCTTGTTCATCAAGCTCATGAAAGCAGCAGGGCATTTGTAAGCCCAAAAGACATTACTAAGAACTCATAATGCCCATATCTGGTCCAAAAAGCAGTCTTGGGCACATCCGTTGCCCGTATTTTCAATTGATGGTAACCAGATCTCAAATCGATTTTTGAGAAGGTACAAGCACCTTGTAACTGATCGAACAAATCATCGATGCGAGAAAGAGGATACTTATTCTTAACAGTTACCTTATTCAGTTGTCTGTAGTCAATGTACATCAGAAAACTCCCATCCTTCTTCTTGACAAACAAAACAGGAGCACCCCAAGGGGATGCACTTGGTCTAATAAAGCCTTTGCTTAGCAACTCTTGAAGTTGGGCCTTTAACTCTCTTAACTCAGCGGGAGCCATCCTATAAGGGGGTATGGAAATGGGGCGAGTGCTCGGCTCCAGATCAATACAGAAATCAATACCCCTATCCGGTGGCATACCAGGAAGGTCTGCCGGAAACACATCCAGAAACTCACGAACTATTGAAACCGTCTCAATTGAAGGTACTTGGGTAGTATCATCCCTGAGGTGTGCCAAGAAAGCTAAATAACCCTTTCTAACCATTTTCTTAGCGCGAAGGAAGGAGATGATACGAAATGGAGTGGAAGTGTAGTCACCCTCCCATACTAACGGCTCTGTCCCAGGCTTGGCCAACGTTACAGTTTTAGCATTACAATCTAAGATTGCAAAATTTGGAGAAAGCCAAGTCATACCCAGAATTACATCGAAATCAACCATTTCTAAGATAACCAAGTCTATATGAGTGTTGCTTCCCATAAAAGTCACAAGACAAGACCTATACACCTTTTCGACTATCACAGACTCACCCACCGGAGTAGAAACACGAATAGGCATGTCAAGCAATTCACAATGTAAATTAAGACCAGTAGCAAATGAGGAAGATACATATGAAAATGTGGAGCCAGGTCAAATAATACAGAAGCCATACAATCACAAACCAAAAGATTACCTGTGATAACAACATCTGATGTCTCCGCTTCCGACCGCCCAGAAAAAGCGTAACAATGGGCCCTATCACCGGTCTGTCCATTGCCTCTACCAGTTTGCGCTGCAGTAGTTCCCATTTGTCCGTCACCCCGGATGTTTTGGTGAGCACCATTACCTCGGCGACCACACCCTCCAGAATGACGGCCTCTTCCATGACCACCTCTACCTCTGACTATTTGAGGTCTGTAACTCTATTTTGGACAATACCTCTTAATGTGTCCAGTCTCCCCACATCCATAACACTCTCTAGATTCAAGCATAGGTCTCTGTGAGAATGACGAAGTCTGGGGATAACCTCTAAACTCAGAGAAGTGTTGACCGGTCTGCGGTGGACCCCCAACTACAGTCTGTAGTGAAGACTGAATAGGTTGGGCTGAATAACCTCCTGAACCCTGTCCTCTGGAGTAAGAACCATTAAACTCGCCTCCCTTATGAAACCTTTTAGATGTCGATGCCATGGTGAAGTCATTTGGCTTCACTCCCTCCACCTCCATCACGAAGTCTACCACTTCCTGAAAGGATTTCGCTGTAGCCGCTACCTGTAAGGCTGAAATGCATAAATCTGACCTCAACCCCTTCACAAAAAGGCGAATCCGCTCTTGTGGCCTGAAGCAAAGATGGGTGGCATACCTGGATAATGCACGGAACTTATCCTCATACGCAGTCACCGACATCTTGCCTTGATCTAGGCTCAAGAACTTATCTCTCCTCCTATCCCTCAAGGTCCGGGGGATATACTTCTCCATAAATAAGCTAGAGAACAACGCCCAAGTCATAGGTGGTGCCTGTGCGGGTTGACACTCAACATGTGACCGCTACCATATTTTGGCATTTCCTTGAAACTGATAGGTTACAAACTCAACGCCAAATCGTTCCACTATGCCCATTTTATGTAGTAACTCATGACAATCAACCAGAAAATTGTAGGCATCCTCGGATTCAACACCCTTGAAGACTGGAGGTTTCAATTTCAAGAACTTACTGAAAATTTCATGCTGATCGCTTGTCATTATAGGCCCTGTAGTCAAACAAGGAAACGTGCCTATTTCCAATGAGGCATCCATGCGGGGAGCCTCAGCAGCGGCCTGTCGTACTTCCGGAACCTGAGGTGATGGTGTAGAAAACACTGGAGGTGTCTGGCCTTGATCAGTTAACCCGCTAAGATAAGAAAGAACCTGATTAATCATCTCTGGGTAGGTTGGGGTGGTAATTCCTCATTCCGCACTTGCTCACTTTCCCCTTCCTCACCCTCTCTTACCACTTCCTCAGTCGGTGGGGGAGTCACCGCCCTAATACTAGATCGGATAGGAGCTTGTCCTCTTCCTCTAGAGGACGTCCTCCCATGACCTCTTCCACGGCCTCTTGCCACTACTCCTCTTCGAGCTACAGCCCCAGTGGCTGGCTCAGACCCATATTGTCTTGCCGGTGTTGGTGTTGGCGCAGTTGTTGCTCTAGTTCTAACCATCTGCGAAATAGAGTGAAGATGGTCAGATACCAATTTGTATCACCTAGATACCAATTGGATCCAAGTAATAGCATGAAAGAAAGAAAGAATGAAATTTTCCTAAAGTCTTATAGCCTCTCAAAGAAAAGTAAAGGCGTCCCCCTACCGTTCCTTAAGACTCTACTAGACTCATTCTTGTGTGAGGAGACCAATGAACCTAATGCTCTGATACCAAGTTTGTCACAATCCAAAATGAGTCGCGAGTGGCACCCACACTTATCCTACTATGTGAGCGAACCAACCAATCTAAACCCCAACATTTTCAAACATAGTAAACAGAATAAAATGCGGAAGACTTAAAACTCAATAATAACTTCTAAAAATCAAAAGTTATCATTATCCTCAAAATCTAGAAGTCATCATCACAAGAACATCTATCCTCAAATTACTAATTCTAAAAGTATCTAGAAAGCTTAGAATAAATAAAAAGCTAGTCCATGCCGGAACTTCAAGGCATGAAGACATGAAGAAGAAGATCCAGTCCAAGCTAGAAGCTATAGCTCACCCTGAAATCCGGTGTAATGAAGACTGGCTAGAGTTGCGGTTGAGTTGAAGACGACGGTACGTTTGTTGTACTCCACAAATAACAAAGAAAAACAATTACAAGTAGGGGTCAGTACCAAACACGAGTACTGAGTAGATATCATCGGCCAACTTAAAATAGAAAACAGTATATATCAGATAATATCATAAAATCAACTACAATACTCAACATGCGACATTTACAATTACCATAACCCTTGGTCACAACACCAAGCACATCAATGAGGACTCACGCCTCCCCATCATACTCATTTGGGAATTAGGTTCATTAAATTGAGTATATTAACATCTTTCAAGATTCATTATCTTTATTTCTCTCGTGTCGGTATGTGACACTCCGCTCCATATACTATCCTGGTGCCGGAACGTGACACTCCGATCCTCATATATTATCCTGGTGTCGGAACGTGACACCTGATCCATATTCTATCCTGGTACTGGAACGTGGCACCCGATCCATATACTATCCTGGTGTCGGAACGTGGCACCCGATCCATATGCTATCCTTGTGTCGGAACGTGACACTCCGATCCTCATATACTATCCTGGTGCCGGAACGTGGCACTCCGATCCTCATATACTATCCTGGTGTCGGAACGTGACACCCGATCCCCTAATCTCACTACTTTCGTTCATCAAGCCTTCTTTTTATACCAAGACATCATCATTAACAAAGTAGATTAGGGTTTCTTCAAGATTTAGGATTCAATAGCTTGAGCATGCTTATTTTATCACAATTATATAATCACATTCATGCAAGCATACAATTAATCATATAGAAGGGTTTACAACACTACCCAATACATATCATTCGCTATTAAGATTTACTACGAATAGCATAAACCATAACCTACCTCCACCGAAGAATTGAAGTCAAGAAATCTACTTTTCCAATGCTTTGCTTTCTTCTTCGTTTCTCCCTCTCTCGATCGTTCGCCCCTTTCTCTCTGTTCTTTCTATTTTTTCTTATTCAAACTCTTTCTTTTACCCTAACTAGCATATAATTAAGTATGAAAGATGGTAAAAGTAACCCACTAATTAATCCAAGGTTATCTCCTTTAACCCCCAAGTAATTGAATTATTAACATTAAACCCCAAATTAACTAATTATAAGCAGGAATAGTCCAAAATGCCCCTTAAAATATTTAACAGAAATCCGACCCAATCAGGGTTACGCAGTCTGTGACGGGCCGTCATGCCTGCGACGGCCCGTCCTGCTGAGTCGTCACAGAGTTCAGAGACTAACTTTTCACTAAAGGGCCTGTGACGGTCCGTCGTGCCCACGACGGTCCGTCCTGCCATGTCATCGCGAAGTTCAGAGAGTTGTTCTCAGTACCCAATTTTTCAGAATTCTAAGTGTTTTGGAACGAGACATCCTCGACGGTCCGTCGTGCCCATGACGGTACATTGTGGGATCCGTCGACCCAGACAGTGATTTTCAGAAATTAACTCTGCTGCTTCAAACGACTAAACAGGTCGTTACATATAAACACACATTTTATTCTATATATATATATACCCCCACACACACTAGATAGTGATGCCCGTGCTAAGAACGAGCCCAATATTTTGCATTCTTATTAATAGGGAAAAATTGCATGGTTAATAAAATTTATACTATTTAATTACTCGTCATAGTTATAATTTGTTATAATTACCACTCGTGACTAACATTATAAAGTAATTATGTGGGCTAACTTTGAGTTTGTATAATTAGCCACTTTTGTATATGTATAATTCAGTAGAATATTCAAATACATATGCATAATATATAATTATCTAACAATTATACATATATAATTCACTCTCTCCCTTTCTTTGCCCTCTCTCTCTCCTCTCTCTCCCAATCTCGCTTGCCAAAGATACAAGTGCATATTTTTAATATACAATTATCTAACCTATATACATATACAATTCATCTCTCTGCCCTCTGCCCTTTCTCATTCACCTCTCTCCTCCTGTTCCCAATCTCGCTCGCCTCTTCTTCCTCTCTCAATCGCTCATGCTATATATACAAATACATATGTAGAATATATCATTATCTAATCTATATAAATATAAAATTCACCCCGCTCCCACTCTTTGCCCTATCTCGCTCGCCTTACTCCTCTCTATAACATGTAGGCACAAATTGTAATTATCAAACTATAGTTATAGTTATGGAGAGTAATTAAACTATTTTTGAGTTACTATATGAATGTTTCTCTGTCAACAGAGAAAGCAAGAACCATAATAGGGAAAGTCAGATTAGTTGGGTTTTCACATAAATCTTGTAGCATTAAACAAGAATTGTGTTTGGAGGTTCAAAGGCTTCTACGACTTTAACAGGTTACAGACCCAAATTGCTTCTTATAAAGAAAAAAAAACGTTGGTACAACTTGACCTTGACCTTGTTGTCTCAAAAGTATTCTGAGCAGTTAAACCTAAACCCAACAAAAAGGAATCAAAAGAAAAAAGGGAAAAGAAAAGGATGTAAAGATCTAGAAGATAAACATAAAATTCCAATCAAGTGTAAAAGAAGAAAGAATGACTATAAATGATGTGATGCGCAGTACTGACAATTCGGTCACAAAGCAAGCCTCAAGTTTGATCACACTTCCTTCATGAAAGCTCTCATTTTGTAAGATATCTTTGTTAAATTCACAGGTAGAGATTTAGATACGTATAAGTGACCACCCTTGATGATCAAAGCTCAGCAACGAAGGAAAATTCCCATGTTCCTGCAATGTTAAGCATTTAAGGTTAGTTAAAAGTTAGAAATTAAAATCTAAGTTACTAGATAAATATAAAACGAATGAGAAAATTAAATTTTAAACTTGAAATCTTAAACTAAATATGATCATTTAAACTGTTAAATTATTGTCATGTCAACTTCTCCACAAGATGCACTATCAAAACTACTAGTAGATAATGATGAATTAGTTTCTCCTAAATTCATACCATCTATATAAGATATTTTCACAGCCTTTGAAATCTTCATGTTATCACTACCCATAATAGTGTAACTACTCTTATTATATATGGGCTGTGATTTAGCCTAACACTTAAATAAAATAGTCTTCCACGCAGAAAAAAAGAGAAAGGGAAAAAGAGAACTCCTTTTTGAAAACAACCCTAAATGTAGCTAAAAACACAATGTTTATCCTACCATTAGTACTAATTTAATAGTATATAGTAATAGGCAGAGGATAACATATGCTCATTTGCACGTCTTGTATTATGTCGCTTATATTGACATCACTATAGGTGCAAGCTAGACATTCTTAAGAAGAGGAAAATGTATTCTCTTTACAAACAAAGAAAGGGAGCATTTTATGAGCAAACATCTTTGGAAGAACATCAACAAAACATTTTTCCCCAGAGGAAATCATTCACTGAATATATTTGAATCCTGAAAGCAAGGAAAATTCGAAGGATAAAAGGAAACTCAATCATCATAAGAAATCTGAATTATATTTATAATTGAATGATATATTTAAATAAATAGAGAGAAAATACATTGTCTTAAGTCTTTTTCTTTTCAAAATATGAGCTATAAACGTCTAGTATGAAAACTTTATTGCGTGCTAACATGTTTCATGTGAAACAAACCATAATTTGAACATCCAAATGAAATTTACTCCTCCATGTTTATGTTACTAAAAGAATCGATATAGGCATTCACACCAAGCAGTCTGCTTTACACAAAAATTAGAAGAATAAGGTATTCATCCTTCAACTTCTTTCAGTACAACCTTTGCCTCTTTCCTAGGACAAACTTATTCAAATCTGGAGTAGTAGAGATCAAACTCTAATTTTCCAAACAATATCCAAACTCAAAATTAGCAAAATTTAATATAGATGTAGACAACATTTGTTGAGAAATATGTAATGATGCTGAATCTTCAGGATAGCTCAAATAATAAGAATCAGATTGACTTCTTTAATGGAAACATGTAAAATATAAAGCTTAGGCAGATTTCGCAATTGAGGAACTTGTCCTGAAACTAAAAGTGTCTGCATAATAGGCCCTGTTTTCGCAATAGCTTACAATAGTTTCCCTTCAAATACTTATTTCGGTTGATTAGGAAAAGAAATCAACTGTAAATTTGACTTCCTATAATTTCAAATAGAGGTATTCATTCACTTGTGTAAGACCATAAAAAAGACCATGTTACACATGAAACATGTACTACACATTTTACTAAGCTTGAGCTTCAACCTTCTATAACCAAATGAATATTTTATCAAATGAAGAGCTGTAGATTTGTCATTTGTTCATCGATTTTGTTTTGTTTGATCTGAATATCTATTTGACTTTGCTGAGCTTTAGCACCTTTTCTCCTAGACACAGTTTGAAAGCCGTCTTCATTTACAGTAGAAACTTTTCTAGTCTGCTTCTTTTTCTGATTTTTAATTCTATCATCTCTTGCCTTAGTCCTGCATTGACTTTCAAAATGTCCTTGCATCTTGCAGTATAGACAGTAGCTTGGTACATTGTCATACTCAATATCACGCCATTTTCAATCATCTGCACCATTCAATCTCTTGTATCCTAACCAAATTTGGTCCAATCTTGCTTTTAACAACTAATAGTTATCCAAATATTAAAATTGGTATTAATAATTATCAAATAATTGATGAAATTGAGAAAAAGGGTTTTTTTATCATACAACTCATCAAAATCTAGAAAAAAACTCCAAAAAATTTGCCATAATCATTAGTCTCTTTTAGTATGATCATTCTCTTAATCCTAGAACTGCTATTATTACCTATATGGTAAAACTGTGGTGTAAAGTTATTGACTGCCACTATCATATCACTAAGTTGCAATTTAGATAATACAAAGACAACAAAAGAAATTTAGATCACTCGTAAACTTGTGAGATCTTCTTCTCTTCTTCAACGCATCAAATACATTAACTTCTCCAATTACAGATCTCATGAACATCCCTATCAATAAGAAAACCCACCATTTGAACCACCAAACACATTACATTTTTTAACCAGCTCCTGAACATACTACCGTAAAACAAGACACCACCATCACCTAGTATATTTTCAATCAAGAAAAGAATGTCCAAAAGGCACAAACCCACATACACAAACCCGGTACCTATTTCAGCACACCCAAGAACAAAAATTTGAAAATATTGA
The DNA here is from genome assembly GCF_036512215.1 of Solanum lycopersicum. Lineage (NCBI taxonomy): Eukaryota > Viridiplantae > Streptophyta > Magnoliopsida > Solanales > Solanaceae > Solanum > Solanum lycopersicum. The sequence continues at coordinate 41,919,821 of NC_090802.1, forward strand.
ACCGAATTTCCATTTTGAAGAAATCCTTCCAAATAAATTGAAATTGAACCAGTTCATTTTCCAGCACACCTATGAACAGAAACTTAAAAATACAGAGACCCATTTTGATTTTTAGCAAATCGAGGAGGAAAATGAAGATGAAGAAGAGGAATGTGAGATGAAGAGATTGGATGAAGTGTACAGTCAGTTAAGTGAACGACACGTGAGCAGGAGCAGATCAGATACAAAAGCGTCAGCAGGTAAAGCCCTGGTGAAGTTACAGAAGAAAGATGAAGAAATCAGCAAGTATTAAATCGCCATTTGGTCATTTTGAAGAAGAAGACATTGTGGAAGCTCGGAGGCCGGACGACCCAACGTGTCTAACATGGTATTAAAATAAATACATTATAATTAAGAATTCTCTGTACAACATTGGTATAATATTGTTATCATATGTGCAATATAATGCTAACTAAACTTAATTAAAATTGAAATAACTATCAATCCTCCTATTTTTGCAAAAATGGAAATTTAGGTAAGTATTTTCTAAACATATGTATAAAAATAACAAAGGCTGCACCTGTCAATATCGACCAGTTAAACCCTTTCTACATAATTGTTTTACAATTGACAAGCTTCGCTAGTTGTTTTTTTTATGAATATCAACGCCAACTTTTTGTAGCTATATTCCTTATTAAAGCTATAAACACTGAACCGATACTTTTCTAATGGTTGCTACACATTCAAATATGAAAGTTAGGCAGTTCTAAAATAAAAAAGTTCATTTCTTATTTTGGGCTTCCCACTGTTCACAATCAAATAAAACCATAAGTTTGATAGAATAATTAAAATATTAAAAGTGTTTGCGGAAAAGTCACTGAAAATTTAGAGTTTATACTTGGACTAAATAAAACCTCCATTTTCCATATATTTCATTGCCAAACCTGCAAATGCAATAGGCAAAACACAAGGAACCCATTAATGACCATGACACAAAATTCCAATAAAAAGAATGTTAGGACTAAAAATAAGTACGTGTAAATGCGGAAGCTAGCAAAGCAAACCTCGAAAGATCACAACTAAGAAGACAAAGAGAAATATATCAAAAGACACAAAGATTTGACGTGGTTCGGTCAATCGACCTACATCCACAAAGAAGATGAGCAATCCACTATAAATATAAGAGTACAAAATACTGAGAGAAACAAACTCAACAAATTCACTCAGAATACATGGGAGGTTCACACAAGTGATAACGTATCAAATTTGTGATCCACATATTTTACCCCTAACCCAAACTCTCATATCCCTTAAGACTACATTGTGAATACTGTTTAAGTTAGAAGTGTCTCTATTTATAGAGTCCTAAACCTTTTCCTACCAAAAAAAGGATTAATCAATCCAAAACCTTTTCTTAAAAGGAAAACCTATTTATGGTAAGAAATCAGGGCACATAAAATCCTACAAATCTTCCCCATTGGCCTGCATTTCTGACAAAATAAATTTGTCCACCTTCTTCACTTAATCTTCAACAACTTGTTTCTCCTCTCCAAAATCTCCTTTGGAAAATTTATGTCTCAACACAGAGAACCTCCCAGAAATAATTTCTCCAACAAAATCTTCATTACTGTAAAAAAAGTTGCGGCTAGAACTACACCCGCCAAGATGAACACCTCCTTCTAACCTGGTTCAATCATCAATTATCGAACCATTGAACCTGACTCCATCATTGAATCTGGCTCTAATACCACTTGTTAGGATCGAAAATAAGTAGGTGTAAATATGGAAGCTAGCAAAGCAAACCTCGAAAGATCACGAGTAAGAAGACAACGAGAAACATATCAAAAGACACAAAGATTTAACATGGTTCAGTCAATCCACCTACATCCACAAAGGAGATGAGCAATCCACTATAAATATGAGAGTACAAAATACAGAGAGAAACAACCTCTACCAATTCACTCAGAATACATGGGAGGTTAACACAAGTGATAACGTGTCAAACTTGTGATCCACAAATTCTCCCCCTAACCCAAACTCTCAAATCCCTTAAGACTACTGTCACGACCCAAATCCGGGCCGCGACTGGCACCCACACTTACCCTCCTATGTGAGCGAACCAACCAATCTAAACCTTAACATTTCAATATAATATCAACATAAAGTAATGCGGAAGACTTAAACTCATTAATAAAATCAATAACTATTATTATCCCCAAAATCTGGAAGTCATCACCACAAGAACATCTACGATCAAATGACTAAACTAAGAATATTCTAAAAGCTAAAAATACATAAGAAGCTAGTCCATGCCGGAAGTTCAAGGCATCAAGACTTGAAGAAGAAGATCCAGTCCAAGCTAGAAGCATTAGCTCACCCTGAATTTCTGGTGTAGTAAGACTGGCTTGAATTACTGTTGAGTCGAAGGCGACGGCACGTTTGCTGAACTCCACAAATAAACAAGAAGAAAACATAAAAGTAGGGGTCAGTACAAAACACGGGTACTGAGTAGATATCATCGGCCAACTCAAAATAGAAAACAGTAGATATAAGATAATATCATAAAATGAACTAATATCCTTAGCATGCAGCATTTACAGTTACCATAACCCTTGGTTACAACACCAAGCACATCAATGAGGACTCACGCCTCCTCATCATACTCATTTGGGAATTAGGTTCATTAGATTTGAATATATTATCATCTTTCAAGACTCATTATCTTTATTCCCCTCGTGTCGGTACGTGACACTCCACTCCTCAATATACTATCCTGGAGTCGAAACGTGACACTCGATCATTATTATATCCTGGTACCAGAACGTGGCACCCGATCCATATACTATCCTGGTGTCGGAACGTGACACTCCGATCCTCATATACTATCCTGGTACCGGAACGTGGCACCCGATCCATATACTATCCTGGTGTCGGAACGTGACACTCCAATCCTCATATACTATCCTGGTACCGGAACGTGGCACCCGATCCATATACTATCCTGGTGTCGGAACGTGACACCCGATCCATATTCTATCCTGGTACCGGAACGTGGCACCCGATCCATATACTATCCTGGTGTCGGAACGTGACACTCCGATCCTCATATACTATCCTGGTACCGGAACGTGGCACCCGATCCCCTAATCTCACCACTTTCGTTCATCAAGCCTTCTTTTATACCAAGGCATCATCATTAACAAAGTAGATTAGGGTTTCTTTTCAAGATTTGGGATTCAATAGCTTCATCATGCTTATTTATTAACAATTACATAATCACATCATTCATGCAAGCATACAATTAAGCATATAGAAGGTTTACAATACTACTAACACATATCATTCGCTATTAAGAGTTTACTACGAATAGCATGAAAACCATAACCTACCTCCACCGAAGAATTGCGATCAACAAGCTATCTTCTCAAAATCCTTGCTATCCCCTTCGTTTCTCTCTCTCTCTACTCGTTCTCTTTCTTTTTCTGTCTCTCTTTGTCCTTTCTTATTTTTTTTATTCCAACCCTCTTTCTTTTACCCTATTTAGTATATAATTAAGAATAAAAGATGGCAATAATGCCCCACTAATTAACTTAAGGTTACCTCTTTTAACCCCCCAAGTAATTAGACTTATTAACATTAACCCACTAACTTTATAATTAAGGCAAGAATAGTCAAAAACGTCCCTTAAAACGTATAAAGAAATCCGACCAAGACTGGGATTGCGCAACCTGCGACGGTCCGTCCTGCAGGTCGTCGCAAGGGTCAGAGACTCAATTTCCACTGAATAATCTGTGACGGTCCGTCACGCCTGTGACGGTCCGTCCTGCCATTCCGTTACGAAGTTCAGAGAGTCGATTTTCAGTACCCAATTTTAGATTTTCTAAGTGTTTTGAAACGAGACCCTGCGACGGTCCGTCGTGCCCATGACGGTCCGTCGTGGGGTCTGTCGCTTCTGCCAGTTTTTCCAGAATTGAAGTCTGCTACTCAAAACGACTAAACAGGTCGTTACAATAGATACCAATATACCCATCATTCGTCCCCGAACGATCACAAGAAGGAAAAATAAGAGCGAAAAGGAGTACCAGAATCTGTAAACAAATGTGGGTATCTTTCTTGCATATCTGCCTCCTTCTCCCAAGTGGCTTCTTCAACCGGTCGATTCTTCCATTACACCTTGATGGATGCAATCTCTCTTGACCACAACTTGCGAACTTCTCTATCTAAAATAGCAACAGGCTCCTCCTCATAAGACAAGTTCTCATCAAGCAAAACTGAATCCCAACGGATAATGTAATTTCCATCCCCATGATATCTTTTCAACATAGACACATGGAATACCAGATGCACTCCGGACAGCCCAGGAGGCAAGACTAACTCATAAGCCACCTCCCCTACTCGCTTAAGTACTTCAAATGGACCAATATACCTTGGGCTAAGTTTACCTCGCTTACCAAATCGCATCACCCCTTTCATTGGCGAAACCTTTAACAAGACTTGTTCACCTTCCATGAACTCTAAGTCTCTAACCTTTCGATCTGCATATTCTTTTTGTCTACTTTGCGCCGCTAGAAGCTTTTCTTGAATACACTTCACTTTCTCTATCGAATCCCTCAAAAGGTCAGTACCCCAAGGTCTAACCTCGAATGCATCAAACCAACTAATGGGAGATCTACATCTCCTCCCATATAATGCTTCAAATGGGGCCATATCAATACTTGAGTGATAGCTATTATTGTATGAAAACTCCGCTAAGGGTAGGAAGCTATCCCAATGGCCACCAAACTCTATCACACATGCACGAAGCATATCCTCCAACACTTGAATCGTCCTTTCATACTGACCATCGGTCTGAGGATGGAACGCAGTACTAAGGTCCAACCTAGTACCCAATTCCGCATGCAATGTTTTTCAAAACTTAGAAGTAAACTGTGTACCTCTATCTGATATGATGGATAGTGGAACCCCATGCAATCGAACGATTTCTGAGATATAGATCTTGGCTAACTTCTCTGCATTGTAAGTCACCTTTACCGGAATGAAATGAGCAGATTTAGTTAACCTATCAACAATCACCCAAATGGAGTCATACTTACCCATTGTCCTTGGAAGACTAACCACAAAGTCCATTGCAATTCTTTCCCACTTCCATTCCGGAATGGGCATTCTCTGAAGTGTTCCTCCGGGCCTTTGGTGTTCATACTTTACTTGTTGACAGTTTGGACACTTGGCAATAAAGTCAACAATATCACGCTTCATTCTACTCCACCAAAAGTGTTGTTTTAGGTCACGATACATCTTGGTTGCACCCGGATGTATAAAATACCTTGAACTATGAGCCTCTGTCAGAATAGTGTTGATCAAATCATCGACGCGGGGTACACATACCCTTCCCTTGATTCTCAAAACACCTTCCTCATCGATTTGTGCTTCCTTAGCCTCCCCTTGCAATACTTTATCTTGGACTCGCCTTAGATTCTCATCATCAAACTGTTTTCCCTTAATTTTGTCAAGAAAAGAAGATCTTGACTCCACACTAGCCAACAATCCTCTCTTCTCATTTACTTCTAATCTCATCAAGTCATTAGCTAGAGTCTGAAACTCTCTAGCCAATGGGCGTCTAGAAGCTTGCAAGTGAGCTAGACTTCCCATGCTTCCCACCTTTCTACTTAAAGCATCCGCTACAACATTCGCCTTCCCCGGATGATACAAAATAGTGATGTCATAGTCCTTCAGTAATTCCATCCATCTCCTCTATCTCAAGTTCAAATCTTTCTGAGTAAAGACATACTGTAGGCTACGATGATCCGTATAGATCTCACACTTAA